>NW_022436941.1:70771066-70817021 GCF_009761245.1 Sapajus apella
GGAAGGGAAGGGAAGAAGGAAGGGAAGGGAAGAAGGAAGGGAAGGGAGGGAAAGAGAGAATGAGAAAGAAAAAGAAAGAAAGGAAGAAAGAAAGACAGAAAGAGAGAGAAGAAGAGGGAAGGAAGGGAAGGAAAGAAGGAAGGGAAGGGAGGGAGAGAGAGAGAAAGAAAAAGAAAGGAAGAAAAAAGAAAGAGAAAGGAAGAAAGAAAGAGAAGAAGGAAGGAAGGAAGGAAGGAAGAAAAGGAGGGAGGGAGGGAGGGAAAAACCTGCTATTCCCCTCTTTCCTACCTGCCTTTCTGTGACCTAGACTGATGTAGTGATTAATTTTATATATCAATTTGATTTGACTGGGCCACAGGGTGCCCAGGAACCTGGTTAAACATTATTTCTGGTCTGTCTTGGAGAGTGTTTCCAGAAACAGTTAGCAATTACCCTGAGATAAGGCAATGCCTGTTTCTAAGTAACCTCTTTAAACTAATCTCAACATTAGGAAAGATAGTTTAATAATAAATGATTTATCTGCAAGACCACTTTGTAACTCTTCTGGTTTCTATCTTGACTAAAAAAGCTTCCTGGGGCCTGTTTCTGTTCCCACCTCCTAGAAGCTGTGTGAGTGTTCATAAATTACTTTTTCTTTCGGAGCAGCATTGACCTCATTTGTAAACATAGGATAAAGCATTTACCTCCATCAATTGTTGTGCTGATTCACTTATTCATTCCATAAACAGGTATTCAGGCCTATTTTATGCCAACCACTTTTCTAGGAGCTGGGGCTATAGCAATAGACAAAACAGGCCATATCCCTGCCCTCTTGGAAAAGACAATAGATGGGGGTCAAGGAGACAGACAATAAACAAATAAATCAGTGGTTGCCTGATGGTAAGTGCAGTAGAGCATTCCACTTTTTTATAAAAGGCAATTAGCAATGACCTCTATCCTCTATCTGGTCCTGCATATATTTCATGGGGCAGTCTTTCTGGCAGCTGGAACCTCAGGTACAAAGGCTGAGTCAGGAATGTGTTTGCATTTTCACACAATTTAGATACAAGGATGGCTAGATCAGAGTGGGACAGGAATGGGGGGACGGATAAGGTCAGATAGTAAGGGGGTTGCAGATCTTGCAGGGCCTTCAAGGTCAATGTAAGAGCTTTGGGTTTTACTCTGCAAGAGACTGGAGCTCTGGAAGTTCTAAGCAGACGCAGGATATGATCTGACTTCATGAAGGAAACACTGGCTCCCATGCTATGATGAAACTGTAAAGGCAAGAGCAGAAGTAGGGTCCATGTAGAAGGCCAAGGCAGTAATCTGAGAGGGAGGTGCGAGTGGCTTGGTCCACAGTGGTAGCAGGAAAATAAAAAGCAGTGTCTGGATTCTGGAGATGCTGTGAAGGTTAAAGCAATAGGATTTGCTGATGGGTTGGAGAACATAAACAAGGGAGAACAAAGTCTAATGTCTGGTATACAGTACATGCTCTACACTTGTTAGTTTCTTTTCACTTCTTTCCTCCTAATCGATATTTGAGTTCAAAGCATTGAAGAAAGGAATTTAGAGAAAGGAAGGAGTGAAAACTAACAGGGAAAGCGCAGAGCCTGGGCTTGCACACAGACGTCTGCCTAGTTCCTTGTCTCTTTCAAACAGCATGAGGTCTTTGAGGGTTTTTTTGTTGTTTCATTCTTTTTTCTTTATTGAGGTATATATTTTCAGTACACAATGTGGTGTCTTCATATATATATACATTGTGAAAAGATTACCACAATCAAGCTAATTGACGTATACATCACCTCACATAGTTATCATTTTCCTTGTGTATGTTGTCAGAACATTACGGTCTACTATCAGAATTAGTATGGTGGTTGCCAGGGGCTGGGTGGAGGGAGAAATTGGGTCAAAGGGTACAAACTTTCATTTAGAAGATGAAGAAGTTTTAAGGATCTAATGTACAGCGTGATGACTATAGGTCATTATACTGTATCATATACTCAAAATTTATAAGACAGATCTTAAATATTCTCACCACCTACCAAAATAAAAGAAAAAGTAACCTCAAAGTAATAGGTTAATTAGTTGGTTTGTATTATTTCACAATATATGCATTTACCAAAACATCACTCTGTACATAGTAAATATATTCAATGATTTGTTAGTTATAACGCAATAAAGCTGGGAAAAATTAAAAATGTAAGATCTACTCACTTAGCTATATTCAAGTATACAATAAATTGTGTTTAACTATAGTAACCATGCTGTACAAAGGTTTTCAGAACTTATTCATCCCATGTAACTGAAAGTTTATACCTTTAGAACAATACCTCTCCATCTTCCCCAGTCTCACCCAGACCCTGGAAACGACGATTCTACTCTCTGCTTCTATGGGTTTAAATTCCACATGTAAGTGGGATCATGCAGTATTTGTCTTTCTGTGCCTGGCTTACTCATTTAACAGAATTCCCTTCAGATTTATCCATGTTATTGCAAATAACAGGTTTTCCTTCTTTTGTAAGGCTGAATAATGTTGCAGGCTGAAGTGTGTTGCTCCACATTTTCTTCATCCATTCACCCACTGATGGACACATAGGTTGACTCCATATATCTTGGCTGCTGTGAATGGTGCTGCAATATACATGGAATACAAATATATCCTTGACATATTAATTTCATTTCCTTTGGATATATACCCAGAGGTAGATTTGCTGGATCATATGGTAGTTCTATTTTTATTTTTTTGAGGAATCTCCACACTGGTTGCAATAATTTACATTTCCACCAGTAGTGCATAAAGGTTCCCTGTTCTCCACGTCTATGCCAGTAACTGTTTCTCTTTCATATTTTTTATCACAGTCATTCTAACAGGTGTGAGGTGGTATCTCCCTGTGGTTTTGATTTGTATTTCCCTTATTATCAGTGATATTGAGCATTTTTTCAACTTCCTGGTGGTCATTTGTGTGTTTTCTCTTGAAAAATGTCCGTTCAGGTCCCCTGGCCATTTTTCATTTACCGTTTTTTAAATTATTTATTTATTTATTTATTTATTTATTTATTTATTTATTTTGAGATGGAGTCTCACTCTGTTGCCCAGGCTGGAATGCAGTGGCACAATCTCCACTCACTGCAACATCCTCCTCCCAGGTTCAAGCAATTCTCCTGACTTAGCCTCCTGAGAAATTGGGCTACAGGCATACCAGCACACCGAGCTACTTTTTTTTTTTTTTAAGTAGAGACAAGGTTTCACTATGTTGCCCAGGCTGGTCTCAAACTCCTAACCTAAAATGATCCACCTGCATTGGCTTCCTAAAGTGTTGGAATTACAAGCATGAGTCACCACACTTGGCTGTGCCATTTTTCAGTGGGGTGTTTTTCTTGCTATTGAATTGTGTTTCTTACATAGTTCATGTATTAAGCCTTTGTCAGATGTGTTATTTGCAAATATATTCTCCCATTCCACAGGTTGTCACTTCATTGGGTTGCTTCCCTTGCATGTAGAAGGTTTTTTAGTTTGGTCCCATCTTGTTTGTCTAGTTTTGCATTTGTTGCCTGTGCTGTGGGGATCATATTTAAAAAAACCATCGCCCAGAAAAATGTCAAGAAAAGTGTTGTTTTTCTGTTTTCTTCTAGAATTTTTAGAATTTCAGGACTTACTTTTAAGTATTTAATCTATTTTCAGTTAATTTTTATGTATGGTATAAGATAGGGGTTCAGTTCCATTATTTTGCATCTGGATATCCAGTTTTCCCAACACTATTTATTGAAGAGATTACCCTTTTTCTACTGTGCGTTCTTTGCCCCTTTGTCAAAGATCAGGTAACTGTTGTCTTAGTCCACTTGTGTTATTATAACTAAATATCTGAGACTAATTTATTTTAAAAATCAGAAATTCATTTCTGATAGTTCTGGAGGCTGGGAAGTCCAAGATCAAGGCTCCAGCATTTAGTGTCTGGTGAGGGCATTCTTGCTGCGTCCTCATGTGGCAGAAGGCAGAAGAAGGATAAAGGGATGGATTGCTGTTTCCTTACATGGAGGTAGAAAAACAGAACCTAAACTAGTTTCCTCCAGCCCTTTTATAAAGTACTAATCCATTCATTGGGCTGGAGCCCTCATGACGTAATCATTTCTCAAAAGGAAGTAATTAATACTACCTCTTAATACCACTACCATAGGAATTAAATTTCAACGTAAATTGTGGAGAGGACACATTCAAGCTCTAGCAACCATAAGGGCATGGATTTATTTCTGGGCTCTCTATTCTGTTCCATTGTTCAATATGTCTGTTTTTAATGCCAGTACCATGCTGCTTTGATTACTATAGTTTTAAAAATAGTTTGAAATCAGGTAGTATGACACCTCCAGCTTTGTTCTTCTTACTCAATATTAATTTGGCTATCAGGGCCTTTAGTGATTCATACAAAATGTAGGATTATTTTTTCTATTTCTGTGAAACATGTCACTTGAATTTTAATAGAGATTGCAATAGAAATCTATAGATTGCTCTGAGTACTGTCTTAGTTCATTCATTGTACAATAACAAAATATTTTAGACTAAGTAATTTATAAACCATGGAAATTTATCACAGTTCTAAGGGCTGAGATATCTAAGATCAAGGCACCAGAAGGTTCAGCGTCCAGTGAGGCCTTGCTCTCCACTTCAAAGATGGCATTTTCTCACTGTGTCCTCACATGGGGGAAAGGGAAAAGGGCTACTTCAAGCCTCTTTTATAAGGTCATTAATCTCATTCAGAGGACAGAGCCCTCAGGACGTAATCACCTCCCTCAGTTTTCAATGTATCAGTCTTTCACCTCCTTGGTTAAATTTATTCCTAAGAACTTTAGGGTTTTGAGGCTATTGTAAGTAGGGTTGTAGTCTTGATTTACTTTTTAGATACTTCCTTGTTAGTGTACAGGAACATTACTGATTTTTAATGCTGATTTTGTACCTTTCCTAAATTTATTGGTTCTAACAGTTTTTTGGTGGAGACTCAGGGCTTTCTACAATATAAGATCATATCATCTGTTAACAGAGGCAATTTAACTTTTTTCTTTCCATCTTGGATGTCATTTATTTATTTCCCTTGCCTAAGTCCTCTGGCTAGGACCTCCGATACTATATTAAATACAAATGGTTAGAGTGGGCATTCTTGTCCTGTTCATGATCTTAGAGAAAAGGCTTTCAGCTTTTCACCATTGAGTCTGATGTTAGCTCTGGGTTTGTCATATATAGTTTTTATTATGTTGAGGTACATTTCTCCTATAGATAATTTGTTGAAAGGTTCTATCATGAAAAGATGTTAAAGTTTTCCAAATGCTTTTCTGTATCTATTGAGACAATCATATGATTTTTATCCTTCATTCTGTTAATGTGGTTGATATGGTTTGGATCTGTGTCCTCACCCAAATCTCACTGTAATCCCCAGGGTTGGAGGTGGGGCCTGGTGGAAGGTGATTGGATCATGGAGTGGATTTCTCATGAATGGTTTAGCACCATCCCTATGATAGTGAGTAAATTCATGTGAAACCTGGTTGTTTAAAAGTGGTAGCACCTCCTCCCTTTCTCTCTATCTCTTGCTCCTGCTCTAACCATGTGATGTGTCTGCTGTCCCTTCGCCTTCCCCCATGATTTTAAGTTGCCTGACGCCTCCTCAGAAGCTAAGCAGATGACACCATCATGCTTCCTGTACAGACTGCAGAACTGTGAGCCAATTAAATCTTTTTTCTTTATAAATTATTTAGTCTCAACTATTTCTTTATAGCAATGCAAGAACAAGATAATACAGTAGTTAATCACGTTTATAGATTGTGTATGTTGAATCATTCCTGCATCCTAGAAGTCCCATGTTTAATCATGTCTATGGTTCTTTTAATGTGCTGTTGAATTTGTTTTTCTAGTGTTTTGTTGAGAATTTTTGCATCTTTGTTCATGAAGGATACTGCCCTGTAATTTTCTTTTCTTGTAGTGTCTTTGTCTGGCTTTGGGATCAGGGTAACACTGGTCTCATAAAATTAGTTTGAAAGTGTTTCCTCCGATTGTTTGAAAGAGTTTGACAATAATTCACGTTAATTCTTCTTAAATGTTTGGTAGAACTCACCAGTGAAGCCATCAGGTCCTACACATTTCTTTTTTGGGAGGTTTTTGATTACTGATTCAATCTCCTTATTCATTATTGGTCTGTTCAAATTTCCTATTTATTTCTTCATGATTCACTGTTGATAGGTGGATTGTGTGCTTTTAGAAAATTGTTAATTACTTCTATTCACTTTTTGCCAAATAATTATTCACAGTAGTCTCTTATGATCTTTTGTATTTTTGTGATATCAGTTGTAATATTTATAATTTTATTTGCATCTTCTCTCTTTTTTCTTAGTTTGGTCTAGCTAAAGGCTTGTCAATTTTGCTTATCTTTTCAAAAAACCAACATAGTTTCATTGATCTTTTCTCTTGTTTTTCTAGTCTCTGTTTCGTTCATTTCTGTTCTGATCTTTATTATTTCCTTTCTTCTGCTGACTTTGGGCTTAATTTGTTTCCCTTTTCTAGTTCCTTCAGATATATAGTTAGGTTTTTTTATTTGACATCTTTCTTTCTTAATTTAGGCATTTATCATTATGAATTTCCCACTTAGCACTAACTTTCCTGCCTCCTAGTCTCTTTCTGGGAGTTACTGGTGTAAATGTCCTGCACTTGGTGCAGCAGGAAACCAGGGCAGTCTTGGCTCAAGTGTAAAGCCTTTGAATGCTGCTCAGTTAGGGGGCCTCCTCAGCCCCACTGTTCTGAGAGGGTGAAGGTGGAGAAGGGTCATGTAAGAAGCATACGTGGTTTCTAAGAGAGGCTTTACTGACTTTATTCTTTGACTTAAAATCAGTATTAACAACCTGCGAGAGGAAGAAAAAGTATTTTCATTTTTGAGACAGGGTATTGCAATGGCACACTCATGGCTCACTGTGGCATCAAACTCCCAGGCTCCAGTGACCCTCCCACCTCAGCCTCCTAAGTGGTAGCACTTACTCCATGAGTAGCTAGGACTACAGATGCATGCTACCTTCAGATATTTTTATTTTGTTTATATTTTTTGTAGAGACAGGGTTTCACCATGTTGCTTAGGATAGTCTCGAACTCCTGAGCTCAAGCAATCTGCCTGCCTTGGCCTCCCAAGGGAAAAAAAAATTTTTAATTTTGATCAGGTTATAAGGTCTTAATTGAGTCTCATCAATGCTTAATTCTCTGTTTCTCCTCCAAATACCCATACTAGCACATCTCTGGCACTAGATAAAACCTGGAACATAGATGCAACTCAGGTGAAAATGGAGGAATGAGAGGATCAGAACTAATTGGGATTTGTTTTCACTTCCCAGAAAAATTAGGGCTCTAATTAGAAAAAAAAATTAATGTTGTATTTCACACTCAGCTCAATTTTATGTAATGCAATGCTACCCACTACAGTAACAGCACTGTAGTCTTAACATTTACTCTAGTTGTTTAAAAGTCATCCATCTATTTTTCTCCTATAAAGATATATTTGAGCTATATTTTGCAAATATTTCCCAAGGGCTTATTTAGGCTTCATTATATTTTGAAAGTTCTAGCTCTAGCAAAGTAAAACAACTTGATTTATCAACCTATGACAACCATACTATCTAGAGTCCTGAAAAAGTTGGGTACCCAGCCATTTCCTTGGGTTATTTCATAGTAGGACTTATGGAGCTCAAGGAATAACAGGCATCGGACACAAGCAGCAAAATAGGAAAACTGGAATAAGGGATCTGACATTTCTTTCTTTTATAAAAGATAGTGAAGAAAGACCTGAGCTGGCTCACGCCTATAATCTCAGCAGTTTGGAAAGCCGAGGCAGGCAGATTGCTTGAGCCTAGATGTTTGAGAACAGCCTGGGCAACATGGCAAAGTCTCTACAAAAAACACAAAAGTTAGCCTGAAGTGGTGATACACATCTGTAGTCCTGGCTACTCGGGAGGCTGTGGTGGGAGGATCACTTGAGCTGAGAGGTTGAGGCTGCAGTGAGCTGAGACTGTACTACTGTGCTCCAGCCTGGGTGACAGAGTGAGACTCTGTCCAAGAAAAAAAAAAAAAGATAGTGAAGAAAAAAGAATCTTTTCCCTCAAGTTTCTGACAACTTTGCCATGTTGTACTGATAATGAAGCGCCCCTGGTAGAATTCTGAACTTCAGCTACAATGTCTATGTGGCACACACTATGGAGAGGAATTATGACAGTCTTGAAATAGTCACTTTGCCCCACTGTTCTGAGGGTTTTCTCATTCTTATAACTTAAGGTTTCATTTCATTTCCTTGTCAACATTGGCCGCAGCCATTTCCATGCTCTTAGTACTCTTCAAAATCTGTAGAATCACTTGATGTGAGAACCAGAGTCTTTGAAAAGCAGAGAGTTTCCAGAAGCCAAAAGCTTCAGGATAGAAAACTGAAGCCAAGGGATGCTGGGTAACTGCTCCTGGGTATGAGAGGAAGAAAAAGAAGAAACCAGCACTGGCGCATGATATTCAAGTTTTCTTTGACTTTATAAAATGTGCAGCTTACATACTGTAAGATCCTATTTATATAATGAAAGGGTAAATTTTAGAAATGAAGGGCACATTAGTGGTTGCAGAGGTTTTTGAAGGGGACAGCAGGAGGCAGGTGGGTGTGGTTACAACACGGCAATATGAGGGCTCCTTGTGGTACTGAAATTGTTTAGTATCTTGGCTGAGCTGGTGAATATGCCAATTATACAGATAATAAAATTGTATAAAACTTAATATGCACACACACACAAATTTGTCAAATAAAACTGAGGAAATCTGGCTTAAGATTTCTGAATATGTCAATGCTAATATCTTGACTATAATATTATATTGCAGTTTTGCAAAATGTTACTCTCAGGGGAAACAGGGCAAAATGTACAGGACAGGATTTCCCAGTATCATTTATTTTAATTACATGTGAATATAAAATTATCTCAGTAAAAATTTCAATTTAGAAAGTGATTACTGGGGAGACATTAGGTCTCTAAAATTGCCTGCGTACTACAGATGCTGGTAAGACAAATGAAGAAATATTGAAGAAGTGTTTATTTACCAGAGAGCAATGCTTAATAAAAATAATGAAAACATTCAAGCTAGCAAATAGTTAGGGAAATATAAATTAAGACTGAAATATTTTCACCCATCAAAAACTAATATTAAAATTTGAAAAGATGTGACAATGTCCCTGATAGTATGCTAGCCTCTTATACCATAATACTAGGAGCATAAAGAGACACAATATCTTTAAAAATAACTTAGTGTTTTGTAACGATATATCCTTGGTATGAAAAATTCCAAAAATAAAGACCAGTGAAAGAAGAGTGAAAAAATTCACCTAAAATTCTCTTACCCAGAAATAACCATTAACATTTGGCAGACATTTCAGAGTATTCTATGAATAGAGTCAGCTAGCCCAATAGAAAAATAATTTTTTAAATGAATCACATTACACATGACTTTAAAATAAAACTATTTAATTCATTCAGCTTTCCTTGAAATTAGTAAAAGAAAATAACTATCTTGAAATGGAAGGAATTACTTGATGTCCGGTAAATGCTGAATATCAGAACTAGGAGAAGAAAACATTGTGAACTGGAATTATTATGTGTCTCCATGTGTATTTTTAACATGTTATTATTAATACGCATCTATGTCCATTTTCAAGTGGCAAAGCTCAGTCAACTCTCTGATAAAAAGCAAGAGTCTAGGACAGGCACAGTGGCTCTTTGGAAGGTAGAGGCGGGTGGATCACGAGGTCAAGAGATTGAGATCACCTTGGCTAACATGGTGAAACCCTGTCTCTACTAAAAATACAAAAAATTAGCCAGTTGTGGTGGCATGTGCCTGTAGTCCCAGCTACTTGGGAGGCTGAGGCAGGAGAATCGCTTGAACCCAGGAGGCAGAGGTTGCAGTGAGCCAAGATTGCGCCACTGCACTCCAGCCTGGTGACAGAGCAAGACTCTGTCTCAAAAGAAAAAAAAAAAAAAGCAAGAGTGCAAGAGTCTAAACAAACTCATAACCAACCATAAATATCTCACCCTAATTTTTTAAGATACACAAAACCCTTGAAAACATAAACTTACTGAAAGGATGAGTTTTCAAGAAAATGGTAATAATGGGATGCTAAGCTCCAGGCAAAATAACATAAAATATACAAATTACATGTAGATGCCTAAAGCTAGCAGTGATTATGGCAAAATTAAATACAGAAAAATTACTCATGTATTAATATTATCAGTCTCTGCTTTCTGAATTTCTTGTCCATTGAAGATTTGGCTTTGTGATTTCATTAAGTTCTGTTTCTTACACTCCATTAGTCACTCAGAATAATGCTATATTTTAACTTACCCCATGGTTTGCTGCTATGACTCTTCCCAGATTTTCATTTGCTTTGCTTTTTTATGTTTATTTGTTAGACAGATAAATACATTAATTCAGCACTGAAAACGTCCAGGTTTATAATAATGAAACATGTATATTAGTTTTTACTTTCTTGTTAAAGATAGTCTCTATTGATCCATATTCTTTGACCCAATTATTCTATAAATTTAATCCAGAAGAAATGATCAGAGATACACTAAACATTTATGTACAAAGTAATATTTATGAAAATCAAAATTAGATAGAATCTGAATAAATCATAATAAATGGTTTGTCAAATAAATTGTGAAGAAACATAAATGATCAAAAAACTGTATTTTCTGAATGCTCACATATATGTGTTAATGCATAAAAAAACTACACAGACACAAAATTGATAAAAACAGTAACTTCTGACAATGAGAAATACAGGAGGAATTTAATTATTTGAGACTTTTTAAATGAGAAAATAATGGTGTTTTACTTGATTTAATCTCTAAAACACATATAAAACTATTATTAATGTTCTACAAACCCTACATAAAGAAGTAGATCAAAGAAAATAGCAATGAAAAAAGCACACCCATAAGATGAAATATCATATACCTATTAAGATTAATGTTTCTGGATACATTTTAGTGATATGAGAAAATGTTCATTATATATTACTAAGTGGAGAAAAGGGAATAATAAAACGTTCTGTCTACTATGAATATCTGTGTGTGTCCCAAATAGGAAAACAGAAGAAAGCACATCATAATATTAATTGTTGCTATATGTGAGCTGTGAAATAATGGTGATTTCTGTTTTCTTTCTATATTTATTTACTTTCCAAGTTTTCTATATTTTTATAATAAAGGTAAAAATATTTTAAAGCCAAATTATAAACTGAGTTCTCACATCTACTACACAGTATGTTACCATCAATTCCTAGGAAAATATTCTTTCTGTTGTGGATATTCATCATGGAGATTGTGTACAGTAGATGATGCACCATGATTCCACTAAGTAGAAATTAACAGTGGTGTAACACCTGCTGGAATGTTCTGTCAGTTCTACGAAAAACAAAACAAACCAAAAAATTGGAAGGTAGAGTAGAGATTCAAAGAAGGGCATTTTCTTAACAATAAAATTAGCAAGCACTTATTAGACATCTTCCTGACCTTGTTATACAGGTATATTCTGAATGGCAACTCACATAGGACTGTTACACCCCGAAGATTTTAGGTTCACCAAAGGTGCAAATTCCTAACAAGGGTACTAGTTTTCAACGCAAGATAAGAAGAGATCTTTTCTAAGTATTTTTTAAAATGTGAAATGCACATCAAAACCACATTGAGATACCATCTCATGCCAGTTCGAATGGCAATCATTAAAAGGTCAGTAAACAACAGATGCTAGAGAAGAAGTCGAGAAATAGGAATGCTTTTACACTGTTGGTGCAAGTGTAAATTAGTTCAACCATTGTGGAAGACAGTGTAGTTATTCCTCAAGGATCTAGAACTAGAATTACCATTTGACCCAGCAATCCCATTACTGGGTATATACCCAAATGATTCTAAATTATTCTGCTATAAAAACACCTGCATATGTATGTCTATTGCCACACTGTTCAAATAGCAAAGACCTGGAACCAACTCAAATGCCCATCAATGATAGCCTGGATAAAGAAAATGTGGCATATATGGAATACTATATAGCCATAAAAAGGATGGGCTCATGTCCTTTGCAGGGACATGGATGAAGCTGGAAACTGTCATTCTCAGCAAACCAACACAAGAACAGAAAACCAAACACTGCATGTTCTCACTTGTAAGTGGAAGTTGAACAATGAGAACACATGGACACAGGGAGGGGAACATCATATACCAGGGCCTGTTGGGCGGTGGGGCTCTAGGAGAGAGAGCGCATTAAGACAAATACCTAATGTAGATGACAGGTTGATGGGTGCAGCAAACCACCATGGCACATGTATACATACATAACAAACCTGCACGTTCTGCACATGTATCCCAGAACTTAAAGTGTAATAATGAAAAAAAGAGGACAGTTGTATTTGTCAAGCAAGACATCTATGTGGTTTGCTGAAGTCAGCAGACTGGACTATCTCACTCAAATTATTTTCTGCCCTATCACTATAGAGAGGAAAATATAGCCTAATGTTTTGTAATCTAAACAACACATTTATAGGTTGGATTTTCAGGTAGTTTTAAGTAAAAAGTAACCTAGAGCAAAGATTCTCACATTTGATATTCTAGAGAATCAAAGTCTCTTGAATGATTTCAACAGATGTTATAAAACTCTCAAACCAAACATGTTTAACTCACTTTAATTTTTTAATGTTAATATACATATAATGCAGTTCATTTAGGAGTTTGTATGTGTACATATGCATATTAGGTGAATAGACTATGTGTCAATTCACATGTGTATGCACAAACACACACATGCACACAAACAGAAGTTGCTGAACATTGCAGTAGACAGGATATACACACTGGGCATTAAATCACCATCCAAAGCAAAAGCTTTAAGAATCCTCACTTGTGAAGACCCCTTCCAAGGCCTTGAGTGGTTCCTAGGAATGTGTCTACCTGACCATAGGTCTTGATTAAATTTGTAAAAGAAGACATTTTTATATTTTTCTACTTGAAGAGATTCTCCAATATTGCATATGCTTTGGACCCCAGAAACCTGAACCTATCTGTGAGCAGGATTAAATATAAGGAAAAAGAACAGACAAGAAGAGGTAATGGCATTAACATTTACTGAGTGCTAAATATGTGTGAGGCCCAGTGAAAGGCATTTTGTACAAACCTCACGGAATCCCAGACCTTCCATTTCCAGCTTTGGACCCTGCCCCCTCACTTCCTGGCTCAGTGTGAAGTCAGTTCAATTGAATTATGAGGCTGGTTCACAGCTACTCCTATAGGGATGAGGATAATGAGAAAGAAGGAATGTTTAGCCCTGCTTCAATTCCTCATTGTCTTCCACTTCCCTTCTTTGGTTGCTTGATAACATTGCATTTTATTTATAATGCATTCTTCTTTGCTTTAATGTGCTTTTTAACATATTTCATCTGATTCTACTATCACCCTAGAAGATAGGAAGGTATTCTTAAAACCATCTTACAGACAAAAAAAAAAACAAAACAAAAAAAAACCTAAGTTTTAGAAATGCCAGGTGGCTGGATAAAACTTATAAGGCAAATAACACAGCATGATCACCAGAATCCAAGCTTCATGACCTCTCACATAGTGACCTTACGCTGCCCCATCTCTTGAAGCAGTGTGAGAGGAAAGGGTAAACAAACCTTCCTTCAACACTGGGTTACTGCAGTAACTGCCTTGAGGCTTCCCAGGTAAAATCAGTGTGGCCCACAGCTAGGGAGATCAAAGGAAACAAAACCATTGACACCATAATCTTTTCTTTTGACTTTCATTAAGAGAGCATCAACAAGCAAGCCCATGGATCTAACCCAAGGCCAGTGGCAGGCACTGAAACTCTAAATCTCTGCCTCTAAAATAAATGCGTGGCCTCTGGCTCCACCACCACATCCTCAAAATCTAAGCTTTTCAACTGGCTTCCACAAGCTTTCTCCTCTTATCCACTTTCTGTAGTCACTGTGGTAATTTTTTTAAAGCCTGTTTATAGACTAGGATATGATCTTCTCACATGTGAAATCCATAAAAGTAGTTCTAATGTCAAAATAGAGCCACTCATCATCATTCAATTTTCTTAAAATAGAGGAAAAGTTGAACTTTGAAGATGGTCAAAGCGATCACCTTGCCAACTTGCTCAAATTCTCCAACTACACAAAGTTATTTCCCCTCCCTGACTCAAAGGAGTTCTTGTGGTTTTTTTTTCCTTTTTAATAACTCAAGCTGGGTCAACAGAATGGAAAAGTAAAGGTGAACAGACATAAAAAATTAGTTCCAGAGAACATGGCCACATTTCTAGAATGAGCACAATATAATAATTGCTTATGTATCTTCACCTCTTGTTTCTTCGTTACCTCTTTATAGTCAGCTTCCTTGTCACTGTTCTACTAAAAGGGCACACTTTGGAGTCTCTATTAGCCCTTCTGACAAACCAAATTGCTTATTGTCTCAGTCCTTTTTCTCTGCTTTCTCTGCATGGCTGTTATGGTCTAAATGTTTCTGTCTCCTCAAAATTCATATGTTGAAATCCTCACCCCAGAATGATAGTATCAGAAGGTGGGGCCTTTGGGAGGTGATTAGTTCACAACAGTGCAGCCGTCATACATAGAACTAGAGGCTTATAAAAGATACTCCAGAGGGCTGCCTTGCTTCTTCTACCATATAATCCCAGTACCTTGGGAGGTCAAGACAGATGTATTGCTTCAGCTCAGAAGTTCAAGATGACCAGCCCGAGCAACATGGTGAAAACCCATCTCTCCTACAAATACAAAAAACTAGCCGGGCATGGTGGTATATGCCTGTGGTCCAGGCTACTCGGGAGGCTGAGGGGGGAGGATCTATTAACCATAGGGGGTCAAGGCTACAGTGAGCCATGATTGCACCCCTCCACTCTAGCCTGGGGGAAAAAAAAAAAAAAAAAAAAAAAAAAAAGAAGGTGCCATTTATAAATCAAAATGCCAGCCCTTGCCATACACCAAATCAACCAGGACTTGATCTTGGACTTTCCAGCCTCCAGAACTGTGAGAAATAAACATTTGTTGTTTATAAGCCACTCAGTTTATGATATTTTGTTATAGCAGTTAAAATAGACTAAGACAGTGGCCCTTCACTCCACTGACGGGCTTCCAGAGTTTCTCTTCTTGAAACTCTCCATGCCTTTGGACGTGGGCATATTCCAGGGTTTTAGTTTCTCCTTGCTTCTCCACTTGCTGCTTTTTTTCCCCTGGTCTACTTGCAGGTCATTCTGCTCATTTCATCCCCCATTCTGTTTTGCTGCTTTTCCCATTCATGTTACAGCAATAACAAAAAAGGATTTAAAAACCCACAAGCTACTTCAAATCCCATCGGAGAGATAAGTCACTCGCTCCTGTTTGCAATATAAGATGTTTTAAGGGTTGAACTCAGAAAAGGCTCTAAAGGAAGGCATGGAGATGCATTTCAAAATGCATGCATTTTCCTTGGGTTGAGGCATGCATAGTCTCAGGCTGAGTGAGGTTGCCCAAGGAATCAGAGAAGACTCACAGAATTCACTGTGAGAGAGTATTCCCCAAAGTGGGAACAAATAGAGAAATTTTTTATCTCTGTCGTTATATGCTACATGACAAGGACTCAAGGTTCAGAGGGTCATCTGCTTAATTTTATTCTCCAATAACCAGACTTTTGTTGCTGATCAGTCAACAGCTAAATTGATATGTAATTAAAGGCATCTTTTGTCTGTCAACACTCCCTGATAATCAGCATATTTGTCTAATAGAAAGGCAATGTAATTAAAGAAGTTTTGAATAATGGAATTAGAAAATCGCAGAGAGGTGTGCTTACGTATAGTGTGTCCTACTTAAACAAGGCATCCCCTAGAGTCTCCACATGTCACAAGGTCAGGAAGAAAGGCAGTGGTCATTGATTAGGTGCTCAATTGATTTAATACAAATGGAAGTAAGATTTCTTGCTTTCCCAATAAAATATTCATTGAATATTCATAAGTAGAACTCAGTAAATGTCACTTTAAGTTTTACCAGGCTTCTTATGATTCATCCATTCAACAAGCTACCTGACTGCTGAAAATGCATAGGCACTATATGAAATGTAAAAGTAAATTAGAAATATATCTTCTGGTCAAGAAATTGACAATCCAGTAGTACTATTAGATATCCTCTTAAATAACCACAATACAAGTAGAAAGTAAATTATGTAAGAACTGCTCAGAGAAAATACTATGTGCTAAGATTTTTTTAAAAATATCAGTGTACAGAGATTACTTTTAGTGCCAGGAAGTAGAGGGCTATGGAGGAAGAGAGAGACTAAAGAAGGAAATAGCATTTGATGTGCATTTCCTATCCCAATTCATTCATTCATTTGAGAATTACTTATTACTTCCTCACAGAGTGTAAGGATGTGGGGAATACAATAGTAATAAAATACACAATGACCTAGTTCCTATGTAGCTCTGAGTCTTATCAGGAAAGCACGTACTATATAAGCAATTGCAAGAACATTGAGAATCACCAAAATAACAGGGTGCATATTGTAACCTGGCAATATTCAGGCAGCCTTGCACTTCCCCAGTGACCCACAATACGTTCTTGTGCTTCCCTTTCCCTAGCTAGGAAGCCTTGGAATCTGGCTGCAGGATTGAAAATGTCAACCTACAATACAAAAGACTCATTTATAAATCACAGACAATATTGCTGTTTTATCTACCAAGAACCCCACCTCCACTGAGGGAAATAAAAAAAAAAAAAAATCAGGGCAGTCAAACAGATGTTAGTTACTCAGCCGACCATAAATGTAGCCTAAAAAAATAAAAACTAGGTATAATTCTCAATTAGACATAATACTCTACACAAAAGACAGAAAAATATATTATGTGTTTTTATTAAGCCCCTTAGGTTGTTGGCAAAGTGGCCTTATGTTGGGTAGTTGAGACAAATCATCTAGGACACGGCCCCATGACTGTAGGTAATGAGAGAAGTTGGCTCCTTTTATGCCACATAAGTACTCATATTCATTCATCACAGATATAAAAACAAACTTGTCAGGCATGGTAGCTCATGCCTATAATTTCAGCACTTTGGGAGGCCAAGGCAAGAGGATCACTTGAGTCCAGGAGTTCGAGACCAGCCAGGGCAACATGGTGAGACCCTATCTCTACAAAAAATAAAAACAGCTGGGTGTGATGTCATGCACCTATATTCCAAGCTGCCTGGGAGGCTGAGGCAGGAAAATCCCTTGAGCCCAGAAGGTAGAGGCTGCAGTGAACTGTGTGCATACTACTGTACTACTAAGCCTGGGTGACAGAGTAATACCCTATCTCAGAAGACAAACAAGCAAAGAATAAACATTATTGATACAGACAGTCCTCAACTTATAATGTTCAACTTAAGATTTTTCAACTTTGAGGTGGTATGAAAGCCATGTGCCTTCAGTAGAAACCATACTTTAAGTAACTATACAACCATTCTGTTTTTCACTTTCAGTATAATACTCAATAAATTACATGAGATACTCAACACTTTATATAAAACAGGCTTTGTGTTAGATGATGCTGCCCAACTGTAAGCTAATGTAGTATTCTGAGCACATGTCTACCTTAAATATCTAGTAGTAGGCTAGGCAAACTATAATGTTCAGTAGGTTAGGTGCATTAAATTCATTTGACTTTGCATATATATTTGCATATATATATTTCTACTTACATATGTGTTCATATTTTCAACTTACAATGGGTTTTATTAAGATGTAACCCCATCATAAGTCAAATAACATCTGTAGATAATTTTAAATAAATTGTTTATTTTAATGGAGGCTCCTTTATAAATGCTTGTGATACACTTTCTTAAAAAAAAACAAAAAAACAAAAAAAAACTCTTTTTTTCCGGAAAGCCTCAATCTACTTCAAAAGCTTCATGTGCTTACTTTTTATATTTACTGATTTGTTTTTTTTGGTTTGTCTATTAATCCAGCAAACATTTAGCATGGTGTGCTAGACACTACCGTTGTAATTACAAAGATGAATAAAACAAAGCTCTTGCCCTCCAGTATAAGCAATAAAATCCTAGAAGAGGAAGAAATCAACATACAAAGCTTAAACCAGGGACTCCAACAGAGGCAGGTTTTGAAGGGAGACAACAGTCATTACTGGGCCCTAAAAGTGGCAGTGGGCATACCAGGCCAAGGTAATGGCTAAAGGAAGAGAGTCCAGAAATTGCTCTATGGGAAGAGCAATTAGGACACTTTCATGTTCAGTGCTTGATTAAATTATACATTAACGAGATTTTATTATCCTGAGAGAGTCTTGGTGGTTTTTTACTAGAAAGAGGCTAAAAATAGAAACACATTGATTGTGGACTTTAAGCATTCTCTTTAAATAAAATCCCCCTAGAGGGTCCCATCTTCATTCTGAGTTTCAAGGCTGATTAAAGCACTATTTATTAAAAGCGGGTCTTCTCGACAAGGGAGGGCAAACTCTTAATTCAAAAAAAAAAAAAAAAAAAGTGAAGATCCAGGGTATAGTGAGTGTTTTAATAGCTACATAGTTACTTACACACTACACCCGGAATTATCAACAAAACAGAAAATTTTATGTGGGTAAACAATATGAATCAGTTACTTTTAGAGACCAGTTTCTGTAAGAGAGAGAATGTGTGCTTTCATAAAATAATGACCCATGTGGTCATCACCACTTTTCATTCTACATATCAATATTCTTGACAAGTATCATCTGATGCAATGTATATTATTCTGTCTAGAAAGGCTAATGATTTGACACAAATACCTTAACTCAGGATAGCTGAGATGGTGCTGGGTATAAACCAATGCTCAGTCTACCATTTGACTTCCAAATTTGTTCTGGACAACATTTCCACAGTGAGCTATAAATCAGAGAGGAAATGAACTCTGCATTATCTCACAACTCATCCAAAACACCTCAACTCAGTGCCACCATTCCTTCCAACCTAGAGTGATCAAAGACCAAGATATCTCATGAATTTAATGTATTTCATGTTGAACCAGTGACTTTCTGCTTGGAACTGTGGAGAATTCCCCCACCAATCTCTTCCCACCCCTCAGGATGTAGGAAGTGCCCTTTCCTTCTGCTATCCTTGGTGAGAAGGCAGAACATTCTTTTGTGAGCATTAATTTCTTTTTATTTTTATATATATTTGCATATATATATATTTCTACTTATATATGTATCTATACCTATTTATATATATGTGTGTATAGATAGATAGATAGATAGATAGATAGATAGATAGATAGATAGTTTTTTTTTAAGTTTTTTTTGAGATGGAGTTATGTTCATCACCCAGGTTGGAGTGCAGTGGCGCGATCTCGGCTCACTGCAACCTCCACCTCCCAGGTTCAAGCAATTCTCCTGCCTCAGCCTCCCAAGTAGCTGGGACTACAGGCAACCACCACCACACCCTGCTAATTTTTGTATTTTTAGTAGAGATGGGGTTTCACATTGTTGGCCAGGTTGGGTTCGAACCCCTGACCTCAGGTGATCCAACTGCCTCGGCCTCCCAAAGTTCTGGAATTATAGGCATGAGCCACTGTGCCCAGCCTAATTTATATATGCATATATACTTTTATATATGTATATTCATTTTACACACACACACACACACACACACACACACACACACACACACATACTATGATGGTTATGTTTAAGTATCACTTGACTAGATTAAGGGATTATAGCTGATAGAGCATTATTTGTGGACATCTCTGTGAGTATGTTTCCAGAAGAAATTTGCATTCGACTCAGAGGACAATGTGGGCAGGCACTATTCAATTGTCTGAGGGCTCACATAAAGCAAAAAGACAGAGAAATGGTGGATTCACTCTCTCTTTCCGGGAGCTGGCACACATTTCTTCTCCTGCTTATAAATATCAGAACTTCAGGTTTGACTCCAGGGCTTGCACTGGCGGCCCTTCAGATTCTCAGGCCTGCGTTCTCAGAATGAGTTACAACATCCATTTCCCTGATTCAAGAGCTTTAGGACTTGCACTGAGCCACACCACTGGCTTCCCTGGTTCTCCAGCTTGCAGATGGTATATCATGGGACTTCTTCACCTCCATAATTGCATGAGCCAATTCTCCTAATAAATTCCCTCTTAGATAGATGATTAGATAGATAGATAGATAGATAGATAGATAGATCGATACATACATACATACATACATACATACATACATAGATACAGATGGATGGAAAGAAACATATATACATAGATACAAACATAGATAGATTCATTCTGTCTCTCTAGAGAACCCTGACCAATATACATGTACACATATGTTTTTATGTATTTACATACTTATATATTTAGTCTATTTTTTATTTTCTAAGGTATGAATTTAAATTAATCAGTTTCACTTTAATTGCTGGTTTACCTGCATCCCACAATTTTTTTGTTTGGTTTTATGATTCAATTAGAAATATCTTAAAATTTCTCATGTTTTTTGTTTTTTACCAATATACAAGTACGCTGTTTAATTGTCAGATACTTCAAAATTTTCTAAATGTCACATAGTTATTGATTTCTAACGTAATTCTGTTGTCGTCAGTAAGATTTCAATCTTTTGAATTTAATCGTTTTATGTCTCATCATATGATCTGATCTGTCTTGGTAAACATTCTGTGTCCTCTTGCAAAGAATTCTTACTGTGAAGTTGTCAGATGAATTGTTCTATAAATGTCAATCTGATTAAGATAGTTGGTAGTTTTGTTCAAATTACACAAATTCACATATGTGATTTGTGTTCTTTGTGCTATTATTGTCATATATTTTAGCACAACCATGCTATAAATCCCAAATTAATTGTTAATATTTTTACTTTAGTCAGTTATCTTTTAAAGAAGAAATGAGAAAAAAAGGAGTTTATATCTACCCAAATATTTACCTTTTATGACATTTTATACATTTTCATGTGGATCCGAGTTTCCATCTGATATTATTTCTCTTAGGCCTGAACAACTACTTTTAGTATTTCTGCTGATGATAAATTATCTGGGATTTTGTTGTTTTTAAATGTATTAAATGTTGTTTAAATTTAGTTCTAGAAATTTAGAACTAAATTTCTAAAGGATAGTTCTTTCAGTACTTTGAAGATAACATTTATTATTCTCTGGCTTGCATTGTTTCTCAGAAAAAAATCAGCAATAACTTTCAACATTGTTCTCATTTTTATAATGTATTTTTTCTCCCCTGGATAAAGTTTTTTTTAATTTTGGCTTTCAGCAACTGACTATGGTGTGCTTTCATGTTTTTATTTATGCTTATTCTACCTGAGGTTTGTAGATACTATTAGATCTGTTGGTTGATATTTGTCATCAAATTTGGAAAATTATGGTCATTATTTCTTCAAATATTTTTATTACCAAATCCCTGCATCCTCTTTTTCTGAGACTCTAACTACACAGTGTTTTGTTGCTTGATATTGTCCCATAAGTAGCTGAGGCTGAGTCCATTTTTTAAAGTTTGTTTTTCTCTTTGTGCTTCAGTCTAAACTATTTCTAGTGATCTGTCATAAAGTTATCTTTTTTTCATAGTCTCCAATTTGCTATTAAGCCTACCAGTGGTGAATTTTTCCTTTTAGATAACAATTTTTTAGAAGCGGTGTTTTCATTTTTAAGTAATTTCTCTTGTGAGATTTTTCTTTTGTTGACCCATTAAGCTCTTTTCTTTTAAATCATCTGACATAATTATAATATAGTTTTTTTCAAGACTTTGTCTGATACTTCAGTTATCTATGTCATCCCTGGGTCTGTTTTGTTGACTGTTTTTTCTCCTAGTTATAGTTATATTTTCCTGTGTTTTCATTATCTAATGATATTTATTGTTTGTTTGGCATTGCAAATACAATATTGTTGAGAGTTTGGATCTTGTTCTTTTCTCTTAAAGGTAATTGAATTTTGTTCTAGAAGGCAGTTAATTAATAAGTGGATCAGTTTTATCTTTCCAAGGTCTTTGCCAAAAGTTTTGTTAGGGCAGGACAAGTGTAACCCTTACTTTAAGGCTAATGTAGCTCACTCCTATGGCATCTCAACTAAGTGTCTGATATCCTCAGTGAGGTCACTCCACTCTGAATGTTAGGAATCCCAACATCTCCCAGCCCTATGTTTACATCCATTCAGCTAAGAGTCTTCAGTAACTATTTTCTGCCAGACTGGCAGAGTCTCGCCTACACATTGCACAGTAAGCCACAGACTCAGAGAAGTCCATATTCAGATATCTAATATTCCTTCTCTGTACAGCATCCTGCATTCTAATACTCTAACCTGCAAGTTTCAATACCCCTCAAATTTGAGATCTATTTCCTTTGTCCAGTAAGATAACTGTTTATTATCTAGGATCATCTTTTATATATCATTTGTAAAGTGCTCCAAGACAGAAGGCCAGGGTGAATATGAGGCTTGTTTTATTTGTTTTCCTTCTCTCAAGGACCACAGACTTGTGATATCTGTTTTCCAATGTCTGAAAAAGAGTGCTTCAAATATTTTGTTGATTTTTATATCTGTTAATGGAGGGAAGGTAAATCTGATAATCATTTTTGTGTCATGGATGGAGCTATACGCCATAATCATTACTAGAGGTTTACTTGAGCTAAACTCCTCAAGCAGAAGGAAAACACACACACACAAGAACACAAACAATCAATAGTTCCCTCTCAACAAAAACTCAAATATCTAAAGCTTTCCAATGTCTGAAATTTGAGACCTACATATTTCCAATCATGATTGAATTACCAACACCCACCCAAAAAAACAAGCATTTACTGGTGGCCACACTTCTTGCTTGGTTTTAGAAAGATAAGAAATGGAAAACAAAAAACACCAACAAAAAAACTATATCTGAAAAGATGACTTTCTATGGCATGGAACTACAGAAAATCTGACTACCTGAATTGTTGAGCTCGTCTAAATGTGCTCCTGTACATGACTATCATTCCACATATGTGCCTCTCTGATAACCTCTAAAATGACATTAAGCCCATTTCTTGAGTCAAAGTGCCACTTCTCTTGAGATCAGAATCTCTTATGGCAAAGTCATCATATAACTTATTATCTAAACTGGGACACATTGACAGTTTTAATAATTATGCAAGCACAAGCATCATGCAGCATGACATATGGTCACCCTACTTACATCATGCTGGCGAGGAAATAGTCATAAAATGGTTTCCTGCTTGGAGCTGTGGAGGAAGGAAAGGAAAGTGATTCTAATACTTCTTTAAACTACTTATACTCAGCATGTTATAGGAAAGTCTTTTACTTTTTTTCTTTAAAGAAACAGAGGTCTGAGGATGTTTATAATCTACCAGATTTAAGTGGTCAATGTTGTCAATTTCCTTTACCTCAGTATATTCCCTGTCAGGTTATACTTGATAGAGTATTGTATCATGTTTTGAAAGACCACTTCACACTAAATGCAGGAATTGCCATTGTGTATATGCTCACATGTAAGTGAGGGGATAAGCAGAGAAACAGGGAAAGAGAAGATACAGCAAGAAAGAAAAATACATGCCTTGCCATTTTTCTTGATAGGTATAGTAAGCTGATTTCATCCTGTCCCTAGAAAGTTGGAGAAATGGTGTTCGGGTCCTATTGAACCAATTACATTATTTGTTCTATTCTATTCATTCATTAAGGGCTCTTGTCTGATGCAGCAAAGTAAAAAATCTTACTTTATTAAAGGTTTACTTCACTGTGATTAGTGTGAATGCTAATCAGCCAGAGAAGAAAAGGAAGGAAAGATCATTTGAGGACTCAAATAGTTTGTTAAAAGGAATAGCTTTATACTAGTCCTTGAAAAAGACTTTATCCATGTTCTGTTTTAAAGAGGTTTGCAATATAAAGCAACCCCAGCTCTCTTCTCTTGCTCCCTTTTATTTAACAGTTGTTCCAGAACATTTTACAGCCATTCAGCTTGGTTTCCATTGATTTCTTTGACTGAACTGAGAAAATACCACAAAATGTTCTCAAGCCACTGGGGCATTAAAGAGAAAGTACAATAATGTTCTGGAAATTTTTTAAAAACCTTTGTCTTATAGCCATGGCCAGATAGAAAATGTTTTTAAAGGAGAAATAAACAAATATCTTCTGTAGTCTTTCTTCTTAATTAAATGGATAAGAAACAGATAATGTTTTCCTTATGGATAGTATAAGTAAATAATTATGTATCAGTGGCAGATTTCTCACAGCAGCTTGGGCAACAGTTTTTTTCTTTTCCCATTTAGGTTTCTCCTGTCTACATATACATGCAGTGATTAAAAAAGAAAAAATACTAATGCACTGCAGTGATTAAAAAACAGACATTCTTAAAATTTCCAGAGCTTTGCAGCAGACATTTGTTTACAGTACGGATATTTGAGAGCTGCATCTCAAATTCTAGTACCATACAGATGTATAAATACTAAACAGAACATAAGTCATCATAGCTTTATTAAGATAGGTTATGAAGATTCTATCCTTAAAATTTGAATTTTCAGCAGTGAAAGAGACTAATAAACTTTCTTTAGTTAGCCTATTAATATTGATAAGAGAAGGTTATTCATTTGTCCTAAATCAAATACAAATTGAAAAGAACTGGAGGCTTTCTCAGAACCAGGAGAAGAAAGAGAAGACAATGAAGACTAGAACCAATGTTTCTTTTAGTCCCTTCTAGCTAAATGTTTCACCAGGACCTTGTCAAGAATTGTTGTCAAATACCAGTTGGCTCCACTTTTAAATATATCCAGTGGATATATCCACTTTTAAATATATCCGAGCAATCCTTATTACCACCACTGCCTTCACTCAATGCAAGTTCTCAACCACACTCCTGCAGCAGCCTCTTAGTGATCTATTTCCAATCCTTAGTCTCTGCAGCCTAGTCTCAACCCACAGCCAGAGTAATCATTTTTAAAGTAAAGCAGTTATTTTATTTCTCATCTGCTTAAAACCTTGCAATGGCTTCTAGTTTCACTTAAAAAACAAAAAAGAAAGAAAAAAGAAAAGAAAAAGCTACGGCCAGAGCAGTGGCTTGTGCTGGTAATCCCAGAACTTTGGGAAGCTAAGGCAGGAGGATCACTTGACCCCAGGAGTTTGCCTGGGCAATATAGCAAAACCCTGTCTCTACCCCCACCCAAAAAATTACAAAATAGCCAGGTGTGATGGTGCACACCTGTAGTCCCAGTTACTCAGGAGGCTGAAGTAGGAGGATCACCTGAGCCTGGGAGGTCATGTCTGCAGTGAGCTGAGATCATGCCACTGTACTCCAGCCTAGGTGACAAAGCAAGATTATCTCAAACCAAAATAAATAAATGAAAGTTTTCATGATGGTGTATATGGTCTACATATATTATGGCAGAACCACCACCATCAGTCACTCAATTATCCTACCATATGGTCCAGTAACCAGATTGATATTTATGCATATAGCAAAATAGAACACTTCCATCAACTAGATTATACGACTTTAAGGGGCCAGAAAGTCTTCCTCACTTTCAAACACTTGCGCCCTTCTTGCCAACGGATAATAGAATTCAAGCAAGGGCTCTTCATGTTTGACCTCACCACTTTAATCTTTGCTGAATAGCAAATATCCTTTAGAGAGACAAAAATGTTTATTGTTAGAAATTTTCTATATTTAAGGATATATTAATTTCTCATACCCTTTTTGGCAGTAAACGTTGGTAGAAAAATAATATGGATGCTACAGTAAGGAGAGAGAAAACTGACATAAAATCTTATTGAATAAAGAGGCAGAACACACACAGCGCAAACTTCAGTTGCATAATAATTTTACAAAGGGCCAAAACAAAAAATATTTAAAATTATAAATGTAACAGTCTTTAAAATATTCACTATCAAAAATATTAGTACGTGCTTGTTGTAACAATTCAATCAATACAAAAATACATAAGGAAAAAAATAATTCTTACTTTTATCTTCAACTATATTCCCATCCCCATCAAGATACATAATTTTAACAGTTTAGTGTACATCCTTCCACTGAGACACATTTAAATTAAAAGTATACCCCTAATACTAAATGAATTAAAATTCACAATCAATTCCTTTTTACCATTTACTCAGGCTAAGGCTGTTTTTCAAAAATTAAACCCTAGCTTTCTAGGATATTTGAAGATACTTATTTGAAGATAATTATTTTATTAAAAAGAAAGAAAAAAGGGATTCAAATGCAAATGATCTTTCATTACATCTCTCACTAAGTCTGACAAACTCTAGCTTTTTAAGCAATTTTTTGCTTAAGTTTGAGATTTTTGTCAAAGGTCATGCATTCTTCCAGAAAAAGAAAATAAAATGCTGTTTTCCCAGTGGAAAATTTGCATAAATATTTTCCTTGTTTTTTCCATTGAAAATATACTTGGAGAAATTAATGATGATTTCTGTGGTTGTTTGCACATGGCTTATGCTCAGTAAGCTCTCATCATAAATATTTCCTATGACACATTCTTGGTTTTACAGATGAGAATACTGAGGACCGGAAAATTCAAGCACTTACCTGAAGCACACAGTAAGTGGCAGAGCTAGCACAGAGAGACAGTTTAGTCTCGGGAAGCACTACAGTACTAAGTGGTAGTTAATAGGCTGAGACTCTGGGTCCAGTCAAAATAGGGTTCAAATCTCAGCACTGCTATTTGATGTTGGATATTAGCCACCTCCCCGTCATTTTAAACAATATTAACTAACATGTTTAGAATCACAATTAAGGAGTAGAAATTACTAACAAGGAATTTCCAAAACTCAAAAAGAGAATAAGTTCAGACCAATGTTTTTCCGATATATAAGGAAGTGTCTGCAAAATGTCACATTCAGCTTCTAATTTATGGGTTTTTTTGTTTGTTTCTTCGTTAGATCTTTATATTTTCAAAATTGTGTTTTGGATTAAAATATTTTCTTCTTTTTTATTTTCTTTGTTAAAAACAAAGGGAAGGAAATGCTTGTTTTCTTTTGAGAAAATGGAATACGAATTAACAAAGTTGCTACAGTCCACTCAGCAGAGTATAACTTTATATATCTATAGCCTAGTAAATAACAATTTTGGTTTCTTGGAATAACATTAGAATATGAGAAAAGAAATAGAAATCAAGAGCATGGTTAGAGCCAGAACAAAACAAAAGTCAGAAGGCAAAGTGCTAGACTGAGATGGGGCCTTTTCCATGCACTTAAGCAGACAGATGTAGCAGAACCATATTTAGAAATGAGAGGAAAATATCATCTCTCACTTATCCCTTCATAGAGTTCATAATCTAGGACGAGATGACAAATACATTCTCTATGTGTAAACTCCATCTGATTGATGGTAGCTACCTAAAATGTTGTGCTGAAAGGGATGCTAAGGCTCTTTTTGGACTCAGAAAGTATTATGAAGATTCTTATTGTCTAACCTGGTTTTAAAATAGGGAATAGAACATATCTGCGATGCATTTGCTATCTCTTGACCAGGCAGACAGAGGAAATGGGACTAACAATCACCAGCACTTGATTTTCATCAGGTGCTTCAGCCACAATTGCTTAAATCCTCATAAATCCAACGAGGTAAAAGTTACCATCTACATTTTACAGATGAGGAAAATCCTTCTCTGAGAAAATAACTGGTTGCGATTTGGAGACAGAGAAAAACAATGATTTTGCAATGGAGGGAAGGGAAGGCAGTGAGTATATAGATGACTATTCATACATAAGGAAAGTGTGAGTCAGCTACTGCCATTCAGGAAGAGCCAATGTACACTGATGTCTTCCTATCCCAGTTTTCAACGTTTCTTATATTTCACAAATATTTTGCAGTCTAAATTGTCTCATTCTTCAAGATTTGCCATTATACTAATTATAACCTCTTTATAAATGATAAATAACGTTTCCCTTTGAAAATTATCTTAGAGTTTGAAAAGGGCTTTATTCAAACTCTGATGAGTGCTCTTAGACCACAAAGAGATTTTAAAACAATAAAAAAGAAAACATGCTAGCCCAAGAGTATAGACCTCATTAACAGTCTCAGCCTTATCAATAAGTTACCTGTATCTTGGATTAGTCACTCTCCCCATCTAGGCCTTAGTTTTCCCCATAGGGGATTGTGCCATACCCTATAAGGTCTATGCAGACTCCCAAATGCTGTGATCTCTACAAGTTCAAAATGCAATTCTTACTAGAAACAATTAGAGTGGTTTTACAATGAATAATAATGCTGATTGGAAACAATAATTTTATTATTTCTTTTTTCAAATCATATAAGACATTTTCAACACAGAACATCTATTAGCTGAAAGCCCCTTGCTGGGCTTAAAGATCCAAGGGGAGTCATTCATTCACTCATTTGTGTGCACTGAGCATTGGTTATGAATAAGATGCTATGTAAATGTGAGAGAAATTTAAAGTTGTATAGGTATAAATTTGCTCTAATGACTAATAAATGTACTTAAGTAACTAAAACATAGAGCAGAAATGGAAAAGAAACATAAGAGTTATACAGATAAATTGCCAGGAAAGGTAGGAAAAAGAGTATATTACCTCTTGTGGAAATATGGAAGGAGTCAAAGAAGTCTCCATAGATAGAGCCTTGTGAAGTGGGCTTCAAATATAAGTAAGTCTTGGCCAAACAGGGAAGAGTGTGAAGAGGAAGGTGATGCAGGCAGCTGGTGTGCCATGAGCAAAGCGAGGAGGTGGAATAATACAATACATAAATGGAGAAGATTTTAAAAAGTCCGTTTTGGCTGGATTGAAAGGTCCAAGAGGGCAGCGATGGTAAACGACAGTGGAAAATAGTATAGTCATTCATGCCAAGCACAGGAATTAAAGACTTTATTTTCTAAGTTCAGTCCTTTTGAGCAGGAGAGTAAAAATCTTAGCCATCTGCCAGATTAATCTGACAGTAGGATGTAAGATAAAGGCAGCGGAGAAGATCCTGAGTATAGTGAGGTCACTGAGGAATGACTTCAAAGTCTAACCAAGAACTGACAAATGGCTGAAGCATCATTACAGTGAGAATGGAGAAAAAGGGGCAGATGCAAAAACTAGTAATAATCACAATAATAGCTAACATCTATTGGTTTTTACTACGCATCCTGTACTGTTCCAAGCCCAAGTCATTGGCTCGTTTAATCTTCACAACATTCCTATAAAGTAAGTTTTATCGTTTCAGTTTTATAGTTGCAAAATGTGAGCAACAGGAAGATTAAAACTTACCTGAAGTCGCCCATTTAAAGACTCATCTCTGTTGAGTCCTGTTGCTTAATCATTCTATAATGCTGCTCTCCTGTAGAAGTAAGACTGACATAACTTGACCACTGCTTAATGATCCTCTCAGGGAGTCACTGGTTGTATATGTAATAAAAAATAACAAGTTGGTAAATAAAATATGTAATAAGTAAAATAAATATGCCCAGCTTACCTATAGCATTTGCTCAACTCTTTAGAAATGTATTATCAAATGAACAACTCCACCAATCAAATAGTAATTCCTCTCAGCCCCACCTGTCATTGAATGTGCTGTTGCTCCAGAGGTGAAATATGTGAGAAATTCTTTTAAAAAAAAAATTAATAAGGGAAAGGTGTGTCTACCTCATCCCCATCCTGTGATGGCTAATTTTATCTTTTGTGTGGCTTTATGCCAGGTAAGCTGAGGACGTGGACCCAGTAGCAAACCCCTCCCACGTTTCTCTCAACCAGTCCCTTGACTGTGTCAGCGACAGAGACACAATCCTCTCCAGTTTTCGACCACAAGACCCAACTAGAGTTGTACCAGTGATTAGGAACAATGTGTCCTCAGCAAATAACACATTGAAAGTGCCTAATTTGAAGGAATGAAGCTCCACACCTAAAACTCTTATTTTCCTTAATTCTCAGAGGGAACCATGATGGTTATGAAAACAGGCAAGGCCCACCAAGTGACAACCTATCTGCAGTCCATATTTATGCTGCTACCACATCATTTTCCCTTTCATTTATGTCATTGCTTTTTGCTTATTTGGCTGTCAATAACAATGCCTAGGAATACAATAACATAAGCAACAGGAAGTTCCAGAGGAAGGGGAAATGTCAGTGACTAAAAGTCAATGATATGAATATCTAGAAATGGAAACAAAATGCCAGCTATTTCCCTAATTTCAAAGAAAAAGCCCTTGTTGGACACCTTAGATTCAATGCTCCTGTTCTGGTTTGCTCTCTTGTATCTGCATTCCAGCTGGTGGAATTCAATGCAGGAAAGAGCACAGTTGCCATTTGATAAAATACATTTAATTCCCAGCAGGAAAAATTAACTGTTTCACAATACTGCTCTTGATGTAAATATACTGTTTGTTTGAATTCCAAACACCTACTAATTTGCTTTAAATTGCCCTAATAATAATCGTTGCTTAAAGTTACAGCCATGAAACAGCTTCTGCTTTTTGAAAAGCTAATTTTGACAGCAGGTGCTTTTTATGTCATTGTAATTTTTCCTATAAAGATCATTATCCCTTAATTGTAAATTGCAGCTGCTTTGAGGGTATTTTGGTTCATGATAATGGTTTGATTGATTATTAAAGTTCTAATCCCACTGAGCTAAGGAGTCTAGTCTGTTGGGGTTTCCAAAAAGCAACATCAAAATCTTTAATATCAACTCACATTAGTTCACTCTGTCACAAAACTGTCAACCATGAGGTAATGTTGTTTATAAAACACAAAGATCATCATCTTTTCCTTTTTGGTCAAAAAATTTAAAAAATAAACAAAACATTTGTGTGTGGCTTCAAATGATATGTTTCCTTAGCTTCTTACTCAAAACAAGATATGCTTTTGGAGTAAGCTAGTTTAAACAAAGTGTTTTGTTTGAAGGATATGATTATATTTAAAGAGGAACAGGATTTCTCTAGATTTTAAAGGAAAGAAATATGATAATGGTAATATATTCAAGACTTTTCATGTTTTAAAAAGTAATAGAAACTCTTAGAAACTCAGTTTTGCTATGTTCTCTAAACTGTGAGATAAACATAAAAGTGAACAGATGTGTTGCTTATTCTTGAAACTCATCCAATTTTTACATAGGAGACTCTGTAGCTATATGTCTATCTACATTTGTTTTTCATCAGAGACAGGGATGTTGAGTATGTTGATCTCAGAGACATTCTATCCTCTTTGGGAGCCTACCCCAACAGAGGATAAATATATAAAATTGCCTCCTGTCCCAGTCCCATTCCTTTTCCAACTTCTTAAAGAGATTTCGCTGCGTGACCTTTGGCAAATCCCTCAACTTCTCCATGCCTCAACTGCCTCATCTATGAAATTGTGCTAACAATATAACCTGATTTTCTGCAGACCAAATGGTATAACCTACTTTACATTCTTAGAGTAGTCACTATCACACTTTAAGCATTCAAATAATATGGACTATTTTATGTTCATTATTAAATAATTGTATGTCCTTATTGAGCACCCTCTTGAGATAGGCACTCTATGGGGTGAAAGAATGAAATATAATCTCTATCCTCTAAGGTCAGAAAACTGCAGGCAACTGCAGCATGCTTTTTCTTGGCCCCTAAGCTAAGAAGGAATTCTATATTTTAAAAGGTTTTCTTTTCAAAATAAACAAAGAAGAAGAATATGCAACAAACATATGTAGTAGCCCTCAACGTCTCAAATATTTGCTATTGGGCACTTTACAGAATACATTTTCAAGGTTCTGGCTTTGTAGGGAACAGAAATGTCCTGATGACATAATAGGAGAAGAAGGCTACAATCTTGCCTCAGGAAAAATAGGGGGAAGAGAATAAGAGAGAGGAGGGGAGAAGTCACCTAAGGCTTTAAGAAGAGGTTATATTTGAACTAGGACTTGTGGGCTTGTAGAGTAGATGACATTTCATCAAATTGAGAGGGAAAGTAGTATAGATAAAGAAAAAACAAATCATCAAAACAATAGAGTGGTATATCGTAGGAATTGTGGTTAATTGAGTATGACTCGATTATAGGCACCTAAGTGTGTAGGAGGTAGTGTGGGTGGGGAAGGAGAGAACTAATGGTTAAAAATTAGGGTGAAAAGAGCCATAACATGAAGGACCTTAGATGCTCTGCTAAAGATTAGAACTTTGATTTGAAGGTAAAGAGTTATCACCAAAATTTTTTAAGCAGGACAGTGACAACATCAAAACAGATTCAGAATAATAATTAAAGCCACAGCACACAAAACAAATTATAAAGAAACTTTGGTTCAAGATTGAATAACAGGAACCAGGTTTAACATTCTGCCTGAAATAACTAAAACAATACCCTAGATAAAATATATAAAAACAAGGTGTTCAGAAATTGAAAGTAGGCAGTGCCAGACAGTGACTCCTGAGATAAAAGAAAAAAATGAACTGAGCCCTATTACTGCCCAGATTCCCATGTGGAGAGAAGTTCCAAGCTTTAGCACAAAAGAAGGAAGATGAAGGAAAAAAAATCAACAGAAACAGACCCAGCGATGATAACTATAACAGAATTAGTTGACAAGTACATTAAAAGCGGTAAGTATATTCCAAATGTCCAAATATTGAAGTAGAATGCTTTAGCATGCTAAATAGAGATATGAAAGTTGTTTTAAGTGCGTAAACTAAATGTCTAGAGCCATGAAAACAAAAATAATAATGTTGGAGATGAAGAATACACTAGATAGGAATAACAGAAGGTTAGAAATCATTGAAAAAAGTATCAGCAAACCTGAAAAAGTAGTAATAAAAGTAATAAATTAGCCACCCCTCCCCACATTGAAATGAGTATTAGTGAGCTGTAGGAGAACTTCAGCCTTCCTGATATGCATGCATTGGAGTCACTGAAAAAAAAGAAAGAGAGGATGGACATAAAAAGTGTTTGAAAAAATAATGGACAAAATTTTTCAAAGTGGATATACACTATAAACCCACAGACTCAGAGTTAAATGGACCTGAGCATAAGAAACATGCATAAGAAAACACTGAAGTTTATCATAATCTTCTTTGTTTTAAAATGATGATAAATAGAAAAATTTAAAATCAGCCATAGGGAGAAAATGATATATTACATATTGAAGATATAATAGTTGAAGAACAAAGACCAGAATAACAGCAGGATTCTCTTCATTTTTTAAAAAGACTGGAAGAAAAGGAAAAAACTATCAACCTATAATTTTATACCCAAAATTTTATAACTAAAATTTTATAATTTTTTATTAAAAAATTTTTTTTCCAAAACCAAGAAAAAATACTTTTTCATAACATAGAAAGGCTGAATGAATTTATAATCAGCAGCGCCATACTATAAGACATGTTAAAAGAAGTCTTTCAGGATGAGGGAAATTGATACCGAATGGAAAGCTGGATAGAAAGGTAATGGAGAGCACTGGAAATAATTTTTTTAAATTCTTTTTAAATGTTTTTAAAAAGATAATTGGCTGATTAAAGCCAAAACAATTACAAGGTATTATAGGATTTATGACATAATAGAAGTGAGATGTATGAAAACAATTCCAAATTAAAAATAGAAAGAATTCTTCAACCTGATAAAAGACAGCTACTTTCTATTTAATGTTGAAAGACTGTCATCAAGAACAAGGGAAAAATGTTCTCTCTCACCCCTTCTATTTAACATTGTACTACAAATTCTAAGCAAAACAAAGAAACAAAGGAATCCTAATTAGAAAGAAAGAATTATGCTGAGTCAAAGAATTTAGAAAAAGAATACTCCACTTACATCAAATTCTAAAAAATATAAGCCATCTATCAAAAACTAGATCAATAATTGCCTGGGAATGGAGGTGAGTGGGGAGGAGGGAGGCAGAGATTAAAGATGGGTACATGGAAACATCTGAGAATGAAGGATATGGTTATTATTTTTATTGTAGTGATGGTTTCAAAACTCCTCAAACTGTACATTCTAAATTGCTGTACTTTATTATATATCAATTATATTTCAGTAAATCTGAAAAAAATTACAAAAAGGAATTATACTCAGGGTTGAGATGTAGAGGCAGGAATTCATCTAGGACATAATAACATAAAGAAGTGGAAAAATGATTAAGAACAGAGCTACAGAGATGACTTTGGGAATGAAGAGAATACATAGATATAAGATTTCCTCCAGAAACTGAATGGACAATTGGACAATTGGGTGTATAGTGTAACTACGAACAGCATTAAGGAACATAAGACAAGGGTCTGATTAAAGAAGAAAGACAATGATTTCAGATCTGAGCTTGTCTTACGGGGCATCAAATTGCAGATTTCAGAAGTAGATACATCTACAGTGCTTGATTTCAGGAGAGAAATCTGGGTTGGAGATAAAGATGTTGGAATCATAAGCATATTTAGGAGAGAATTGAGGCTATGGGAATGGGCAAGAATGCCAAGGAAGAGACCTTGGATTAAGAAATAAATGAGAAAGTAGGGCTTTGGGAATACCAATATTAAGGGATGAGCAACGGACTTTGCTCTCTAAGGTGGGTCTCAATTCTCTTTTCATCATCTTTGTCTTCCGAGGGTTCTGTGTGAAACACATTCACCCGTCCAAGCCCAAAGAGTGGACTCAGGCACGAAGGACAGCGGAAGTGAGACTTTTAATAGTGGTCTTGCAAGACCTGCAAGTTCAGGTGTCTAGTAGGCAGGCACATCCAGGGCAGCTGCAGCAGGTAATTTATCTCCTAGCACACAAGTCCCTCCCCCAGTTCCTCACTGGTTGAGTACTATGGGATTACAGTATTCCCAGGGCATTGCCTAAGTTTCATTTTCTTCCTTATAAGATTATACCACATCCCCTTCTCTGCTTAAGTTTCAATTTCCCAATAATGAAAATTTCTTCCCTTTTATGGGCTGATGCCTCCTCTACATTCTGTTTGCTTATCATGACTTTCTAGGAGCATGAGCTGTGTGGCTTGTTACATCCACAGGTTGGCTGCCAGTCCTTAGATTTATCATGCCTTAAAAATGGACCACTTAAAATGTTTTCTCACAGTTCCCACTCTCTTTTTATAATGTTATACTCTAATCTGAATGTTCCAATCAGGTCAGATGAAAATAAAATCGTATCTCCAACAACAGGAGATTCCTTTCCCTCCAATAATTGATATGTGTGTTTACAATCTCAACTCAGTCTTGAATTCAAACATAACTATTTCATCAGATTCTCAAGTCCCATACAAAATACATACTTAACTCTTTTTAGGATATACACTGTACCTAAATTTTGGCATGTTTGGTGAGAGAGACAGCAGAGAATTGGAATATGGAAAAATGGAAGGGAAACTGGAATAAGTTTTAGAAGACCAGCCTCCTTATGCTGACAAATATTTTGTCAGCTCCTCAGTGTAATTTTAAAATTAGTTTGTAATAAATATGGATAAAGTGTTATACTTAATTCTCCCAACAATAATAAAGTAACTTATTAGCTCTGCATTTATCTGTGCTTATCAAGAATAAAATGGTGAAAGTATTTTTATCAAAAATAAAATGGTGAAAGTTGTTTTTTATTGACCAATTAGACATTATCTCACTTTAGGCAAAAAACAATCCCTAGGCTATGACCATTTCCTTCCCCAACTCCCACCCTCACACCCAGTGGCTGGATGTACTTAGGGAAAACAAAACTGTTCACATAACCACTATTTCCAATGGCAAAACTTGTATTTTGATTTAATTTTAATTTTAATTTTTTTTTTGAGACAGAGTCTTGCTCTGTTGCCAGGCTGGAGTGCAGTGGCTTAATCTCAGCTCACTGCAACCTCCACCTCCCGGGTTCAAGTGATTCTGCTGCCTCAGCCTTCTGAGTAGCTGGGACTACAGGCATGCGCCATCACACCCAGCTAATTTTTCTATTTTTAGTAGAGACGAGGTTTCACCATGTTGGCCAAGATGGTCTCCATCTCTAGCCCTTGTGATCCACCCAGCTCAGCCTCCCAAAGTGCTGGGATTACAGGTGTGAGCCACCATGTCCAGCTGCTATTTTTATTTCTAAGGAAAAATTCCAGTGAACCAAAATCTTATCATCCTTTGTTCAATTCAATTAATTCAAACACCTTAGACTTGGAGGTATCAAAATTTAGTAAAACTCAAAAAATGAGCTACAGACAAAAAAGCAGGGATCTCTTTCCTGGTGTCACTATAAGGTAGGGAGCACCTAGAGGTTGGATGAGAAAAAAGCTTGCAGTCAGCCAAGACTGTTTCTTGCTGTCTGATATTTAATATTACTCTTTCCTTTTCCACCTTTCATATGCAGACCAAATTCAAATTCACTAAATTCTAATTTATCAAACAGACTCCCCTGAGAATTTAAAGATGAGGTCAACTATTGGATAACACTTAACACTTGGTTTTTGTTTTTGTATTCTTGAGTCACACCTTAGACTGCAACTATCCCTTCTATCTAGTCAATTCAGAAATCTAAGTGCTTCCAGGGTGGGTACAAGCAGAGAAGACAAAAATTGAGCTTCAGATAGATGAAACATAAAAAACCATTCTAAATTTTACTACTCAGGTACATGCTGGGAGTCCTATAAGGCCATAGGAAGATAAATGAATGATTCTCGAGGAATTTCTCTTGGCGTTGCCATTGCTGGTCTTATAGTAACTGCTACTCTAATTTTGCAAGAAGAGAAGATATGGCATGGTAAAATCTTCATTCTCATAAAAGATGTGTTACTTGGTAGGTATAATACAAGCAGACACTAACATTATTCACCATTTTTAATCATCTGAGATACACTATATCTGAGAAAGGCAATTTAACTGAATACTGGGGGACAAATAAAACTGATTTGAGGAGTAGAGTAAGAGGGAAGGAGTGTGGGTCCCACTTGGAGTGCAGAGGGGTGTGTGATGTAATCTCAAGAAGGAAGATTGCAGACTGGCTGGTTAGGGGCTCAATTTATTAGATTTCTTAGGCATTTTTAAGTTTTGAAAGTTCCAACAGATTTCTTTCATTGTCTTTACCATTAAGTTTTCTTTCTTCTATATCTCCTTTCCTTACTTTTAGCTTTCATCTATTTCAAAATAATTAGTAGTAATCAGACTTCCTACACAATGGTTCTCAGATAGATTCTACACTCAGTTTAGTTAAGAATACAATATGAGAAGGGGAGAGAGACAGGAAGAGTCAATTTTAAAAAATAGCCTAGAATAACTGCTATTTTAAGTATAACAACACATAATTCAAAAGCCTGGAATTACTCAAAAGAGGCAGCCCCTGAGGATATACAGAACATAATCCATAAGAAGTAATTAAAACCTTCCTGGTATACTCCAAAGCGGTCAAAAGAATTTAATTACAAACTTCATAGTTACATTATGAAATTTTACAACAAAGCTAGAAGCAAGAAGTGGCCAAGCCAGGAAGGACTTAATCACAGAGGATCTTAATTATGTCTTTCCCAAGGAATCAATACTCTCTTCTCTCACAAAAACATTGTTCATCATTTTGGAATAGTATTTATATTAACTTTTTCAAATACCCTATAAAGTTAACAATAGACACCAATGGGGAGTAGTGAAGCTGTCATGTTCAGATTTTTGATGAGGGAAGATAACGGGAATATCCATATGTAGAGTGCTCAAGAGTCATCAAAACACCAGTCAGAGTATACATCAAGCAAAACACATTCTGTCTGGTTGTATGAGCAAGGTGAGCAGCTCTTAACACAATGACACTTTGTATTAGACCATTATCATGCTGTTATGAAGAAATACCCAAGACTGGCTAATTTATAAAGAAAAGAGGTTTAATTGACTCACAGTTCCACACAGCTGGAGAGGACTCAGGAAACTTACAATCATGGCAAAAGGCACCTCTTCACAGGACAGCAGGAGAGAGAATGAGTGCCAAGCAAACAGGGAAGCCCCTTATAAAACCATCAGATCTCATGAGAACTCACTCACTATCACGAGAACAGCACAGGAGAAACCACTCCCATGATTCAATTATCTCCACCTGGTTCTGCCTTTGACATGTGGGGATCATGACAATTCAAGGTTTGATTTGGGTGGAGTCACAGAGCCAAGCCATATCACACTTAGGATTCTCCATAAGGCCTAATTCTTCCTAGAATAACTATCTTCTACCAATTTAGGGTTCTCCTCACCTCTGATCAAGCCTTAGATTTGAGGCATTAGGAGTAAGAGTCAATTAAACAACAAAGACAATGACATTGTTTTCAGAAAGCTTCTTTTGCAATACAGGAATTACTCCAGAGCAGAGAAGACAACTCTTACTCTATTACCCAAGATAATTCTAATGGGTGCTTTGGCTTCAAGCAGCAAAAAATGCAAATATGCAGCTGCCTTAATCAATTAGAAGATTTATATTTTCACATATGAAGAAGTGTACATACAGAATAGTTCTAGACATATACCAAGCTGGGTTCTGGCTTGTGGCTCTGTAAACTACAACCCACAGGCCAAATCTGGCCTACTACTTTTCTTTGTAAATAAAGTTTTATTGGAACACAGCCAAGACCATTCATTAATGTATTGTTTATATAATGCACAGGCAATAACATTCATTTATGTATTATTCTGTGCTACAATAAGAGAGATGAGCAGTTGTGACACAGATCATATGGTCCACAAAGCCTAGAATATGTATTATCTAGACCTTTATAGAAAAAATAGTTGCTAACCCCTGCTCTACCTCTATCTTCCTGTAACTCTCTAGGCTCTGCTCTCATTTGTGTATTGGCTCTGTGTCCAGCCTCTGTGCCCACTCCAGGTCAAAGGTGTCACATGCAAGCACAACAATATTTCTAAACAGAATATAAGCCATATTTTTCTTGTGTTGTCTTGTAAGAACAAGGAAGATTTCCTAGAAGCCCATAGAACACTTTTATTCACATAGCTTTGGCCCAAAATATATCACAAGGCAGTACCTGAACCAGTTATTGGCAAGGCAACTGAAATTGCCAAGACTGGTTAGACCAATCAGAATCCACTCTCTGGGATTGAGGTTAGGTCAGCTTCTCCTAAATAAATGGTCAGGGTGCCGAGGATAAATGTCTAAACCCAAATTAGGACTCTCTCGAAACAGAGGAAAGCAAGGAGAATGGATGTTGTTTACTACCAAAGAGTTGAGTTCTAGGAAAAGTGGAAGAGATGAGCTTGACTTGGATGCCTAGATCTTTCCCCTATATATTTACAATGGCAAATGCTAACAAGAAAGATACTGAAAGGCATGAAGAGGACTCCAAAAAGGAAATTTGAGGAGTACATGCTACTTATTTTGAGGTTTTCTATAACCAGCTCCACCAATATCCAAAATAATAAATGCCTTATTGTCACATGGACCTATTATGAAAATATAAGTTATATACTCCATGAAAGAGCAGAGGAAGAAAAAGAGAAGAACAAAGATGTCATTCTCCTGGAGAAAATTTACCAGAGTAATTCTCTGACCGCTTGTGCTTAATAACTGAATGATACTTATATCTAATGCAAAGGTATCATGCAGCTCCAAATGACTTCTGCAAACTGTTGTTAGAAAAGGGTTCATAGGTATCCTTTCCACCCACCACAAATCAATAAACACTCATTACATGCAATATGTAAAAATATAAAATTATAATACCATAAGCAAGTAAGATCTATGGCTCATGTTTTTACTTCCATGGGAAGACTTTTCATAATTTCAATACAGGAAATCATTTTTAAACATTTCCCATGTATAGTTCCTCCTTGATAGAAGAGAGTATATGGCAAGCGATTTAAGAAAGGCAAGTCTATGAATGGCAGTTCATTCTTGATTTGGCTCTCTTGAAGTCTGTTATTGGTGTATAGGCATGCTTGTGATTTTTGCACATTGATTTTGTATCCCGAGACTTTGCTGAAGTTGCTTATCAGTTTCAGGAGATTTTGGGCTGAGATGATGGGGTCTTATAAATATACAATCATGTCATCTGCAAATAGAGACAATTTGACTTCCTCTGTTCCTAACTGAATACCCTTTATTTATTTTTCTTGCCTGATTGCTCTGGCTAGAACTTCCAATACTATGTTGAATAGGAGTGGTGAAAGAGGGCAACCTTGTCTAGTGCCACATTTCAAAGGGAATGCTTCCAGTTTTTACCCATTCAGTATGATATTGGCTGTGTGTTTGTCATAAACAGCTTTTATTATTTTGAGATATGTTCTGTCAATACCTAGTTTATTGAGGGTTTTTAACATAAAGCGCTGTTGAATTTTGTCAAAGGCCTTCTCTGCATCTATTGAGATAGTCATGTGGTTTTTGTCCTTGGTTCTGTTTATGTGGTGAATTACATTTATAGACTTGTGTATGTTGAACCAGCCTTGCAGCCCCAGGATGAAGCCTACTTGATCATGATAGATAAGCTTTTTAATGTGCTGTTGCAATCAGTTTGCCAGTATTTTATTGAAGATTTTTGCATCTATGTTCATCATGGATATTGGCCTGAAGTTTTCTTTTCTTGTTGAGTCTCTGCCGGGTTTTGGTATCAGGATGAGGTTGGCCTCATAAAATGATTTGGGGAGGATTCCTTCTTTTTGGATTGTTTGGAATAGTTTCAGAAGGAGTCGTACCAGCTCCTTTTTTTATGTCTGGTAGAATTCGGCTGTCAACCCATCTGGACCTGGGCTTTTATTGGTTGGTAAGCTATTAATTGCTGCCTCAACTTCAACCCTTGTTATTGGTCTATTCAGGGGTTTTGACTTCTTCCTCGTTTAGGCTTGGGAGGGTGTAAATGTCCAGGAATTTACCCATCTCATCCAGGTTTACTAATTTATGTGTGTAGAGTTGTATGTAGTAATCTCTGATGGTGGTTTTTATTTCTGTGGAATCTGTAGTGATATTCCCTTTATCATTTTTTATTGCATCTATTTGATTCTTCTCTCTTTTCATTTTTATGAATCTGGCTAGTGGTCTGTCTATTTTGTTGATCTTTTCAAAAAACCAGCTCCAGGACTGATTGATTTTTGAAGAGTTTTTTGTGTCTCTATCTCCTTCAGTTCTGCTCTGATCTTAGTTATTTCTTATATTCTGCTAGGTTTTGAGTTTTTTTGATCTTGCTCCTCTGGCTCTTTCAATTTTGATAATAGTGTGTCGATTTTCGATCTTTCCTTGCTTCTCATATGGGCATTTATTGGTATAAGTTTTCCTCTAGACACTGCTTTAAATGTGTCCCAGAGATTCTGGTATGTTGTGTCTTCGTTCTCATTGGTTTCGAAGAACATCTTTATTTCTGCCTTCATTTCATTGCTTATCCAGTCAACATTCAAGAGCCAGTTGTTCAGTTTCCATGAAGTTGTGCAGGTCTGAGTTAGTTTCTGAATTCTAAGTTCTAATTTGATTGCACTGTGGTCTGAGAGACTGTTTGTTATGATTTCCATTCTTTTGCATTTGCTGAGGAGTCATTTACTTCCAATTATGTGGTCAATTTTAGAGTAGGCGTGATGTGGTGCTGAGAAGAATGTATATTCTGTGGATTTGGGGTGGAGAGTTCTGTAAATGCCTATTAGGTTTGCTTGGTCCAGGTCTGAGTTCAAGTCCTGGAAATACTTGTTAATTTTCTATCTTGCTGATCTGTCTAATATTGACAGTGGAGTGTTAACATCTCCCACTATTATTCTGAGGGAGTCTAAGTCTCTTTGTAGGTTGTTAAGAACTTGCTTTATGTATCTGGGTGCTCTTGTATTAGGTGTGTATATATTTAGGATTATTAGCACTTCTTGTTGTATTGATCCTTTTACCATTATGCAATGCCCTTCTTTGTCTCATTTGATCTTTGTTGGTTTAAAGTTTATTTTTATCAGAGATTAGGATTGCAACTCCTGCTTTTTTTTTTTTTTTTTTTTTGGCTCTCCATTTGTTTGGTAGATCTTCCTCCATCTCTTTATTGTGAGCCTGCATGTATCCTTGCATGTGGGATGGGTTTTCTGGATACAGCACACTGGTGGGTTTTGACTTTTTATCCAATTTGCCAGTCTGTGTCTTTTGTTTGGTGCATTTAGCCCATTACATTTAAGGTTAATATTGTTATGTGTGAATTTGATCCTGCCATTTTGATACTAGCTGGTTGTTTTGCCCATTAGTTGATGCAGTTTCTTCATTGTTTTGATGCTTTTTACCATTTAGTACATTTTTGGAGTGGCTGGTACTGGTTGTTCCTTTCTATGTTTAGTGCTTCTTTCAGAAGCTCTTGTAAAGCAGGTCTGGTGGTGATGAAATCTCTGAGCAATTGCTTGTTCATAAAGGATTTTATTTCTCCTTTGCTTATGAAGCTTAGTTTGGCTGTATATGAAATTCTATGTTGAAAGTTCTTTTCTTTAAGGATGTTGAATATTGGTCCCCACTCTCTTCTGGCTTGTAGGGTTTCTGCTGAGAGATCTACTGTGAGTCTGATGGGCATCCCTTTGTGGGTAACCCGACCTTTCTTTCTGGTTGCCCTTAGCATTTTTTCCTTCATTTCAACACTGGTGAATCTGAAGATTATATGCCTTGGGGTTGCTCTTCTTGAGGAATATCTTTGTGGTGTTCTCTGTATTTCCCAGACTTGAATGTTGGCCTGCCTTGCTAGGTTGGGGGAGTTCTCCTAGATAATATCCTGAAGAGTGTTTTCCAACTTGGATTCATTCTGTCCGTCACATTCAGGTACATCTATCAAACATAGATTAGGTCTTTTCATATAATCCCATATTTCATGGAGGCTTTGTTCATTTCTTTTTACTCTTTTTTCTCTAATCTTGCCTTATTTTATTTCATTGAGTTGATCTTCAATCTCTGATATACGTTCTTCTGCTTGGTCGATTCAGCTACTGAAACTTGTGTATGCTTTGCGAAGTTCTAATGTCATATTTTTCAGCTCCATCAATTCATTTATATTCCTCTCTAAGCTGTTTATTCTCCTTAGCATTTGGTCAAATCTTTTTTCAAGGTTCTTAGTTTCTTTGTATTGGGTTAGAACATGATCTTTTAGCTCAGAGAAGTTTGTTATTACCCACATTCTGAAGCCTATTTCTGTTAATTAATCAGACTCATACTCCATCCAGCCTTGTTCCCTTGCTGGTGAGGAGTTGTGATCCCTTGGAGGAGCAGAGGTGTTCTGGTTTTGGGTGTTTTCATCCTTTTTGTGCTGGTTTCTTCCCATCTTTGTGGATTTATCTACCTGTGGTGTTTGTGGTTGGTGACTTTCAGATGGGGTATCTGTGTGGACATCCTTTTTGTTGCTGATGAAGTTATATCTTTCTGTTTCTTAGTTTTTTCTTCTAACAGTCAGGCACCACTGCTGCAGGACTGCTGGAGGTCCACTCCGGACCTTGCTTGCCTGGGGATCACCTGCAGTGGCTGCAGAACAGTAAGGATTGCTGCCAGTTTCTTCTTATTTTATCTTTGTCCCATAAGGATGTCTACCATATGCTACAAAGAGGATAAAATGCCTAGGAATACAACAAAAAAAGGATGTAAAGGACCTCTTCAAGGAGAACTACAAACCACTGCTCAACAAAATAAAAGATAAAGGGAGAGCTCCCACAATAAAAAACCACACAACAGGAGGACATATGTTCTTGCCCAAAATACCACTCTTTTTCACAATCACTAGCATCAAAAATAGTATCTGTTTTTTTGTGTATATATCAGCATATGCTGAAAAATCACACTGGCATACTAGCAGTTTTCATCTAAAGAACAGTGAAATCAGTTCAGAAATTGGTAATTGTATTGTGATTCATTTGCCAAGAAAAAGTCCACATTAATTGCACTGGAGAATAAAAAGATAACATCAACGAAAAAAATAGAGCATGATGAGAAACACTACAATTTATCAATTGGTGAGGACAATATTTTTTGAAGTATTGGCACATCCACTGAAGGTATACAAACTATGAATATTTAGTTTACTCTGGTTTTAAGTCCTGTTGATAAAATCTTTTGTTAAAAGTCTTTTCACTTAATCTTAGGGTCGAGTCTCATGACTGTCCAACCAATTTTCTCTCTTCTCTTGGCTATATATCTATTATAGATAAAGAAATAACTATATTTCATTATTTGCCTCTGATTAGCAACTCAAAACTAGTTCTTAGAGTAAAATGTAAGTCATCATGCTGAGGGGAGTTGCTTACTCCCTGCAGCTCTCCTGCAGTCCTATAATTAACATAATTAGCCAACTGTGGCTAAATGGGGAAATCATATCATTTGCTTTTCATGAACATGCCCTGGGATGCCTCATTGTTCTTCCCATTAATGGAGAGAGTAGAGATTTGGTAAACCTTGCTCTTCAATTGGATTCAAAGCAGAGAGTTCATTTCCAATATCCAAATTACTTAAACTTTAAAACTAGCTCACAGTTGATTCCTTCTTCACCAATACGTCCAATTAAAACACACAAAACAAAATTACTCTCTAGGTGATATTTTGTCTAAGCACAAATTCTTTACAATCACCATATTTAAAGAAATAAACAAAATGAAAAATAAAGAATGTATTGTTTTTGTAAAAGTGATGTCTGCTCACCAATAAATCAAGTAATAACAGAGAATTTTTTAAATTACCACAATTTCTCAAATTGACACTGATGTTCTACAGATAACTTTCTAGGTGTCTGTCTAGGCATATGGACAAATAAGATTGTCAAAGCCATATACAACAAGCTCATAGCTAACATCATACTCAATAGTGAAAAACTGAAAGCTTTTCCTCTAAGATCAGAAATAAAACAAAGGTGACCACCTACAACTTCTATTCAATATAGTATTTACTGGAAATACTAGCCAGAGCAGTCAGGCAAGAAAATAAAGTAAAAGGCATTTAAATCAGAAAAGAAGACATTAAATTGTCTGTGTTCACAGATGACGTTTGTGTGTCTGGCTTTTTGTATGTCAGCATATGATGAAAAAACCATACCAGTTACAAGCAGTTTTCATCTGAAAAACAGTGATACAAGTTCAGATAAATTAATATTTTCACCTTGACTCATTTTCTTTTTTCTCTCATATATAAAAATTCTCATTTATTTTGTATATAGAAAACCCTAAAGACTCCCACAAAAAAAATAACGTTAGAACTAAGAAATTGGAGTATCCAAGATGGCCGTTTAGGAACAGCTCAGGATTGCAGCTCCCAGTGAAAGCGCAGAGGGTGAGTGGATGCCGCATTTTTATTGCCCACAGACTAGGAAATTTCCAGGTGGAGGAGCTCCACAGGTCACCAGCGTGGCTGTTTCGGCCAGCACGGCTGTGCCAGCTGGCGCCGCTGCTTTGCCCCATGTGGCTGCTTTGTCAGCGCCCCAGAGCAGTGGTTCTCCATACAAAATACACCAGTCCAGGTGCCCTTTTGGCTGGCTATAGGAGCCACGGGAAGTCACCTATTCGTCTGTTTAAAAAGGGGACTGGGCAAAGAACCAAGACAGTAGATTCCAGGGCAAAAAAAAAAAAAAAAAAAGCGCCACAAACCTCAGTTCCGCTGTTTAAGCCAGCACAGTGAGTGGCTGCAGGGGAAAACAAAGAGACCCCGGTGCCTCTTCAACAGGCGACTGGAACACAAACTTAAAAAAGGCTCTGAGGCAGGAAGCCAGGCGATCAGGCTCGGCTGATCCCACCCCCACAAAAGAATAGCAACCAGAAACTCTGGATTGAGAGTTTCACAGAAAGCACAGATGAACCCGGGACGGTCCAGCTCTGTGGTGGAGGGGCGTCTGCCATTACTGAGGCAGCCTGCCACTACGGAGGCAGTCAGCCAATGCTGAGGCAGCCCGCCATTGCCAAGGCAACCCACCACAGCAGAGAGACTCTGCCTCAACAGAGGGAGGCCACCATTGCCAAAGCAGTTCTAACTACACCCATATAAACAGGACTGCAGGGAAGTTCATTCGGCAGCTGGGCGGAGCCCACAGCAGCTCAGCAAAGCCTCTACAGGCAGACAGTGACTAGGCTGCCTCCTTGCTGGGCAGGGCAGCTCTGAAGGAAAAAAAAAAAAAAAAAAAGAGAAGG
>NW_022436941.1:70817121-70896033 GCF_009761245.1 Sapajus apella
GAAACACATAAAGCCCTAAATAATCATCCCTGGGACAGAGCACCTGGGAACAAAAAGCAGTTTATGAGTTCTGCTGCAGCAGACCTAAACGTACCTGCCCAGCAGTTCTGAATGAACAACAGAGCTCACAGCTCAACATTTGAGCTCCTATAAAGAAGAGACCGTCTCCTCAAGCAGCTCCCTGACCCCTATATATCCAAAGAGCCACCTCATAAAGGAGAGATCAGACTGACACTAGGCGGGTATCCTTCTGGGACAAAGATAGCAGAAGAAGAAAACTGGTAACAACCCTTACTGTTCAGCTGCTGCTGCAGGTGAACCCCAGGCAAGCGGGCCTGGAGTGAACCTCAGCAGACCTACAGCAGAAGGGCCAGACTGTCAGAAGAAGAACCAAGAAACAGAAATAACCTCATCATCAACAAACAGAACGTCAATCTGAAAGATTTGAGACCCAATCTGAAAGCCAGCAACTACAAAGTCGACAGGTGGATAAATCCTTAAAGATGGGAAGAAACCAGCGCAAAAAGGATGAAAACACCCAAAACCAGAACACCTCTCCTCCTACAAGGGATCACAACTCCTCACCAGCAAGGGAACAAGGTTGCAGGGAGAACGAGTGTGATGAAATGACAGAATCAGACTTCAGAAGATGGGTAGTAAGAAACTCCTGTGAACTTAAAGAACATGTTCTAGCCAAATGCAAAGAAACTAAGAACCTTGAGAAAAGATTTGACGAAATGCTAATGAGAATGGACAAAATAGAGAGGAATATAGGTGAATTGATGGAGCTGAAAAATGCAACACGAGAACTTCACGAAGCATGCACAAGTATCAACAGCCAAATTGACCAAGCAGAAGAAAGGATATCAGAGGTCGAAGATGAACTCAATGAAATAAAATGGGAAGGAAAGGCTGGAGAAAAAAGGGTAAAAAGGAATGAACAAAATCTCCAAGAAATGTGGGACTATGTGAAAAGACCTAATCTACGTTTGATAGGTGTACCTGAATGCGACGGAGAGAATGAATCCAAGCTGGAAAATACTCTTGAGGATATTATCCAGGAAAGCTTCCCCAACCTAGCAAGGCAGGCAAACATTCAAGTCCAGGAAATACAGAGAACACCACAAAGATATTCGTCAAGAAGAGCAACCCCAAGGCACATAATCGTCAGATTCACCAGGGTTGAAATGAAGGAGAAAATACTAAGGGCAGCCAGAGAGAACGGTCGGGTTACCCACAAAGGGAAGCTCATCAGACTCACAGCAGATCTCTCAGCAGAAACCCTACAAGCCAGTAGAGAATGGGGGCCAATATTCAACATCCATAAAGAAAAGAACTTTCAACCCAGGATCTCTTATCCAGCCAAACTAAGCTTCATAAGTGAAGGAAAAATAAAATCCTTTGGGAACATGCAAGTACTCAGAGATTTCGTCACCACCAGGTCAGCTCTACAACAGCTCCTGAAAGAGGCTCTGCACATATACAGGAACAACAAGTACCAGCTCAACTAAAGGGCAAAACACCCAGCTAACACCAAAATGGCAGTATCAAATTCACACATAACAATATTAACCCTAAATGTAAATGGACTAAATGCCCCAATCAAAAGACACAGACTGGCAAATTGGATAAAAAGCCAAAACCCATTGGTGTGCTGTATCCAGGAAACCCATCTCACATGCAAGGATACACAAAGGCTCAAAATAAAGGGATGGAGGAAGATTTACCAAGCAAATGGAGAGCAAAAAGAAGAAGGAGTTGCAATTCTCGTCTCTGATAAATTAGACTTTAAAGCAACAAAGATCATAAGAGACAAAGAAGGACATTACATAATGGTAAAAGGATCAATGCAACAAGAAGAGCTAACAATCCTAAATATATACGTACCCAATACAGGAGCACCCAGATACATAAGGCAATTTCTTAAAGACTTACAAAGAGACTTAGACTCCCACACAATAATAGTGGGAGATTTTAACACCCCATTGTCAATATTAGACAGATCAACCAGACAGAAGATTAACAAGGATATCCAGGACTTGAACTCAGACCTGGAACAAGCAAACCTAATAGACATTTACAGAACTCTCCACCCCAAATCCACAGAATATACATTCTCCTCAGCACCACATCACACCTACTCTAAAATTGACCACATAATTGGGAGTAAATCACTCCTCAGCAAATACAAAAGAACGGAAATCGTAACAAACAGCCTCTCAGGCCACAGTGCAATCAAGTTAGAACTCAGAATTCAAAAACTAACCCAGAACCGCACAGCTTCATGGAAACTGAACAACTTGCTCTTGAATGTTGACTGGATAAACAATGAAATGAAGGCAGAAATAAAGATGTTTTTCGAAACCAACGAGAAGGAAGACACAACATACCAGAATCTCTGGGACACATTTAAAGCAGTGTCTAGAGGAAAATATATAGCAATAAGTGCCCACATGAGAAGCAAGGAGAGATCAAAACTGAAACAGCTAGAGGAGCAAGATCAAAAAACTTCAAAGTCTAGCAGAAGACAAGAAATAGCTAAGATCAGAGCAGAACTGAAGGAGATAGAGACACAAAAAACCCTTCAAAAAATCAATAAATCCAGGAGCTGGTTTTTTGAAAAGATCAACAAAATAGACAGACCACTAGCCAGATTAATAAAAAAGAAAAGAGAGAATAACCAAATTGATGCAATAAAAAACGATAAAGGGGATATCACCACAGATTCCACAGAAATTCAAACCATCATCAGAGATTATTACAAACAACTCTATGCACATAAACTAATAAACCTGGAAGAAATGGACAAATTCCTGGACACTTGTCTCCTCCCAAGCCTAAACCAGGAAGAAGCTGAAACCCTGAACAGACCCATAACAAGGTCTGAAGTTGAGGCAGCAATTAAGAGCTTACCACCCAAAAAAAGCCCAGGTCCAGACGGGTTCACAGCCGAATTCTACCAGACGTACAAAGAGGAGCTGGTACCATTCCTTCTGAAACTATTCCAAACAATACAAAAAGAGGGAATTTTTCCCACATCATTTTATGAGACCAACATTATCCTGATTCCAAAACCCGGCAGAGACTCAACAAGAAAAGAAAACTTCAGGCCAATATCCATGATGAACATAGATGCAAAAATCTTCAATAAAATACTGACAAGCTGACTGCAACAGCACATCAAAAAGCTTATCCACCATGATCAAGTAGGCTTCATCCTGGGGATGCAAGGCTGGTTCAACATATGCAAGCCTATAAATGTAATTCACCACATAAACAGAACCAAAGACAAAAACCACATGATTATCTCAATTGATGCAGAGAAGGCTTTTGACAAAATTCAACAGCCCTTTATGCTAAAAACCCTCAATAAGTTAGGTATCGATGGAACGTATCTCAAAATAATAAAAGCTATTTATGACAAACCAACAGCCAATATCATACTGAATGGGCAAAAACTGGAAGCATTCCCTTTGAAATGTGGCACCAGACAAGGATGCCACCTCTCACCACTGCTATTCAATATAGTATTGGAAGTTCTAGCCAGAGCAATCAGGCAAGAAAAAGAAATAAAGGGCATTCAAATAGGAAAGGAGGAAGTCAAATTGTCTCTATTTGCAGACGACATGATTGTATATCTAGAAGACCCCATTGTCTCAGCCCCAAATCTCCTGAAACTGAAAAGCAAGTTCAGCAAAGTCTCAGGATACAAAATCAATGTGCAAAAATCACATGCATTCCTATACACCAATAACAGACTTAAAGAGAGCCAAATCGAGAACAAACTTCCATTCACAATTGCCACAAAGAGAATAAAATACCTAGGAATACAACTAACAAGGAACATAAAGGACCTCTTCAAGAGAACTACAAGCCACTGCTCAACGAAATAAGAGAGGACACAAACAGACGGAGAAACATTCCATGTTCATGGTTAGGAAGAATCAATATCGTGAAAATGGCCATACTGCCCAAAGTAATTTACAGATTCAATGCTATCCCCATCAAGCTACCAATGACCTTCTTCACAGAACTGGAAAAAATCACCTTAAACTTCATATGGAACCAAAAGAGAGCCCAGATAGCCAAGTCAATTCTAAGCAAAAAGAACAAAGCAGGGGGCATCACACTACCAGACTTCAAACTATACTACAAGGCTATAGTAATCAAAACAGTATTGTACTGGTACCAAAACAGAGATATAGACCAATGGAACAGAACAGAGGTCTCAGAGGCAACACAACATGTCTACAACCATCTGATCTTTGACAAACCAGACAAAAACAAGCAATGGGGAAAGGATTCCCTGTTCAATAAATGGTGTTGGGAAAACTGGCTAGCCTTGTGCAGAAAGCAGAAACTGGACTGCTTCCTGACACCTTACACTAAAATTAACTCCAGATGGATTAAAGGCTTAAACATAAGACCTAACACCATAAAAACCCTAGAAGAAAATCTAGGCAAAACCATTCAGGACATAGGCGCAGGCAAGGACTTCACGACCAAAACACCAAAAGCATTGACAACAAAAGCCAAAATAGACAAATGGGACCTAATCAAACTCCACAGCTTCTGCATGGCAAAAGAAACAATCATTAGAGTGAATCGGCAACCAACAGAATGGGAAAAAATTTTTGCAGTTTACCCATCTGACAAAGGGCTGATATCCAGAATTTACAAAGAACTAAAACAGATTTACAAGAAAAAAACTAACAAGCCCATTCAAAAGTGGGCAAAGGAAACATATGAAAAAATGCTCATCATCACTGGTCATCAGAGAAATGCAAATCAAAACTACATTGAGATACCATCTCACGCCAGTTAGAATGGCGATCATTTAAAAATCTGGAGACAACAGACGCTGGAGAGGATGTGGAGAAATAGGAACACTTTTGCACTGTTGGTGGGAGTGTAAATTAGTGCAACCATTGTGGAAGACAGTGTGGCGATTCCTCAAGGACCTAGAAATAGAAATTCCATTTGACCCAGCAATGCCATTACTGGGTATATATCCAAAGGATTACAAATCGTTCTACTATGAGGACACGTGCACACGAATGTTCATTGCAGCACTGTTTACAATAGCAAAGACATGGAACCAACCCAAATGCCCATCGACGATAGACTGGATAGGGAAAATGTGACACATATACACCATGGAATATTATGTAGCCATCAAAAACGCTGAGTTTGGGTCCTTTGTAGCGACATGGATGAACCTGGAAACCATCATTCTCAGCATACTGACAGAAGAGCAGAAGATCTAACACTGCATGTTCTCGCTCATAGGCGGGTGTTAAACAATGAGAACACATGGAAACAGGGAGGGGAGCACTACACACTGGGGTCAGTTGGGGGGAAATAGGGGAGGGACGGTGGCGGGGAGCTGGGGAGAGATAGCAAGGGGAGAAATGCCAGATGTAGGTGATGGGGAGGAAGGCAGCAAATTACACTGCCACGTGTGTACCTATGCAACAATTTTGCATGTTCTTCACATGTACCCCAAAACCTAAAATGTAATAAAATAAATAAATGGGGGGAAAAAAAAGAACTAAGAAATTAATTCAGTAAAGTTGCAGGACACAAATCAACATACAAAATCAGTAATATTTCTATCGACTAACAATATACTAACTGAAAAAGAAATCAAGAAAACAATCCCATTTATAATAGCTACAAAAAATACTTAGGAATATATTTAATCAAAAAGATGAAAGTTATGTACACTGAAACCCATAAAACACTGATGAAAGAAATAGATAAACACAAATTCAAAGGATATCCCAGGTCCATGGATTGGAATAATTAACATTGTTAAAATGTCTATACGACTCAAAGTAATTTATATATTCAATGCAATCACTATCAAAATTCCAGTGGCATTTTAATAGAAATAATAAAAGCTATCCTAAAATTTGTATGAAACCACAAAGCAACCTAACAGCCAAAGCAACCTTCAGCAAAAAAAGAACAAAGCTGGAGGCATCAAACTACCTGATTTAAAAATCTACTACAAAACTATAGCAAGTAAAACAACATGGTTACTAACACAAAAACAGACACATAGACCAATGACACAGAAAAGTCAGAAATAAATCAGTACATTTAGTCAACCGATTTTCAACAAAGATGTGAAGAATACAAAATGGGAAAGGATAGTCTCATCAATAAATGGGCTGGAAAAACTGGATATCCACATGCAGAAGAATGAAATGAGACCCCCTTATCACACTATATACAAAAATCAACTCCAACCAGATTAAAAACTTTAGTGTAAGACCTAAAATTCAAACTATTTCAAGAAAACATTGGAGAAAACCTCCATGATATTTGGCACAAAAAATTTTTGAATATGATGCCAAAAACATAGGCAACAAAAGCAAAATAGTCTAATAAGATTCCATCAAACTAAAAAGGCTCTGTACAACCAAGGAAGGAATCAGTAGAGTGAAGAGACAACCTACAAAATGGGAGAACATATTTGCAAACCTACAGCTAATAAAGGGTTAATATCCAGAATGCATAAGCAACTCAAACAACTCAATAGCAAGAAAGCAAATAACTCTATAAGGAATAAAATCATTCCCAGTCGAAAATCAGTTTTCAAGTAATGAGCCTGGTTTTGGTGTCTCCTCTTGGTAGGGCAGAGGAGCTGAACTCCAGGTTGCCACTGCCTCCTTCCAAAGCAGAATTCAGAAAGATGTTGGCTTCAGCCTCCTGTACAGATTCTCATTCATTTCTATACATTTGGGGACCAAGGAGATATTCCTCTTGTTTTGAATCACAGCTATGTTCTATTGGTTTTCTTCCTTCAACTTTCTCTCTATCATTGCTACATGTTTGAAGCAGAAAGGGGATGTTGAGCCGTGAACTTAGGGAGCCAAATGGAATGGAAGTCGGTAGGTCAGCCTAATCTTTTGTTTTGTTTCAAACTAAGCTTTTCCCTTCAGTGCTCATTAGAGTTTTTAATGTCCAGGAAATCAGAATGTGTTTGAATTTCTATAGCCTTGCTAGATAAAAGCAAATCACACTTATAAATATCAATTTACTAACAAGAAAAGTGTGATTTCTTTTAGTAGGGAATGACAGCAGCAGCAGAAACTACAGCTATACCAATCAGCATGCATTGAACACTTCATATATGTCAGGGAAACGCTTTACCTCATTTAATTCTAAGAACAGTCCCAAGATGTAGATAATATTTTACAGTTAATGAAGCAGAAGTTTAGCGGTATGTCTAGTTATCAGTCAATTAAGTGAAGAAGCCAGGATTCAAATTTAATTTTAAATCCTAGGCTGTTAACAAATTTCCTCTATAGCCTCCCTATAGTACTCAACATAGCATAAATAATTAATGCTGAGATTGCTGTTGCTTAGTGATCCTTAATGCCTATACCTTGATGCATAATACTGCCGCTATTACCACCACTTCCACCTGTACCACCACCTCCACCACTGTTCTATCTCTACTGCCACTGTTACCATTTACTGAAGACTCATGACCAGAAGCCATATTAAGGGGCTGGGGACTGAACTTGCCTCCTCTCTCTCAAAAATAGGCTTCATGAAAGCAGAAAAAAAAAAAAAAGTAGATGAGATTTACAGACAGACAAAGGTCATTTTATTAAACTAGATCCGTACTATGTAGTGTACTTTTGGATAAAAAGCTTGAACTTGATTTTACTTGAATGTAACAGAAGAAAACAAAGTAAAAGTGAATAAACAGCTACACTTTAGACAGATTCTTCCAGTTAAAAATATAATATGTAAAACCTTTAAGAATTAGAATAATTTTAACTTTAGTCAATACTCATTGACATTCTGTAAGAGAAAAAGTCTTAATCTTACATTTCTTCCTCCTTATCTTCCTTCATATCTTGTTTGTTATTGTATTGTTTGATATGCTCAATGTTTCTACCATCTTCATTCAGTTCTACAATTAAAATTCTCATAGTTTTTGCCAGTTTTAAAGTGAAAATGATTTAAAGCATAATGTTAGTTCTATTACAGCTTTTCCATTTGTTCTTTGTTTGATTCACCTCTTGGTTGGCTGGATTGCATAGTACGGAATATTATTCAAGAATAACTTGATTTTCCTGAATTATTTTATTTTCAAGGAAATCAGTGTGTTGCCTTTAGACCTGAAAGACAATTTGGCCTTCTACCTAAATTCTGCTTCTTATTTATTTCCCTTGAACTTTCTAGAGAATATTAAACTGTCTTATATTACTTACTACTGCTATCGAGAAGGTAGTTGGAATAGGATACTTAAAAAAACATGAATATCTTCTACAATTTAAAAATGTTTAAAACAGGAGATTAACATTACTAAAATTTGCAGGTGGGCAGCAACAGAATCTTATTAGATGGAATATAAAAAGGGTACATAATTTTTTTGCAGGCATATCTTTCCCAAGTTATTCATTCAATTGCATAAAAATATTTATTCAATGCCAACTATATGCTATATGAGGGGATGAACATCTGGTAATTCCAAAGTTATTACCTTACCTGTAAAATGGAGATATGTCAATATCTACTATATGATTATTCTATTAAATAAGGAAATATGCATACCAGTTGGGTGCTTAACACAATTGCTTAGTAAACTGTATATACACTTATATGTGGACTGTGGTTTGGTAGCAAATGCTTAATAACTAGCTGGGGAGAGGGTGCCTGATTTACAGCATTTACTAATTTGCATGGTATAAATTATCCTACTATTCTAAGCTCCAAATATAACTTTGCTAAGCAGGTTGCTAGGAAGAGATGGCCATATTCAGAGCACAATTCTATGTATTTAGCATTAGAAAAGAGGAAAACAAGCTAGAGGGAGGGAGAGAGAAACTTCGGGGCTTGAGTGTTCTAGGAAATGAGATGTGAGAGATACAATCTCTCAGATACAGGACAATATAAATTCTAGGAGTGAAAAATAAATAATAAAATATTTATAAGGATATATAATAAGTATTATAATAAGAGATTATCACAGAGAGACCTAGTTAGAGGACATTTTTCAGGAGGTGACTTTTGGGCTGATTACTAAAGAATGAGCAAGTATTTTCAGTCAACAGTGGGGAAAGGTGTCCCAGAAATTGATATACTAGGCCCATGAGACAGGAAAAAAGCATGTTTCAAAAATTAGGAACTAAAAACCTATGATGAGCAAAGAAAGAAGCACAACCTGATGCCAGAGAAGCAGGCGAGAATCAGATCCCACCAAATCTTGTGCACCAGCCATCTGGACAAGTTTGGGTTTTATTCTAAGTGCAATAAGAAGTTATTACAAACTTCAAGCAGAAGGGAAATTCTCTTCTGCAGTATAGAAAAAGGATTGAGGACATAAGTAAGGATGCTGAAGAGCTATTAGGAAGATAAGGAACAATTAGGATGTTTGGAAGCTGTGAAAATATTTGCAGGAGAATTGTGATTGTGAGTTGAGCCAGTATAGGGAAGAAAAAGATGGAGAGACACAGAGAGATTCAAAATATGCTTGAAGAAGTCATCAGGATGTGGGGATTGAGGGAGAAAGAGATGTCAAAGATGACTTCTAACTTCTGGCTCATACCACTGGGTTGATAGAAATGCCATTTATGGAGAGAAGGAAAGCTAAGGAGCATCTTTGGAGATAAAGATTATGTTTAAGAAGCCAATAGTACATTCAAATGAATTTTAGAATAGACTTTTGACTATGTGGTCTGGTCTCCTTGTGAACCTGAAATTAAAATTTGTGATTGATTTATTTATAGAGCTAGTATTTAAACCATAATGCAGATGAAAATGCCTAGATGAAGAGCATGAGTAGTCCATACTCTTCATCTAGGCATTTTCATCTGCATCATGGTTTAAATGATAGTCCAACCAGAAAGGGGCCCAGGACTCAGTCTGTATCTCCAATTATCAGCTGGTAAGAGAAGGAGACACCATCAAAGGAGACTTTGAAAGAGCAGTCAGAAGACAAGGAAAAATTCAAAAAAAAAGTGGTATTTTGAAGACAGAGAGAGAAAAAATTTTCAAAGAAAGGGAATAGGTAACAATTGAGTGGTCACAGAAAATGACTAAAATGTCCACTGGCTTTAGCAATTTGGGAAGTTATTGATAACTTTAGTGAAAATTGTTTCTGAGTTGGGATTGAGGTACAGAGAATGATCCTACCACATGATTCCTCTGCTTTTGAATATAAATCCTGGCCATTAAGATGGCCTGCATCTCTTGAGGTTTGTTCAGTTAGTTGATACAAAGGGCCACATGTGATATCTGCCACAAAGATGTAGGAATTTATGTTCTTGGAATGAGCTGCATTCTCATGAGATTTATACATCCTGCAGATAAGAAAAAGCTAAAACTTCCATTGAGTACGAAAATAAATAATGAGTAACCTTTGAAGACATATATCCAGCAACCTTCATAGGACTCCTTTCACAATGGATATGTGGAATCAGGAAGATAGGGTAGAGGAGAGAAGTCTGCTAAATCATCACATAACATTGACTTTACCAGTCAGAGAAGCATGAGAAAACATTAGATTTAAAACAGTGTGAAAAAAAGATACAGCGTTTCTTGTTTGCTGGCTCTGGGGCAGTGATGGTGGGTTTTATTGTTTTATCATTGCCATTTTTTTGCTAATGAATAAAATGATGTTTTAAAACTAAGTCCATCTGTAACTGGCATGGCAAAATGTACTATTTTTTCTCCAAAGCATAGATGTCATGTGTCTAGGAAAACAGCTTCAGATACATGTGCTATGTTCTCAAGTTTTTCTCACTGAAGAAAGAAAGATTAAACAAATTATGAAAAAAGAAGAAAAGTTGTTTAAAATCCATATCTTATGTCTATTTTTTCTTTTTACAGTTGAATCTACCATTGTTAATTAAAAATCTTTATGTAACTAGAAAAAATAAGAGAAAAAGTGTTCTTGCTAAGTTTAAACATTTATTCAAATAAAAATGTATATTAAATTATAGATTTTTCTACCCTACACTGTGCATGTCAATCCTGCTTATACTGTCATTATTATGAAAATTTAGGGTTGAGAAATTTAGAACTTGAGAAAAAAAAGTAGAGATCTTCCAAGCCAACTGATAATCACAGAAAATTAACTGTTCTGCATAACATTTTTAAAATGAAGCCTGTATCATATTTAGTTTCAAATTTCCAACCAGAGACATATGGTAAATATCAGAAATGACCTCTTGTTCCTTTGAAAAAACAAGATTTGAATTCTATATTGTGGGAATTTCTCTTCTGAGGATACAAGAATTCTAAGGAACAGCCCTGTCCTAATGCGCATATTAACCAGATGAGAAATGAGGAAAGAGGGGCAAGTGGGAGCAAATGGGAAGATCAGTCAAGCAAGCTTTGCTATAATCCAGGCATGAGAAGCATAGGGTGAGGGTGTGGTGGTGATGGGAAATAACAAATGAGAATGGAGTTGATGGATAGGGCCTGAGTGATAGAGATCTACATTAAGGATGGGAGGGAAAGGAAGACATAAAGGCATGAAGACTGAAGTCTTGAGTTGCAGTAAGAGTGGGAGCGTATTGAAAAGAAATACGGAAACCTAGAGTAGGAAATGATTTCAAAAGAAAAAGTTGAGTTCAATTTTAAGTGGGAAGACTACCAAGTCATCAGGAGGAGGAAAGAGAAGTGAAATTGAAGCTTAGGACAGAAACCATGCACAGAGGATAGATGTATAAGTTGCCTACATAGAGATGACAGTCACATCAGAAATGGAGAGGCAGTGAGAGGGCAGAAATGAAGAAAGAAAAGAGCAAACAGCTCTGCCAGATGTACATAAGGAAACCCATTATTTTAATGGGTAGCATATGGAAGTCAATAGACATAAGAGATCCATTGGCAAAGAAGTATAGGTTCATTTATTATTTCTTCAATACAGATAAAAATGCTTAGAATCTCACAACTCTATTAAAAAGCAGCTTTACACAGAATCTACTGGTAGAACTTTCAAAATGAAGGCAATAAAATCAAAATAAATAAGACACAAAAGGCTAAGTAAGTCCGAAAATAGAATTAGCAAATGCAGCTCATCAAAATTATTTTCTCAAAGCAAATTCAAGTAATTCCAAATTTATTTGATTTTGTAAGGTGAGCATTAATTTGCAAATATTCACATATTGACATACTATACTGTCACTGGTCACAGACTTGACTAGGTTATTGAATGAAATTGTCATCAATTCACCACAGCTAACTGGAAATGTGAAACATCCATTCCTTCTATGTTACAGAACTAGTTATATTTTAATTTCATACAGTAATATCAGTAACTTCTGCTTAATACCATGAACACAATTGTGAAAAACTGATTCAAATCCAATTTCTGTGGTAGAAGTTCTTTATTCTCATTGTATTTCATACAAATTACATTTTATCTTCCATTGTGAAAAAAATAGGTCCCTAAATGAAATAAAGTCATGTACAAACAAAATGTACATTAAAAATCAAATGAGAATGATCATGTTTTTAAACAGCTATCTATTTCAATAATGACAATGGGCAAAACATTACTAACAAATCCATACTGCAGTAAGTCATGAACTACATGCACCATAAGCCATGCTTGCAGAATGGTATCAAAAGATACAGGAGGTCTGGCATACTGTCTGCCTAATCTGCTTTGGAAACAGCAGGAATTCAAGCTGAACAGTATTTCTGTTCTTTTCTATTTCCCTTATGGGATCTTCAAATAACAGAACAAAGATATAATAAGTAATTCATTTATTTATACATTTTCTACCAAGTATTTTTCTCCCTAATCCACTTTAATGAACAACTCTTCTAGGGAAAAGAAAGCTGACCATCTGGCAGACACAACCCAAATACTTATTTTAGTCAGAGTAATTGAATATGAGGATGTGATGGGGAGAATGAGATTTTGCTAAACAGAGCTGATCCTAGTCAGCAATTCCTGGCTAATCAGCAGCTAATCCCACTTTGGCTGCGTGAAACCTGAACCTAGGAAAAACTCTAAGCTTCTCTCAATCATCCAAGAGTCACCTTCTACAGACAATGACTTCATCTAAAGAGGCAACCTGGGTTCTTTATGCCATCCAGCCCTAATGGTCCCGTGAACTTACTCCAAGTTCAGCTGCTCGTCTGGGTGATCCGAGCCTTCTTTGCGTGCTCCTTGTACTAACCTTATACTTGACTTTAAACAGTTATGTCTCCCATTTTCCTACAAACAATGCTACTCTCTGAGAGCCAATAATAATTTTTCTTATTTTTAGTAATAAGAGCATAAATTCTTGGTGAAAATGGACAGCATCTAATTCTCTGAAAGCAAATGCTTTTCTAGTAAATGTATGCTTGATTGAGTTATATATAATTGTTTATAGAGGATGCTTACTCTGCTAGCACTGTGCTATAGAAATCGACTGCCTATTAAGTCATTTTTCTAGTCTGGTTTGAAGAAGTATTTTAAATTCTATCTAGATTTTAGAAATTACTAGAATATTTTTAAGGAGAAACAGAAATAGAATAATGACAACACTGCTTCCATCTTGTTTTTATTGATAAGGAGCAAGTTCTGTTATCTTTCTCCTATTTTAATTGCTATTGAAAGTGTGGTCCATAGATTGGTTCATGAAATTGGAATCACCAGGGAACTTGCTAGAAATGCAGCAACAGGCCAGGTGCAATGGCTCACCCCTGTAGTCCCAGCAGTTTGGGAGGCTGAGGCGGGCAAATCACAAGGTCAGGGGTTTGAGACGAGCCTGGCCAGCACAGTGAAACCCCATCCCTACTAAAAATACAAAAAAATTAGCTGGGCATGGTGGCGAGTGTCTGTAATCCCAGATACACAAGAGGCTGACGTAGGAGAATTGCTTCAACCCAGGAGGCAGAGGTTGCAGTGAGCTGAGATCACGCCACTGCACTCAAACCCGGGTGACAGTGCAAGACTCCATCTCAAAAAAAAAAAAACCAGAAATGCAACAACAGAGGCTCCACTCGACAATACCAGTTGAATCAGAATGTGCAGTTTAACAAGATCCACAAGAATACACATAAAATTTGGAGAATCACTAATTTAGTTTATAAATATTTTCTTTGTCAAATTATACTTTGTGTTTTGTTTATTTTACTGGATTTTTCTGAAAGTACTATGTGTCTGATGTAATACATCAAACAATATAAAATTGTATATGTAAAAGTTAATAATCACCCCTATCCTAGCCACCTGTGACAACCCATGTTAAAAGTTAACTGTAGTCTACATCTCTCTCTAGGTTCATATATCCTGATACAAAAATACATATGCACATAGCTGATAAGTTCTGAGTGTTGGAGCAATCTTATTTTTAATCAGCCCCAGAATGTGGACATTGACATAAAGGGGCTGTTAACCCAAATCAGCATCAGCTGCCTACATCTGCCCAAGCCATTTTCCATATTCTCTAGGCATTAATGGGCATTTTCACAGCAATCTGTGCACAAATGCAAACCTCCAAGCAGCAAGACAAAGATGAATAAGGGGGACAGACAGAATAAATCCTCAGGTTATGAGGGCCTAAGCCTTTGTATATAATATATCTCACATAATATGCACGTGACATGAGTAGAACCAAATGTTTATGAAATCAGATCAGCACATTGCAGTACTCTGTCTCCACTTACAGTTGGCAGCATTGACAGTGATGGAAATTATATGGCTTGATTCAGAGGACAAAGGACATTGTAAGTATGATTTGCCCCTAAGGTCAAATGGTCATGTTACAAAACCAGAAATATGCATAAGTTTTCTGTAAACAACACACATTGCTTAAGCATCTTTAAAGGGAAGATGATAAAAGATGATAAAAAGATAAACAGGTGGCTAGAATCATCCAAATAAATACAGCTTAAGAAAATACAGAATAATGTATAATGTTAACAGTAATAAAAGAAAGGGTATTCATTAAATTATGAACTCCCCAATTCTCTGATAGATGGCTTCCTTAGTGTCCAACAAGTCTAACTGTGGAGCCACTAAAACATACACAACTGTTACATTGGACACCAAACTAGCTCATGCAATATTTGGACTTGGCCTGAAAATTGTCTGGACCTTTTTTCCTACCAATTGGAATTTGATGGGTCCAAGTAGATCCTCTCCAAGGGGTAGGTTAATTAAGAGAACAAATTCCTTCCTGATGAATTGTCCTCTTGTCCCTTGTCCGCTTGTCCATTTTCCACTTGTCCACTTCCAATGACAAACTCTGTGACCTGTGCCATCAGAGGTCACAGAGTTTGTCATTGGAAGTGGAGTCAGTGCTTTTAAGTTATAGTTGAGATCTCATCCCCTAGCTTAGCTCTCCAAATTTCTGAATCCTAATACTACAGGTTTTCAACTTTGACCTAAGCCTTCTGATCTGGTCTGCAGCAAAACCGAAACAGAAAGAATCCTTAAAAAATTGTACAAGGGTAAGTGAATCCAGTTGGTGCTCTAACATGAGGCCATTAACCAAACCCCAGTGCCCTACAGCTAATAATGTTGATTAAGATCCAACCAGCTCAATATCAACTTTGCTTTCCTTTCCCATAACACCTTGTGTGTATAGAACTCCATTACAAGGGGAGATATGGTAAAATGTAAAATCTGAAAGATTGAACTTATTTCAAAAAAAGATGCTATTTTTAAAAATAAAATAAAACATTATTTCCTATGGGTTGTTAAATGCTAAGAATATCCAACAGATTGACTTAAAAAAAAAAAAGCTGGATATCAGTACCATTGAATGATATAGCTAATGATGTATCAGAGAGCATGTTAAACGTTTTACCTATATTATGTCACGTCATCACTAAAACAACAACTCACTGTGTTGTTAAAAATTACCTCCATGTTACAGATATGGAAATAAGAGTCTTTTTTTTTTTTTTTTTTTTTTTGACACAGTCTCGCTCTGTCGCTGAGGCTGGAGTGGAGCGATCTCAGCTCACTGAAACTTCAAGCGATTCTCCTGCCTCAGCCTCCCGAGTAACTGGGACTAAAGGCACATACCACCACACCCAACTAAGTTTTGTATTTTTAGTAGAGATGGGGATTCACCATTTTAGCCAGTATGGTCTTCACCTCCAGACCTCATGATCTGCCCACCTCAGCCTTCCAAAGTGCTGGGATTACAGGCATGAGCCACCGCACCCGGCCCAGAAACAGAGTCTTAGGCTAAATGACTTCCAAAGTTCTTACAAATATAATAGTAGCAGACGCACCTTTCGATCATGAGTTTTTCTGGCTCCAGAGCCCATGGTTTTCTATACTTTTCTATGGAGTCTTCACAGCAAAGTAGAGAATAAATCTCACAGTGAGAGAATAAATCACTGGGTCTGGAGTTCCAATATGTGAGTCTCAAGCTGGCTCTGCCACCTACTGCAAGCAAATTACTTAACATCTTTGAATCTCCAAGTCCTTATTTTAACATAGGATGCTTTAAGAATTAAATAAGTTAAAGAGAAAATGAAGTGTCTGGCGTATAGTCAGTTTATGCATATTACTTCCCCTGACATAATTTTTGTTCATTTGGAATTGCAGGGACTGATTCTGACATATTTTTAAGACTCACTGCATGCTGGACAATGGATGAACAAGTGCCATCAAGTACTTAATTATCTGGCTGGAAGAAAGATAACATCATCCACAGACAAATTGAAAAAATGAGATTGGATAAAATGTCTGTGGTTTTTTTAACCTTTCCCAGTAATGCACAGCTTGAAACATACATTGCCAAATATTTTTATCCTCATATCAATTCAATTAATTTAAATGGAATATAAAATTAACATAAATATTTCAACTCAGGGGCATTATTATTTTTTAACTAGTGGTGTGAACCATGTTATCTAATGGCTGATATTTATAAAACAGTACAAATCTTATTTAGTGAAAAATCTGCTTCTAAGCTGGGCGACGTGCAGGGCTCTCCAAATCTCATCAGCACAAAAGCCAAAAAGGTTAATCCTGATTTAGCCGCCTAGACATTTAAAGCTGATCAGCTGTTTCTGTCCTTTTGTTCCACTCCACCTGCACAAATCCTTGAAGCTCCATTTAACTCTGTTCCAATGTGCTGGGTATCCAGAGGGCCCCAGGCTGGTGACATGAGGGACTTTCCTGAAAACACTCACCACCACCCCTTCCCTGCACACAGGCCGCACTGCCAGAGGGCTCACGTATGGTGTCCAGAAACTCATGTGAGAAACACATCCATCTGTCACAGCTTTGCATTGTGTAGGGTCCTAAAAGAGTTCTTGTATATTCTTCATTTTTGTTTAAAGACAAAGAACAACAAAGAGTAAACAACCAGATTTTTGCAGTATCAAGAGATTTTGGTTGAAGCTGGTACATCTGCAAATTGAGAATGTCCAGGAAGTATGCTCTTTTCAGTAGCAGTGCAAGAAGGGCCAAGAGTAGACAAGGCAAGAAAGACTGAAAGTCTCAGAGAATTCTGCAGCTTAGTGGATCTTTTTCTATCATCAAACAAACAAGTAAGCAAGCAAATAAATAAATAGGAAATCACTGTGCTCAACACATGCATTTTGCTAAATACAAATATAAATGAATGAATTAGTGAATTATAATTAATTACTTAAAGTAGGACCAGAATTGGGAAAAGGAGAGAGGAACTCAAATCTCTGATTTTAAAAACAAGAAAAAAACAAAGGCTTCCTTGATCCAATCTTCTCTAATTGTCATCTCCTTTCTCTTTTTCTCATAGTGCTTTGGTTCAGATCTGGCATCCATAGAATTTACTAGCTGTAGGTTCATGGAAAGTTATTTAAATACTCTGTCCTTTATTTCACCATCTGTAAAAAGAGGATAATGATAGTATATAGCTCATGGAACTTTTGCAAGGATTAACTAAATACCTATAAAGAATGCTGAACTGATGAGCGGCACTAAACGGCCATGACAAGCCTGGGTCTGCACATGTCTGCAGGACAGGAGTGGCCACCACACATTGAGAATGTTTCTCATCAATGTGGGACTCACTGTGAAGCAGAAGGTCCTAGAGTAGAACCTTCAAGGAAAGAGGCTGATGGCAGCATGTCATTTACTGACAAAAGACTTTAACTCAGTAATTTGGATATAAAAATCTGAGCTGCTGTGGTAGGAATAAAAGGGACTTCAGGAGTTGTCCACTCCATCAGGAAAAACCTTTGGGTTGGGAGAATTGAGAAATGTTAGGAGGAGGAAGAGAAGGAGGAAGAAGATGCAGGCTGAAAAATATCTCACAAACAACATCAGTCACAGAAGACTCAGTGAGAAGTGTTAAGAACACTGTTGCATTAGTTCAAGTCCTCTGAAAAACAGCAACCAGGATTGGATTTGATATGCAGGAGATTTATGGAGGAAACACTTATGAAGGAGAAAGGGAAGGAAGCCAGAGAAGACAGGGTATATGAATGAGCTCGGAATGGTTATGTGCAGCAACCATTCAAACTGTGATGTGGGTCTGGGCCCTGTGAAGGAGATGAGGAAGGAAAGAGGGATGGGAAGAAGGGGTCTCAGATTTCAGTGTAGCTCCAAAGAAGTCTTGGCCAAGCTAACAGGAAATCCTCAAGCCAAGTCATCCATCAGAGAGGGCTCTCATCCTGCAGGGAAGAGCTTGCATTAATCCCTGCAGTGCTCAGTCATGGGCTGAGAGAAGCCTGTGGGAAGTGCGGCCTCAGCAGGAACAAGCCAGTACTCAGTGGAAACTGATGGCAGATGGGGCCATTAGTCAATAAGGCACTCACTGCAGGAGATCTGAGAGTTCCTTTTCATGGCCACCACGCTCCTCTTGTACTGCACAGACCTATTCTGCACACAGCCTTAGGCAACGCTGCTTCATGGCTCCTTGCAGTCCCTCTTACTTAAGGATGTTAGTTGACCTGAGAGTCACTACAGGTTCTCATCCTCTCCCACTTCTACTATCCATTCTAAATTCTACCACCCCCGCTATCATCTCAGCTGGTTTTGGTGGCTTACCTGGTAATGTGAGCCAACTTTTCATTCTTGAATGATCTGAGCTCTTGACAGGCATACCTTTCTGGGTTTGGAGTTGCTGCCATACCTACTCACAGGTCATAGGGTAGAGACTGTCAGCAGATGCCAATGTGTATCAGAAGGTTCCACACACATTCCTCCCTGCCCCCATAGTGCAAAGGCAGCCCTGTGCTCCCTGCTGGTCAGGAGCTATTACCCCTGCCAGGATAGTGACTTTTCTTCTTGCCTGATGGTCCCTAACAAAGTTGTCCAGAGTGCTTTGGCAAGAGGGTTACCCTGGACTTCACTAGGACCTGACTATGTCCCCTGGAAGGAGGTTATCCTCTCTGGGGTCCAGGACCTCCAATTCAGAGAGCCCAGAGTTTCAGGAACAGGAAGCACAAAATCTCCAGTTGATCACTGGGAATTATGCTAAGTTAAGCCATTTCTGCTTTCACCCCTTAGTTCCCAGACCAATATATTCTTTCCGTTGGGGACGTGGTGTCATAGAGAGGTCTCTGATTTAATGCATATACTGCATCTTGAAGGACAGAACCTCAGCCTTTCAGAGAGCTGCCTCTAAGCCAGTGCCTCAACCAGGCCTTCAGATGGCCACTCCATGGCTTTTTGAGGCTAGCTCCTTCTGGATAGTAGGCAGCAAAGTATGTGATAAAATCAGCAGATCCTATGGTCATGATTCCTCTCTTACTCCTCCTTTGCTGTGAAGTTAGGTCCCTGGTTGGATTCACATTTGGTAGGTCAGACTAGACAGCGGTGCTGGCTGAGACTCTATGGATCCCCAGATAGTCATGCTGGCTGAGATTCTGCAAACAGGAAAGGCAAACACATACCCAGAGTAGATATCTATCCCTGTGAGGATGAACCACTAGCCCTTTCCAGACGGATTCAATGTAGACACCTTGCCACCAATGGCCAGCTGGACTCCTCAAAGATATCATGGCTCAGATTTAGCTCCCTTTCAGACAGGTAGGCCATTCAGAGACAATAGAGGCTACATCTAAGTCAAGCATAGTTCACATCTGCCACTTCATCTACACTGCCTAGATGCCCTATAGGACCTTGAGCAAATCACATGACCTCTACATACCTTAGTTTCCTTTTATGAGTAATAAGGAGGGTTGGACTAAATGCCCCTGAAATTTCCTGTGTGTCCAACACCATGAAATACTGTGATACAAAGATCTGGGATATTAGTGAATAGGGATGTGGTGTTTCTCTAACCTTGAGTCTATGTACAGCAAGCCCTCACTTGAATTGTTTGAATTACCATATTTTGCAGAGAACTGAATTGGCATAAATTCACAACAATCTAAATTGTAAAATACTTGAAAAGAAGTTGTGTTACTTTCAAGTATGCCACTGTTACTAAAACTAGACTAACAAATTATTGCCTAGTAAAGAACCTTCCTTAGACCACAGGTAAAATTCAGTTTTTCTCACTTCAATAATTTGCATATGAATTGATTGTTTAAAAATTGAAACAAAATAAAAAACCTAAACTGCTGCCTCTTCCCCCTGCCTCAAATTCACTACTCAACAGCAGGGTCCTTCACTTATACCATTTAGGATAGGGCATCATCAGGATGACAGATGAAAATGACGCAGTGATATCCAGACATTTCATGATCGAAATTGAGGGTTCAGGGTTTCAGCCAGTTATCTCTTTTCTCCTACTCTTCTCTTCCTGGGACTTCCTGGGTACTCTTGTCTAGTTTGACTTTAATAAGTTTCTTCAGTTCTCTGTGGCCTTTCTTGGCCCCTTTACCCATAAAAGAAAGATAATTTCACCTACCTACATTGTGGTTGTGAAGATTAAATGAGATCATAATGTGCTTCACCAGCTCCGTTTCTGGAGTGTGGCATTGAGTATATGTTCATTTTCATCATTTCCATTTGTGAATAATTTTATTGCCTCACTCTGCTTCCTCCACGTCAATAGATATTCTCACCCTCTTTGTCAGGGCTTTGGGCCTCCACTTAACTTTCTCATTTCCCAGTAGAAAGTTAGTGTCCACATTTTCCCTGTTCCAGACACTGTCATTTCACACGTGTCTGGGTCTCGGTAATTCCCCAACATCCAGGTCCCTGTATCGTCTTCACACCCCCAAAGTGAGGGTGTTCGAAAGGCTTTTGTTTTCAAATATGCTCAATATTCTCCCCTTCCTCCACTCATGCAGGTACTTTTCCTGTGGTGATAATTGGCACAATCTATGAAGGATAACTTCACCTACCCAAAAAAGATAAGCCATTGCTTAGACTTTGTCCAAAGTACAAGAGTTTAGTTTGGGATAAATATGCAATGTGTCTTCAAAGCAAATTATTTAATGAAAAACAATGTACCTAAAATAAAGCTTCTCCAAAATAAAAGTTCATCTTCTCCAATTCCCTCCCCCTAATTTAAAAGCGGTTCTATCGCAACCTCTATTTTTCAATGGAAAGAGGCTGCAAGTTTTAGGTGATGTTACTAACCAATGTCTAGTGGCAAGTAATGGTTTTCAAATTTCCGTCATTTTCTTTTTTCTTTTTTTTTTTTTTCATTTTTAAGTTTTATTTTGTTTTTAATTGAGATATAATAATTGTACATATTTACAGGAATTGTGATGTTTTGATACATGTATACATTGTGTAATGACCAAGTCAAGATAATTAGCCTATTCATTACCTCAAATACTTGTCATTTCTTTGCAATGGGAATATTCAAAATCCTCTCTTCTTGCTATTTTAAAATATATAATACATTAGTGTTAACTATAGTCACCTTACTGTGCAATAGGTCACCAAATCTCACAGAAGCAAAAATAGAATAGTGGTTGCCAGAGGATGGGGACAGAGATGGAGGGAAGGGGAGAGGTTGGTAAACAGATACAGTTTATTTTATTTGTAAGTTTGATCAGATTTAATCATCCCAAGGTCACAGATAAGGGAGCAGGCTCAGAGGAGATGTGCAGATCATCAGGGATCACAGAGATAACAGAACGGTTCTAAATCTTTTCTTACTTAGACTAGCTTGGGGTCAGCAAACGTATTCTAAAAAAGGAAAGACAGTAAATATTTTAGTGTTTGTGGGCCACATATGGCTTCTGTTGAATATTCTTCTTTATTATATTTTTCACAGTCTCTTAAGAATGTAAAAATTATTCTTAGCTCACATCCCATATTAAAAACAGGCAGTGGACTGTATTTGCCTCAGGCCAGAGTTTGTCGACCCCTGGACTAGAACAATTTTACTGATCCACTATTTGCATTTTATTTTTCACCCTGTTCCATAAACCAAATAAAATTTAAAATGCCTTCAGGTTTTATGACTAGTTTTTGTTTTTGATTACAGAGACGAGGAGTGGGTAGTGTTTCTTTGTTCAATAGTGGTAACCATAGGAATTTGGATTCTTTCTTCATAGTCAATTCTCTTCCCAAAGGTTTTAAAAATAAATTTAGTATTTATAGGTCCCAAAACTCACAAGTCTGCCTAAAATAACTAAATAGTTTGACTATATTTTTCTGAAGAGAAAACATGCAGTCTAATCCCTTTAACTTAAAAATATCTTATGTAGTTTAAATTTCCAAGGATTTTGCATGGTGTCCTTATTTCCAAAAATTTCTGGATGTAAAAGGGAGATAAAATGGGACTTTTGAGCATTTTAAGCTGAACTTTACTACTTGTCATCACTTTGAACTTAACCAATGAGTCTTCCACTGAAAAACTAATCAGCCCACATGAATAGCTTACAGAAAAGTCAAAGTGAATATAAAGAATTAGTTTCTTTCTTCAACTTTCACTTCCCTATTTATTCTTCATGAGTTTTTTAGGGGTTAAAGATCATTTTCCAGGACAATTCAGAAAAAGCAAACAGGAAATCAATGTCATGTTAATAACTACAAGGGTCACCCTGGGTGAAAATAAGTCATTCTTCACATGTTATTGGCCTACATCTGTTATGAGAACTGCTATTCTTATGTCCTAGAGTTATAGGAAATGTGGAGTATCAGTAAGCCAGATGCTAAGATGACCAGCTCCATAGTCTATTCCATATGCTAATTGTTTTGCAAACCTACTCATTTCTATAATCAGAAATGGGTCAAAATCTTTCTGGCAAAGAATTGATGAAAAGCTTATCCCATGTGTTGTGCATTACACAATTGGCATCAACATTACAGAGATAAGGTCCATCCCTCTCTCCCTTACCCTACTTTCCTTTAGAGAATTAAGAACTGGCCACAGCCAGAAGGTGGATACTACATGTGCTCTATCAATTCCTGCAGGTGCATTTCTAAACCAGGCTCCAGGTTACAGTCAGTCTTTTCCTGCTGTTCTGCATACCTGTTTCTTCTCCATGGCCCTCGGTGTCACTCTCTTTTGCATCTTTGCATATTCCCTTAGTGTTTTCCCAATTTTCCTTTAAATCAAAGAATTGTGGGCTATTTCTGTGATTTTTTTAATTTGAATCTGTCATATAATCCTATCCAATAACAATTAGATTCCATATTTCAAAGAAATGTATAACCCACCATAACCCATATGTAGAAGTAAATGTATGTCCATATAGAATTTATTATCTAAATGCCTGTTATTCGCACTGCTGAATCCTTCTTTAGCTACTAGTTTTGGTCTTAATTATAATAGCTTCTTTCCCAGTAATTCCACTATTCGTATAAAATCAGAAACAGAGACCATAGGATCCAGTAGACTAGTAGTTTTCAAACTTTGTATGCACAAGAATTAGAAGAATTAGTCAAAAACACAGATTGCCAAGTCTCATTCATAGAGATTAGAATTCAATACATCTGCAGTGGAACCTAGAAATATGAATTTTTGCAAGCTCCCAGGTAATATGATGTAGGCAGTCCACAGGACATGTGTAGAATACAATGAGTTAGGAACCTTTTGGAAACATTCTGAAAATCATTGGATAAAAGTTAGGCTCAGTTTTCTTAATGATGCAGCCAGAGCAAAGTAACATAATCATCATAAATCTGTAAAATTATAGACCTTGTAGGTTAGCATATTAGGGCTCTCCAAAGAAACAGAACCAATAGGATATATAGAAAGAGACACATTTTAAGAAATTGGCTCACATGATTCTGATGGCCTGGGGAGTCCAAAATCTAATGGGAAAGACTGGCAGGTGATGGCTCAGAAAACAGATGTAGTTCAAGTTTAAAGGTAGTCTGCTGTGGAACCAGGAAGAGCCCATAAAAGTCCAAAAGCCATTGCCACAGAATTCCCTCTTGCTCAGGGAAGATCATCCTCATATTCTATTCAAGCTTTCAGCTGACTAGATGAGACTCACCCACATTGTGGAGGATACTCTGCCTTACTCAAAGTCCACTAATTTAAATGTAAATCTTATCTAAAAACACTCTTACAGAAACATTCATAATAATGTTTGACCAAATGTCTGAGCACTAAGACTCAGACAAGTTGATATATAAAATTAACCATCACAGTCAGGGTACCCAGTTAAGATTCAGGCTGAGATTCAGGAATCATGAGTTATAATCCTATAACCCTCTAATTATCTGATTCATCAGTTCTCTAGTTTAGTGCTATCTCTAGGATATAACTTCTAAAGTTATATCCTTTACTGAAGAATATAAATTAAAATTTCTACCTTTGGTAGGCAAACATACTGATTACTCTTGACTAAAATTCTAAAGTAAAATTCCTACATTTAGTGGGTAAACATACTGATTACTGTAAAATTTCTAAATTTTAAAGTAAAATTCCTACCTTTAGTAGGCAAACATATTGATTACTGTTGACTATTTTTTAGTTGAGTTTGTCATACCCCTCTCACTCTCTTTCTCTTTGTGTGTGTGTGTGTGTGTGTGTCTCATCCAAATCACCAGAAGAGTAATGGCAAACATTTTTAAATAATTATCTGTAGTTAAGAATACTTCCAGTGATGTTGGGGATATAGTTAATTTCTTTTTCATCTAGGAATCAAAGGCTCCAAGTTTTTTAGTATTAGGCTCTAATTGAGTAACCTGATTTTTTTTTATTACAACAGGCTTTGGGAATGGGCATGAAGTCTTCTCATTATTTAAAAGTATAGGCTGTAAACCAAATAATTAGGAGCCAGTTTTACTTTCTCTCTGATACTTCTCTACTCATTCATTCATTCATTCAGTTACCTTTTTCAAACCACTACTCTGGTCTGAATTTTGACATGCTGGACATATTAATGTGCATAAGACTTTGACCTCAAATAGGTCAAAGTACAATGAGAAACAAACATATACAATAAAAATAATCATAACCACTTACTATTTATTTATGATAAGAAACATACTGTATTTTTTGTTCTAGACCTCACAAAATTCCTAAAGAGTAATTAATCCCATTTTACCTTGAGAAAAATGAAACTAGGAGTAGTTAAATAACTTGCCTAAGATCTTGCCACTAATTTCTAAGACACCAAGCTATACATCTACCCCTGCATGTGTCTAACTCCAAAATCCACACTCTTACTCTACTATAGAACTATCAATAATAGAAGCCCATAATGGACTCCAAATCTCTGAAAGAAGGTTAAAATAACTGTCTATAATACAATTCAAAAGCTTATTCACTTCTCTTTAATCCTTACATCTTCAAAGTGAGAAATCATTCATTCTTTTCCACCATTTACTTAACTGAGACTCGAAATATTCAGGTAGTCTGCTGTGGAACTAAGGAGAGTGTACCTATAAATAAATGATTTTTGGAAAGAGTCATTTATTTATAGGTGCACCCTTTGTTCTCAGCATTGTTTATAATTATGATTGTAGAAATCTGTCAAATGATTACTATACCTTTCCTTATTTGAATATCAGAGGAAAATTAATCCTTGAGATTCTCTTTTAAAAGATATTTGTATAAGGTGGAACTTTAATTTCTTAAATCAGTGTCAATCCAACTGGGTTCCAAGGACCCCCAAGGGAATCTTGAAAAATTTTCTTTTGCTTTTAAAAGAAGTAGGGTGCAGTGGTTCAGTAAGCCCAGCATTTTGGGAGGCCAAGTCCAGAGGATCAAATGAGGCCAGGAGTTTAAGACAAACCTGGACAACATAGTGAGACTCCATCGCTACAAAAAAGTCAAAAAATGAGCCAGGCACTGTGGTGTGCACCCATAGTTCCAGCTTCTCAGGAGACTGAGACAGGAGACACTCTTGAACAAGTTTACAGTAAGTTATGACTGTACTGCTGCCCTCTACCCTGGGTAACAAAGTGAGACCCCAACTCTAAAACAAAATGAAAAAAGTAGGATCTAATTAAACTAAAGAGCTGCTGCACAGCAAAAGAAACTATCAACAGAGTATACGGACACCATACTGAATAGGAGAAAATAATTGCAAACTATGCAACTAACAAAGGTCTAATATCCCGAATCTGTAAGGAACTTTAACAATTCAACAAGCAAACCAAAACAAAACAAAACCATTTAAAAGTGGGCAAAAGACAAGAGCAGACATTTCTATTATAAAAATAAATCGTTGCATCAAAATGACACATGCACTTGTATGTTCATCACAGCACAAGTCACAATACTAAAGACATAGACCCAACCTGGCTGCCTATCAATAGTGGCTTATAAAGAAAATGTGGAGGCCGGGCGCGGTGGCTCACGCCTGTAATCCCAGCACTTTGGGAGGCTGAGGTGGGTGGATCACGAGGTCAAGAGATCGAGACCATCCTGGTCAATACGGTGAAACCCTGTCTCTACTAAAAATACAAAAAATCAGCTGGGCATGTTTGTGCGTGCCTGTAATCCCAGCTACTCAGGAGGCTGAGGCAGGAGAATTGCCTGAACCCAGGAGGCGGAGGTTGCAGTGAGCCAAGATCGCACCATTGCACTCCAGCCTGGGTAACAAGAGCGAAACTCTGTCTCAAAAAAAAAAAAAAAAAGAAAAAGAAAATGTGGTATATATACACCATGGAACACTACACAGCCACAAGAAATAACTATTAGGTAATTTTCAGCAATATGGATGCAGCTGCAGCCCATTATTCTAAGCATATTAACACAGCAACAGAAAACCAAATACCACATATTGTCACTCATAAGTGAGAGCTAAACACTGGGCACTCATGGACATAAAGATGGCAATAATAAATACGGAGGACTTCTAAAGGGGGGTGGGAAGGAGGGAAACACATGTTGAAAAACTAGCTATTGGATGCTAGGCTTACTAAACTAATCCTCAGAATCACACAATATACCCAGGTAACAAACCTGCATGTGTACTCACTGAATCTAAAATAAAAGTTGAAATTATTTTTTTAAATGTTTTAAAGAAGCCTATTTTGTTTCAGAGCTTGAGAAATATTGCTTTCCAGAGGTGAAATCTAGCTGGCTTAACAAACCAAATGTCCTTGTTGTTTGGGAGGCAATAAAATGGCAAATGGAGGCTTGGTACAGATATTCTAATTTTGGGGATATTTACATGTGATTTCAGTAGTGAAATTTCTGCAAAGTAGATCCTGGAGAAGGCTATCCAAATGCTACCACAAACAAATATCATCAGAACTTAGACAGTTTCAGAAAGCATTGTCAGCTAGAGAAGCTACTTCACATCAGAGAATTAGTAGTCTGAAAACTCTTATAAGAAAATTTGATGACAACTCAAAAACCATGGTGACATCTTCAAGATATAGCCTAAGTTCTTCACTTGCTCAGGAATTTTTGCTGTGTCAAACATTGTTACACGTAATTTAGCCATCACTGAGGTTTAGAGATGCAGCCATTTGATTAGCAAGGCATTTGACATCACTGAATACTACTGAGTAGATGGTACGCATGTGCACCCACAGATACGAACATAAAGCAGCAGGTTTAGAAACCAACTGTAACATAAAACAAGCAGTTTCATTTGGATGTACAAACTGAGTCAATAAAAGCTACTTGCTCAATCAAAATTTTTTTCATAAAATGTTACAAGGGCTTGCCAATCTATGGGCTCTGTTTTTCAGAGAACTTAGTTCTGTTCAAATCTTGGTTCTGTATGTTTTCTCTTCCCTCTAGCATAAAGTAAACTTCTTATGACACGATTATTGTAAACTTTCATCAGTCTGTCAAATCTTCGTGTATGTGATTTTTTTTCATATATATATATGTGTATATATATATATATATATACACACATATATATATATATTTTTTTTCTCTTCCAAAATGCTGAGAGATTCAGTTTGGTGTTTGAAAGCCTGAATAAATTCTTGGACCAAGTCAGCCAAATCAATTGCCAAATCCAAATGTTGGCTGAAATACCAAAACACTTTTGTGCTTGTGGAAAATGTCCTGGTTTTCTTGGTCAGGGCTGCTTTGGGTTTTGGCTTGGTTCCTCTCATAGCACCTTAAGAAAGGTCCATACTTCTTAGAAAACAAAAGAAAATCTTCTTCAGAATTATCTATTTTTGGAAAAGTTAAGTTTCATTTATATCCTGAAAATGGGTGATTGCTTTGTCTGTTGTGAATCAGCTGTACTAAGGGCAGACGGCATAAAGCTGAAAAATTGGTCCGTCCAAGCCTTTCTTGAGCATCTGTGCTCAGTGATGAGGAAATGGATGTATTTTCACTCCTCTAAGTGCTAAAATCTACTGGAAGAGACAGACATATAAACAGATAATTATAGTACCATGTAATAAGTGCTGTAAAGATATGAGAATACAGTGATATGGAAACCTAAAGGAAGGGAGGATTTTTATATGTATCTGTGTGTTGTTATTCTTCTCCATTACGGGCACTCCTTCTAGAAGCCTCAGGACAAGAAGACAAAAACAAAGAAGTTCTGAATCTGCATCTGGAAGTATCACACAGAGAAGAGGCCTTCGCTGTATTGGGGTTGAATAAGGTGCTGATAATCGAAGTATCATCACCTGCGTGTGTTGAGCTTTGACTATTTCTAGCACATCGCTACGGATGGAGGCTTCTCAGTGGCAGTGCCAAGGAAACTGTTGGAGATTGCCAGTCATTTTAGAGAAATGCCATGAAGCACAGCATGCCAGATGGCTACTGATGAAAGTGATGAAGGTTCACGCTTAGAAATGAAGTCCAATTCCATATTTGGTCCTTCTTTCCTTCTTTTTCTTTTGAATGCATAAGACAGCACAAACAGCCTTACTCTACTCTTGCCCTACAAAATCGCCATCATCATTTTTTTCTTTTATAAAGTCCTGGAGACATAGAGTCAAGTTACATCTGCTTCATTCCCAAAGCCTCAAAGGCTCCCAAGGCCCATCTCTTGCTGCACCCAGCCCTTTCTTTCTCTCTTGATTCTTACTTCTCTTCTCACTTCTCTTTTTCCTGCCAGGAATCACTGTCAACAGAACCCACTCGGGGTCGCCTGCCTGCCCAGGACTAGCTTCTGTATGGTAAGCTTTTCCCATCTCTACATCTCATGTAAGAAGAAAAAAGAAATGCTCTGCTATTTCTTTTTTTCATGTTGATCCTGCTTCCTTAAGATGTTACATGATGACCCTGCTTTGTGGAAGAACTTCACCCTCACCTTGCCTCTTTTGAGGACAAGCATAACCTCTGGCCACATTTCCGTTCTCTGACCAGTGCATGACATTAGAGCTAAATGCTTCTTCCTCGCTCCCAATGTCCTGGTGGAGGGGACCCTACTGGGGTTACAAGGCTGGTCTGGCTCCCCACACCCCCACACCCTGCCTTTTCTCACTCGCCTGGGGGAAGTGGAGTGATAACAAGGTAATAGGAAGAATAAACATAGGCTGCTTCTCCCAGTATCTTGATTCTTTCACACCAGGGGCCAAGCCCACACCGCTCCTCCTGTCAGGGCTTGCGTGGGTGAGTGTGCTTAGTCTCGGCTCAGCATCCCTATGTTATCTAGTCACTAAGGTGACATTTCAATTCTCTGTTATTAGATCCTCTCAAAGAACCCCCTGCAGGTAAGAAGTAGTCATGTTAACTGCAAAAATTAGCCTTCACTCTCTCTAAGCAGATTCATATCAGACAAATCCGTTTCTGCTTTTTGGCTTTAAGGTATAGGAGGCCTTACCAGGAGAAAGGGAAATGGTAGCACATTTCTCAATCCATCTTGAGGATTGCAAGAAGGGCCTCAGATGAAACATAACAAGTTAAAAGAATTCCTCACTTTAGTGGCTTTAACTTGATTCTTGTCCTTTAGGGTGGGGAAAAAAAAACTCACCACATTCTGACATTTGGAGGTTCTGAGCCTTGAGTCTCTCCCTTCCTCCCACCTAGTATGTCCTCATAACTACATCTCCAAAAATTGTTCTTAAATATTTCCAAGAAGTGTTCTCTTATCTACAGAGTAAGGTCTCTTTCCACTAGTTTTCCACCATACTTGCTCTAATGGCATTTGGATGAGTGAATGAGTGAGCGAATGAATATGTAAAGATGAAAGAAATGGAATATCCTTTGCTTGCCCATCTACAGAAGAGAGATGGAACCTTCCCTGTTCCTCTTCAGGATTACTTTTCCTCTGCCACTTTAAGCTCCATCTGAATACCTCAGGAGATGCAGGAGCCCAGAGCTCTCCATCACATAGCCCAAGAACAAGGCAGCAACTTGATTTTCGTCACCTGAACTTTGCTTTGTGTTGCCTTGGACACTTGGGTCAGCATAAGGTTTGTAACCTTTAAAGCCCAGAACTTTTTTGTTTGGGCCAGGTAGCTCAACTGCCCAGTTTGAGACCAGGTCTCCACTGGCACAGGATGGTGAGCCAGAGGGCAATGCTCCAGACGATTCAGAAGAACAGAAACCAAATTTGGCTTTTAAAAAACCCCGAGGAAAATAATTTTGATGCCTGGATAATCACCCCAGTTGCTTATAAAGCATGCCAGTGGAAACCTGTCCCAGGGGTTCCAAGCTTAGAAAGTACAGTGATTGAAGCTTCATCCAGAAGGAGGGTAGCAAGGCAATTAACCAGAGGAACAAGTGGGACCTTTGCCTGGAGCAACTTCTGTTCCATCAATTGAGGGAATTTACTTGCCCTCAAAGGAAGGTTATTGTAGCACCTGGCATCAGAATTCTCAGTATATGAGCTTTGCAGTCTCCTTTGATCTGCACTTACTAGTTCCTGGATTATCAGGCAGTAACCAGGGGAGGAAACATATCCTCTGGCTGCACTTGGCTCACTGGCTGGGATCAGCTCCAAGAGCCCCCACGTGGTTAACCTACTTTTAGTATAGGTTTACTTGTCAAAGCTCCCTTCCAAAAAACAACTGGACAACATTTTGTCACCTTTCAGGTCAGACTACATCTATGCCATGGGTTACCTTCAGCTTCTCATGTCTTTTATCTCCCAGCCCTGCAGTGATGTCCTCAGTGATATGGGGCTACCCAAAGAGCCCCAGAGTACTGTTTTGTTGTGTTTTGTTTTAGAAGGAGAAGGACTTTGGGTTTCTAGTTTCAAATCTTAGCTGTGTAACTCAAGAAAAGTAATTTTACTTCTCACTTTCCTCCTCTAAACAACTAAAATTGCAAAACATAATCTCACATATTTGTTATTAAGACCAGGTGAAATATTTCATATCAAGGACCAGAACAGTGACTGGCATATTGTAAATGCTTAGTAGGTAATTGCTCCCTTCCTTGACTCTCTCCTGCAAGCAGGCCCTGGAGAGCTCTTCTGGAGCAGAGGCTATGGTGGTGCACTCATGATAGCCAATTGTTAAGTTTTCAGGAATTGTGTGAGCCAGTTGATCAGTTTGATATTAGCCGTGGTGGAAGCATTCACATCACAAAAATCAGCAAATGCTGTAAGTCAGAGCTTCCATCCACTCCCCCAGAGATTTGGTTCATCAAATACTGCCATGTAGTTATCAAGATGTGATCCCTGCAATGGCAGCAACATCACCAAGAACCTTTCTAGGTTTGTATTTCTAAAAATCTGCATTTCTAAAAATGCAAATTAACCAGTCACACCCCAGACCTGCTGCATGGAAAAAATCTGTGTTTTAACAAAGCCTCTGAGTGAGTGTGTCTGATATGTTCAATGACTAGCAGAGAGATGAGTGTGTGTGGAGTGAAGTGAGCCAGGCAAAGATGGGAAGATACATGGTCAAAGAAGAGACAGGGTGGTGGTAGGGCAGAGAGCATCATTGATACTGTAAGGATTTTCACTTATGTTCCAAGTGATAAGGAACCCACTGGAGGGTTTTGAACAGAACATAATGTCTTTTAAATCTCATTTAAAGGAATCACTCTGGCTGTTGGGTAAGGGTGATGAGAGACAACAGCGGCTCGGACTCAGATGATACAGAAATACATGAAAAGTGGTTGGCTTCCACATGCATTCTGGAGATAGGACTAATAGAATGTGTTGATAGTTTAGATATGGAGAGTAAGAAAAAGAGAGAAGTCAAGAATAACTCAAAATGTATTTGGCCTGAAAAACTGGACAGATTTTTACTAAGATATAGAAAAAACTAGACTGATGGAAGGCAGAAGGTTGGTGATTAGGAAGTCAGTCCATTCTGAACATGGTGGGTTTAGAAGTCTATTCGAAATCAAGAGGAAATGTCAAGGAGGCCGTTAGATATGAACTGGAGTTTGGAGAAGTTGGGTTGAAGGCACGTTTGGAAGTCACCGCTTCCAGGTTATATTTGGTGAGCTATGATAAGATAGTTCACTAAGTGAATCAGATAGAGAGAAGCGGATCCTAGCCTTGGAAAGCACATAGATCTGGAAGATATGGACAAACTAGCAAAGGCCACAGAGAAGGAGCAATCAGTGAGTATTAGTTCAATACATACTACAGAAGCAATCAGAGAGATGAAATAATATACTGTAAGTGGCTGTGTAATACAATAATATACTGTAAGTTGTGTGTCGTTTCCTAGGGCCTTCTATATGACTTACCCATCAGTGTATCACGCAGTGTTCACTCGCGGCCTTCTGAATTAAGACACTGGATCCTGAAAGCAGTGTTGAGTTATGTGTGCTGGGCAGCCCACTGAGCCAGTCTGTTCTTCCTTCACCCACTAAGATCCTGCAGGACTCTCTTCCCCTAAGGAACAGAAGAGTCATTACCCGCAAGCTAATAGCAGCCATCAGCTGGCTCAGCAGATGAGGCTGACACCAGGCCTGCGTTTGTGAATATTTTGGCTTATCAAAAAGAGCATGCAATTATCTTTAAAATATAATTCTCTGTCTTTAACATAAGCCGGAACAGTCAAACCTCCGTAAGCCCAGAGTGCTTTTACAAGGACAGTTTATTCAATTACCTTTTTAAGCTTTTAAACGTCTATGACTCTGACTTATTTGAGCAAGTGAGGAAGAAAGACAAAACATCAGTATCTCGCTGGAAAAATACTGTGGTTATTGGCACTGAAACAAAAATAATGTTCTGTTCAAGGCACTATGTTACCCAAATCAAGAGCATGCCTCATTTTTTAATTAGAAATCTTCCTTCATAAGTCAGAACATTTGTAAACTACATTGTGGCCTTGGACAAGTTCATCTCTCTGTCATTTCCCTTTCAGGTAAAATGGGAACAGTAATACCTACACAATAGCACATATGTGGGAAGTACCCAACAAAATGATATTCAATAACTTCTTTTCCATTGCCCTTAAAATATCCACAGCCACAAGTAGCTTAAATGGCTGTTCCGCACTGAAGGAACTGCTGGCGCTGCTGTCTGTCCTATCCCATTCCAACCTCCCAGGCCCTCTTCAATCTGTAAGGCATGTACTTGGGATCTATTTTACCAAAGCAAAGCATTTTGACTAAACTGTTTATTTGAAGAGAATATTAGGACACAGCCTCATCAAAACTACTAAGAACGAAATGAAAAGTGACTTTAAAAGATTGGCTCACACCTGTAATCCTAGCACTTTGGTAGACCAAGACGGGCAGACTGCCTGAACTCAGGAGTTCAAGACCATCCTGGGCAAAATGACAAAACCCCATCTCTACCAAAAATACAAAAAATTAGCCTAGCATTTTCGTGCGTGCCTGTAATCCCAGCTACTTGAGAGGCTGAGGTATGAGAATTGCTTGAACACAGGAGGTGAATGTTGTAGTGACTCAAGATCGCACCACTGCACTACCCCAAGGGGACAGAGCAAGGCTCTGTCTCAAAAAAAAATTACAAAGTGATGTGCAAGGCATACATTGCTGACCTTCTACTCCATCCATGACCTTCTCCTCAACCCTGAATCCCTTTTTCAAGAGAAAGACTGAGGATGGCTATTTCCCACATTCCTTGAGAGTTTTGCTAAACTGAAAATGTAATGTTCACTTTCATAACCTAGTTGAAACATATGGGTGAAGGTTCCTCTCAAAATAACACGCACCCATCTTTGTGGTTGACAGGGAAGCCCAGTGACATCCAAGTATAGTATTCTTGAATGCTGAGCCATGCCTAGTGAAGTGGCCTTGCTCAAGGTAGAAAGCCAATAAAGCAACCTGCTAGGGGACGCAGGTCTGAGAAGAAGCCAGCTGAGCCTCCCATCCATAGAATAAATTAGTATGGAGATCACTTTAAATGTAATTTCCCAAAGTAGTTCGTTCCCCCATGTATTACACTTTTCCAAGGGAAACCTTTCATCTTACTTCACTCTGGCTCCCTCTAGAAATGTTCTTAAAGATGAAAAATATCATAGTAAACAGCAAGCAATAGGGCAATTGTGGTCACAGTCTTCTGGGAGAATGTATCCAAGGAAACTCAGATTTTACCAGCTCAGAAGCAAATCCAAAGGAGTTGTTTTCTAACCACTCCCTCCTCCTTGAAGCTCTCCCCACTCAGCTTCCTGGAGTTGTTCCTGCTTTTATGACAGATTCCTTGCTGTTTCCTTGGTGAATTCCTCTGCCTCTGCCTACCTCTCCTTCTCTCATGCTACACATACTCAACTCTCAGATTCTCCACCCCAGGCAGAAAGAAGCACCAGGGTTTCTGAGATCAGAAAGTGAATCATAAATGTGTTGGCCTTTCAGAAGGTGTTACTGGATACAGGGATGAGTGGGACCTGGTTTGGACATTTCAAGTAAAGGGGTAACAGAGTTGAATAGGGGACCCTCACCTGACGGCCAGTTAGAGAAAATTAAAAGCCAATTTTTTCTGTCGTTGTGGTTTCAGTTACCATTTATATGCTGAGGCATCCCGAAATCTCTCTGTAACATGATATTTCTCATGAGCTTCACAACTTTTTATCATAATTGCCATCTTCCCCTGAATGGCCTACAGAAAACTGAAACTGAAAATGTCAAAACTCATATTATTCCTCTCTTACCATCAAACCTACTTCTCTTTCTATTTTCTAGACTTTTTGTGGAGACCCCATCTATCTAGTTATCCACATTAGAAACCTATTCCCAAGAGCTCCCAATCATTTCTCAAATTCAATCACAAGTCCTATAAATTTTGCATTCCAAATATTTTATGAATTTATTATACTTCTCCATCTCTAAGTCAAAGAAGAAAAATATGTGATAAGCAGTTCCAGGATGGCCCCAGGCTAAGAGCAGTAATTAAATCCATAGGACCCCATGGTGGCACTCTATTAGGAGAATTCTATAAACACGTCACCTTTCTGGCCACGCATTTTTTTTTCCTTCCGGAAGTTAATGTTCACCTTGTAGTAAAGCACTGGGCATTTTAAATTTTTCCTGAAACCTGGCATTTTTATCACCCTCCTAGCTTTCTTTTAGCAGGTAATTAACTCATACGAATCTTAAGATTCATAACTTGGGCAGACCAATGTCATCACTGTCTATCTGTTATAGAGAAGGGGTTCACTGAGAGTCGGAGTGGTCCTGCAGCCTCTTGACTATGACAAGTGGTACCCACAGAGGTTTCCAATGCCAAGGGCAGGCATAACATTGGGCCCTCTGTGCTTTGGGAGGACACTATTACAAGAGAGACATGATATCAACTTGGGAAAAGCTGGAAAAAGTTATTAGTCATGTCCTGATTCTATTAAGAATCTGTGAGTCTAGCTTCTACTTGAGTTCCCTAAAGAAATAAAAATATGCACCATTTGGGAATAAGCAGGAGATGGGAGAAAGGATAGATACAGTACAGGTACATCCCCATCCCAATCAACAGAAAGAAAATTAGCAAAGGACTGTCAGTTCTCGTGATGTTAAGACATTATTTCATGAAACTGAATTACTCTATAATATTTTATAATCTACTCTGCCTAAGCAGTAAGGACAGACAGAACTGCAAATACCATTTCCATGACTATTGTCTTCAGCAAGCTTACAATATAGCAAGAGATGAAGTCACAGAAACAAGAACTTACAAAGCAATGTCATTAGAATTGGAATGAGTGTGAAGGGAGGTGTGGACATGTGAAATGAGCAGCCAACCAGATTTAGGGGAGAGTGAAAAAAATACTGCTGCAGGAAATTATATCCACACAGAGACCAGAAGTTGAACAAAAGTCGGTCAGGTTGCAGAAAGAGAACAGGCATGGAAAAGACGGGTTCCGGGAGAAAGCAACAGCTTGGGCAAAAGCCCAGAGATGGGAGATGGTCAGGCCCATTTAGGACTGCAAAAGAAGTTCATCCTAGCTTGTGTAGAACTGAGTTACAAAGTGATGAGATATAAGACCAGAAAAATAAACAACATTGGAACTTTGAAGGCTCTTATTGACTGCACGGAGATTTTAGACTTTGTCATGTCTTGTGCCTTAGAAATATCACTCAGTGAAAAAATGGGTTAAAACGGAAGAAGACTAGAGGAAGGTTATTGATTAGGAGACTTATTACAATAATTTAGATGAGAAATTATGTTGGCTTTTGTTAGGGAAATAACAATGAGGATGTAAATAAGTGGTTGTGTTAAAAAATACATATTTAAAAATTCAACTCAGTAAGAACTAGTGATTACCAATCTACAATTTCAAAGACGTGGAACAGATTTAAGTGCCCATTGACCAATGAGTGGATAAAAGAATATTTGGCATATATACAGCATGGAATATTACTTAGCCTTAAAAAGGAATAAAATGTCCTTTTCAGCAACTTAGATGCTGGAGGCCATTATTCTAAGTGAAGTAACTCAGGAATGAAAACCTGAAGACTGTATGTTCTTGCTTATAAGTGGGAGCGAAACTATGAGTATGCGAAGGCATGCAGAGTGGTATAATGAGCTTTGGAGACTCAGAAGGGGACAGATGGGAAAGGATAAAGGATAAAAAAACTAAATATTGGGTAAAATATACATTACTTAGGTGACAGGTGCACTAAAATTTCAGAATTCACCACTATATAATTCATCCAAAAACAGGTGGTCTTTTGTTGGCTTGTAGCTTGTCCTGCCATCCTGGAGGGGGGTTGCTCCCATGCTCTCTGTCAATGTTGACACTCCATGACCCCCACATCTGAATTCCCTTCCAAAGAAAGGAAGAGAGAAGATGTGGAGATAAAGGGCAACCTGGTAGGTCCTGGAAATTACATTTAGCTCTTCCACTGGCATCCTTCTGGTTATGTTTAGGGACAAAGGAGTTTGGGAGGAGTCTCCAGGTGATGGCCGAGCACTCAGTTAAAACTGAGTTTTATGTTTAGGGACAAAAGGACAAGCTAACCAAAAACCACCTGTACCCTAAAAGCTATTGTAATTACAAAATAAATAAAAATTTTAAAACTAAAAGGAAAGAAGGGTGATTAACATGAAGACTGAGGAGACAGCAAAATTAAGAGGGACCCCATGTGTCTGACATTAGCAGTTTGTTGGATGGAAATAGCATTCACGGTGATAGGAAACCAGACAGAAAAAGCAGGTTTAGGGAAACAGGATCAAAGGAGGATAATGAGTTGAGTTCCTGATGTTTTGAGTTCTAGATGTTTGCAGTATATTCAAGTGGAAATACGCATAGGCAGTTGAGTATGGAGGTTAGAAGAGAGATCTGAATGACGGATAAAAATCAGAACGTCAACAGCACATAATAGTGACAATGGGTGTAGATCTACCACGGAGAAGATGAGAGCAGGAGTTGAGACTTAGAATAGGAACCGGATTTATTTTTTATTTAATTTTTATTTTAAGTTCCAGGATACATGTGCGGGATGTCCAGGTTTGTTACATAGGTAAATGTGTGCCATGGTACTTTGCTGCACATGTCAACTCATCACCTAGGTATTAAGCTCCACATGCATTAGCTATTTATCCTGATTCGGATGCTCTCCTCCGACCACCCCCCTCCCACTGACAGACCCCAGTGTGTGTTATTCCCCTCCCACCATGTCCATGTATTCTCATTGTTCAGCTCCCACTTGTAAGTGAGTCATTATCCTCAGCAAACTAACACAGGGACAGGAACTGGGCCTTGCAGAGCAGACTGAGAAAATCCTGGTAAAAGGGAAAAAAGGGCACTGTGGTGGTCTGGAGAGCAGGAGCTTTTCAGAAGGAGTAGTTTATAGTAATATGCTGCAGTTATCAAGAATGGAATCTGTATGTGCAGATAATGTGAAGATGTTCAAAATCCATTGCATGAAAAGAGCAGGTTGAGAAAGAATATGTGTGGTATGATCTCATTGTATATTTTTAAATATTGAAGCTGAATGAATATTTCTGGAGAAATGCAGAAGAGATGGCCAAAAATAGGTCCCTAAGAAATAAGACTTGAGAGTCAGAGAGAAAAGGAGGCTGCAAATTACCACTTAATGTACCTCCAGTCTTGGTGGAATATTTTGCCTTGAGTGTACCTTTCATTTGTATCATTTTTAGTTATTTAGAAAGAGAATTGTTATCAGTACCAATACTGCAGGTAAATAAAGTAAATTCAAAATGAAAAATATTAATTAGCTTTGCAACAAGAAGGTCATTAGCGAATCAATAGAAATATTGATCAGCGGCCAAGAGTGGCAGCTAATTCCTGTGATCCCAGCACTTTGAAAAGCCAAGAAGGGTGGGTTGCTTGAGCTAACGAGTTTAAGACCAGCCTGGGTAACATGGGGAAATCCAGTCCCTGAAAAAAAATTCAAAAATTCACTGAGTGTGGTGGCATGCACCTGTAGTCCCAGCTACATGGGGAACTGTGGCAGGAGGACAGCCTGAGCCTGGGAGGCAGAGGTCACATCCGGTGAACTAAGATTGTACCACTGCACTCCAACCTGAGCAACAGAGCCAGACCTTGTGTCAACAAAAAAAAAGAAAGAAATCTTCAGCGAAGTGATATGGTATAAATGACATAGGAAAAGAAAAGGAGAAAATCTGTGTAAATAACACATTCTAGAAGATTGGCTATGAAGACAAGGCAAGAGATAGGGCAGTTACCAGAGGGGGCATGAGGTTGAAGGAGAGAAAGTTTTATTATGGAGAGTGTATGGCACATTGACATCTTGGTGGAATTTACCCTGGTAGGCAGAGAGCCTCCTGCAGAAGCGAAAAGGTAGACAAGGACTTGAGATAGACATCTCGGAGCAGTAGGAAAAGATTGGACTAAGAAAAAAATGGACAAAAATTAACCTTGGAAGAGAGTCATCTTTCTCAATGCAAAAGAACATGAAAAGGGAGGAATAAAGGCAATGCAGGTAAACCTATAATGTCAGTAGCAATAATGTACAACAGCATCTCAGGCTTTTGAAATGTCCCAGATGCAATGAAAATGCAATCAAATTTGATGTTGCAGGCCTTTAGAAGAATAATTTAGAGTTTGAATGTTGATACCTAAAATAAAAACAGATTTATTCTTTAATGTCTTTATCATGCAAAGCAAGCGTGAATGATAGTAAAAGATTACATGTGCAACTAGTGATTTGAAAGGGTAATCATTTATATCTGGATAATTTATATGAATTACAAATTGCTTTTTTCTTCTTTATTACACTCAAGAAAGCATGCAATATGGTAACATTAATTTATCTTACTCATACGAGTTTCTTAAGGCATGGTTTATGCCTTATTTGTCTTCATTTACTTATACTCAGCACAGGGCCGGCATGCAGTCACTGCTCAATCAGTGCTCAATAAATAAATGAATGTACTCTTGACAATAAAGTCAGTGCTTTATTCTGATCTATATTACCACCCAAAATATTATCTTTAAAGCCAAAAAGAAGCAATTGCAAGGGTGCTTTCAGGAATAGGGAGAAAAGAAGAGGTTACAAAAGCTCTTAACAGTGAAGACTCAGGGGTGTATATTTATTCCATGTTGCTCACCCCAACAGCAGCCATGACTTCAAAATAATAGCACAAGTTAATGCATTTTCACACCTCAAAAAAAGGTTACGCTCTTCATGTCAGCCTGCTGTGCACAATTATAGGAGAGAAACCACAGGGACTAACCAGTTGCTAAAAAGCGTCCAGAACATCAAAGGATTTTTACCAATGCATTCATTCACCATAGCTGCCCAGAGCAAATTTAATAAGAACCTTTAGTTTAGAAAGTATGCATCCTGGATGGCAGGCTCTTCTAAAGGACCAGATTGCTCCAAGGGATTCAAGAGATGTAATCTAAATAACTGGCTCCATTATTGTTTTCTCCTTGTCAGCTACAATTACAAGTCACTACCATCAGAGGGCTATTTTCCAGTCTGTATAAAAGGGATTAAATATTGAGCTAACTGATTGGAAATACATCCGTGTACTATGACTTGCTCTCCTCACTGGGACTCATACTGACAGCTTAGAAAAAAGAGCCACAAAATTAAAACACATCACACCTACTTGGCCACATTCCTAGGTGGACCCAGCTCTGACAAGATTAAGGCAGACTGACCAGAAATCCATTATTGATCTGTACTCTGATTTTACTCAATAGGAGGGAGACCTTTCAGGTGTATTACATTTATTTTTTTAAAGTAAATTGATAGGCTGGTATTCTACACAGAGCACTCAGCATGAATTATAGATGTGGCCCAACTACATCCACACACTAAGACTGGGGCTGTTTTGCTGAGGCATCCTTCTGAAATACTTTGTATTTCTTTTTCTTCTCCTGCCCACTGCATAAGCTAGTACTTTGCCAAGCTAACCTCCTATTTCGTGGCTCCTCACATCATTCTCCACTTCTCTTTAATAACAGAGCCCCTTGAGTTTTAACTGAGTGCTTGGCCACCACCTGGAGACTCCTCCCAAACTCTTTTGTCCCTAAACATAACCAGAAGGATGCCAGTGGAAGTGCTAAACGCAATTTCCAGGACCTACCAGGTTGCCCTTTACCTCCACATCTTCCCTCTTCCTGTATTTGGAAGTGAATTCAGATGTGGGGGTCATGGAGTGTCAACATTGACAGGGAGCATGGGAGCAACCCCCCTCCAGGATGGCAGGACAAGCTACAAGGGGCCCGGGTTCCTAGACCCCCACGCAGAGCCAACTGCCCCACCCCTCTCATCACCTACCAGCTCATACTGTTATATGAGAGAGAAATGCTCTTTGATCTAGTTTGAGCCACTGTTATTTATTCTACTTTGAAGCAGTCAAACCCAAATCCTAAATAATACAAAGAGAGAGAAGAGAAATCAGGAACTGAGAAACAAGTCAGCAGGAAAATAAGGTAGGACAATAAAGGGGGGAAACACCAGGAAGGAGAGCAAGGCTAAGGAGGAGATGAGTTATGCTTTATTTGTTTGCTTGTTTTAAAGTGTTCAGAAACACAAAGGAAGAGGAGGAAATCAAAGCTAGAGAAGAAAGGAAAAGCAATGTGGTACTCTTTCATCCGGCCTCCTGGGAGGTTGTGGGAGGCAGGAAAACAGAAGGGGAAGGAAAGGAATCCCCAGCTGTTGACAGGGCCCACAGAAAGTTCACACTCAGCCTTCTACTAGGAGCCAAAGATGCTATTGACTCAAAAGAAAATGGGGTCCTTGGGATTAACTAGGTACCCAAGAGCCTCTGCATGTGCAGGAACCTCAGTCACCCTAGAACAGGGCAGATCTCCTCACCATAAGGGCAGGGTGCGACGGGTCAGGCACTACAGTTGTCCATGTTCCTATTTTACCCAAAAGTATGATAATTACTCAATGCAAATGTGTGCAAATTTCCAGTTCTTTTCTAAGAGTCGCATGCTTTGAAGCATTCATTTCCGGAGTCCGCTGAACAGGACATTCTCTGTTACTCAATAAAAACAAATACACCTCCTCTGAATTAAGAAACTCTTTTAAAAATCATATGCTAATTATTCTTCTATGTAATACCTTACCACAGCCAGCACGTCTGTGAGTAAACATCATTTACTGCCTTTCAGGAGCTGGCAAAGTCCCAGTGCCCCAGGAGTCCCACACACAGCGTTGTTTAAGCTAGCTGTCAGACCTCAACAGCTAAGCCTCACGATGCTGGAACAATGGTTGTTGATGCGGCAATTTACAGGCAACACACAGATCAATTGGAGAAATGAATTAGTTGCAGTCAATAAATAATGGTAGGTGAGAAAAAATGCCAGCAGCAGACAATTTGAATCAAGATATATCAACATCCAGTAACTTTGGAAGAATTTGAATGAGTGTGCAATCGGGTTTCCCATCACTTCAGTTGTCACAAGTCATTCCTGCCTTCAGTACCCGGTAGTCCAAGAACCCATTCTGCAGAACTTCAAGGAATCAAGTACAGTCTTTTGAAGAGTTTCTCCCTTCAATCTCTCTCAAGATACTTACACATTACACAAATCGGTTCTGTCACTTGCCACCTCAATGAGCCTTCATTGTTCTCAGTGACTCTTCCCTCCCAGTGGGTCAGTTCTTGCCAACTCACAACAGTTGTCCAGGCTGTTATCTTTTTCCCTGAATTACTTCTTCCTAAGCATTAGCCATCTCAAATGTGACTCAGGCCAGGATATGATGTCTAACAATAGATAATCCAGGGGATACTCCAGGGAATAACCACGCAGAATAAAAACCCTACACAGAACATTTCCCACCAAAGGATCCACAAACCAGGCCATTCCACATATGGTGTGATCAGCTTATGCCTCAATTTTCTCAGGCCACCCAACTGTTGTGGGTGACAGAGGGAGATCTTATTTTACTCTGGCTCGACTTCGGGGAGCTCAGGACCCCTGAGCATCTCCATCTCTCAGCGATGCCAAGCTGACTTCAAGAAGGGTGACTTCCATATTATCAAGCATAGCATCTTGACTTCCCATGGTCCAGAATCTAATTTTGGCTTTATCTCACATGCACTGATTTACAGATTTGATTAGTCACCTTAAATCTCCAGCTAAACAGAGACTGACAGAAGCTTACAAAGAGCAGCTGTCTTCTCTGGCCCTGCTTTATTCTGCTGGAGGTTTTAGAAGTATGGGGGTTCAATAAGGCCTGGATTAAAACAATTGAAGAGCACTGGGAGTATTACAGTGTCCCTAGCTCATATGGGATTCAAAATCAAAACAGTTTTAATGAATAGGTATAAAGAAATCTAACTAAATTATCATTTTTATCAGGATGATGATTTTGGTGTTTTCTCAAATTTTTAGTTCAAATACTTTCTCAAGATGCTGTCATTTTTTTTTGACATCCTTATTTGCTGGTGCTCCAAGCCCCCACAGCTTAAGAGGAACCCCAGCTCTGGGTCCGGTGTCAGAGCCCCCAGTTATGCATGAGTAGTTTAGTCCAAGACCCTTGCTAACATTACAGCTGCCTCTGCTTAGAAATCCACCAACCTTCCCAGGGTAAAGAACAATATCTACTCCCCAATGTCTTCCTACTAGAGTATTTCTGAGAACAATGGGGTTTTTGTACTCAGCAAACAAGCTTGAGCTGCCCTCTAGGTTATTTAGAACCAAAAGCAGCCTCTTCCTATTTTTGTCCTCTACTTCCCCTTGAGCTTAAACCAGAAGGTCACAGGAAACTTCATATGGTTCATTTATTCGACAAATGTTTGTTGGGCATCTATAGTGCATTGAATAGTGTTTACCTCAAACCTCAGAAAGTGACCTGATTTGGAAATAGGATCTTTACAAATGCAATTTTTAAGATGAAGTCATACTGGAGTAGGGTAGATTCTAAGAAATCCAATGACTGATGTCATTATAAGAAAAGGAGATGAGACACAGAGATACATACAGGAAAGAAGACCTCATGACAGTGGAGGCAGAGACTGGAGTGATACAGCCACAGGCCAAGGAGCTAATCCTGTGGATTGGCAGCAATCACCACAGACTGGAAGAGAGACCTGGAACAGATTGTGCCTAGGAGTCTCCAGAAGAAACCAAGCCTGCCAACAACTTGAGTTTGGACTTCTGGCCTCCTGAACTGAAAGAGAGCAAATTTCTGTTGTTTTGAGTCACCTAGTTTTTGGTAATTTCTTATGGCAGCCACAGAAAACAAATACACCTCCCAGTATTTTCTAGTCACAATACCAAGCACCGAGTATAGCAATAGCAAGACACGTGACTATTCTCATGTAGCTTAAATTTTCTAGAGGAGAAGACAAACAATAAGTAAGTAACCAAATAAATCAATGTGATTGCTTCAGATTGTGATCAGTTCTATGAAAAAGAAAAACAGAGGTATGTGATAAAGAGTGACCAAGGTAGAATGCAGGGCAATATCAACTTTTAGGATGGGATATTTCTGGGACATTCACACTGAAAGTATTGATACTACCTACTAATTCTCTCTCCAATCCAACCATGTCACTCCAGAGAGTCCCTCCCACTGCCATGCTCTTCTCCTCCCAGCCACAGATATCTGGCCTCTCCTGCCTTCTCTTCCTGACCTCAATGCCAGGAGCTCCTTGGCAGCTCTGCTTCTAACATAACACACTATTTTGATCCACAAAAGTTTTTCTTCACATGTCCTCCAGCTTGAACGTGTATCAAAACCGACAAGAATTGTGTTTTTCCCCCAACCAGCTTGTGCATAATGGATGTCAGTATATTTCCTCACCATACTCAGAGAGCAGACCCAATTTAACTTAATTACAGCCAGAGCTCTGTAAACAGCCGCTCGTTACTGCGAGCCCTGCGGTTTATGAAGAGAACACCACAAATGACAGGAAGCTGCGAGGGGAAAAATAGTCTGAGCTGCCTTTGGCATGTTCATTTTTGAATACAGATACTTCCATTCATCGATGGGGACATTTATGCAACCTGGGCTGTGAAGATGATAGTCTAGAAAGGAGCAACAGAGGCCCATCACGGCCAGATTGCTGTGCTGAAGAGGCCATCTGTAAGCAGAAGGCTCACACCTAGAATGCAAGATGCTTCATGGGGACCACACGCCACCATACCCATCGAGGCAACCTACATGAGAATTTCAGGGCCACATTGATCCATGCTGCCTACCCTGTTGTTGAGGAATCAGCGCAGACCCAAAAGCAAATTAATTTAGTCGGAATTTCACTTCAGGGAAAAATTTACACCCAACAGAGCATGGTTTCATACAATGAAAGAAGTCACGCCACCATCCGGCAGACTGAAAACTGCAGAATGGGCAAAGGTGTTGGGAAGGAAAGCAGGTCCCTCCCTCTATTGTCCTCAGCAAGCAGGAGAACCCTGAGCTGGACTCCAGACACACGCAATAAGGAGCAACACAGAGGGTACTCAGAGAATCACTGGAAAGAACTGTGTTTTAAAATAATGCCCCAGAAATGTGAAAGTAGGGCCCTTATTAAAATGCAGATTTGAGTTCACTAGATCTGGGACAGGGCCTAGAATTCTGCGTCTCAAGCTTCCACTGATAGCAGCGCCACAGACTCTGTAGAACCTAGAGAAGTGGCCAGGGTGTGAGGAGCGGCTGTGGGGAAGGTGTCCAGCTAGGAGGCTTTTGCCCAGGAGTCCAGGTGACAAAGATACCACACTCTGCAGCGATGTGGAATAGAATCAACTTTGTTGCATGTGAGATGTTGGTTATCATCAACGAGAATCAGTATTACGAATTTAATTGCATATAGCAGTTCTAGGTGTTGAATTAAGGCTGTTTCAAAAATAAAGTTTTTTGTTTGGTGTTTTTTTTTTTTTTTTTTTTTTTTAAACCGGGTCTTGCTCTGTCGCCAGGCTGGAGTGCAGTGGCGCAATGTTGGCTCACTGCAACCTCCGCCTCCCGGTTCAAGCGATTCTTCCGCCTCTCCCGAGTAGCTGGGACTACAGGTGCGTGCCACCACACCCGGCTAATTTTTCTATTTTTAGTAGAGACAAGGTTTCATGGTTTCATCATGGCCAGGATGGTCTCAATCTCTTTACCTCGTGATCCGCCCTCCTCGGCCTCCCAAAGTGAGCCACCGCACCTGGCCCCCAAAAATAAAGTATTTTTTAAGATAATAAATCAGTATATCTCGAATAGATCTGCGTAGTATAATCACCTGGAGAGGAGTTAATAATCAGAACGCCTGGGCCCCAACCTAAAGCAATTGAATCCGTTTTCTTGGTCTAGTATGTGTAAGGGGCTGGGCAGGAGGTAAGAAGGTAGGCAGCCCTGAAGAGAGGAAAGAGATAATCCTCCCACCCCCACCCCAAAAAAAAGAGGGACTGGAGAGAAGAATTAAATCCACAGCTTCTTTCTTAAGTAAATTTTATTGTGTATATTTGAGGTTTACAACATGATGTTATGAAATACATATAGATAATAAAATAGTTCCTATAGTGACACAAATTAACTTACCTGTCATCTCACATTGTTACTTTTTCATGGCAAGAGCAGCTAAAAATTTACTTGTTCAACAAAAATTCCTAATACAGTACGATTTTATCAACTACAGCTTTCACCTTGCACATTGGTCCAATGTGCACATGGATAAAGGACCTATATGTCGTCAATTAATGATGTTAAGCACCTTTTCATATATCTGTTGGCGATTTTTATGTCTTCTTTGCAGAAGTGTTTATTCAGATTCTTTGTTCTTAAAAAAAAAATTCTGCTACTGAGTTGTAAGTGTTCTTTATACATTTTGGATATTAATCCCTTATCAAATATGTAGTTTGCAAGTATATTTTCTAAGTCCATAGGTTGCTTTTTCACTTTGTTAATTATTTCCTTTGTTGTATAGAAGCTTTTTAGCTTATGGTAATTGCATTCATTTGTTTTTGCTTTTGTAGCTTGAGAGTTTGGTATAATATCAAAAACACTCATGATTGAAGTCAATGTCATAGAGCATTTCCCCTATGTTCTCATCTATGAGTTTTATAGTTTCAAGTATTACATACAGGTTCTTTATCCATTTTGAGTTGCTTTTTGTGTATGTTGCAAGATAAGGATCCAATTTCATTCTTTTACATGTAGGAAAATCCAGTTTTCCCAGCACCATTTATTATTGAAAAGATCATTCTTTCCCCATTGTGTCCTTTGGTGCCATTGTGACAAAATAGCTGTATATGCTTGGATTTATTTCTGAACTATTACAGTCTATTGTTCTATGTTATTGCTTATATGCTCAGGCCATACTGTTTTGATTACTATAGTTTATAATTTTAAATCAGGAAGGATGATGCCGCCAACATGTTTTATCAGTATTACTTTGGCTAATCAAGGTTTTTTGTGATTTCATGTACATTTTATGATTTCTTTTCTATTTCTGTGAAGGATGCCATTAGAATTTTAATAAGGATTGTGGTAAATTTGTATATTGCTTTGGATAGTATGGACATTTTAACAATATTAATTCTTTCAATCCATGAACACAGGTATCTTTCCATTTATTTGTGATCTTTAATTTTTTCAACAATGTTTAAGAGTTTTCAGTGTATAAATCATTTACCTATGTGGTTTAAATTTTCCTAGGTATTTTTTATGCCATTGTAAATTATTTTCTTGATTTCTTTTTCAGCTGGGTCATTATTTGGGTATAGAAAAGCTACCAATGTTTATATGTTGATTTTTGTATCCTGCAACTTTATTGATTTATTAGTTTTAATAATTTTTCTGTTATCTTTAAAGTTTTCTACATATAGAATTATGTCATCTGCAAATAGAGATAATTTCACTTCTTCCCTTCTGATTTGGATGCCTTTTATTTATTTTTATTGCCTGATTGCTCTTGTTAGTACTTCCAGTACCATATTGAATAAAAGTGTCAAGAGTGGGCATTCCTGCTTTGTGCCAGATCTTAGGGGGGAAAGCTTTCAGTTGTTCCCTGTTCATTGAAATTTTAGCTGTGGGTGCGTGTGTTTTTTAATGGCCTTTATTACGTCTATTATGTCGAGGAGCTTTCCTTCTATGCCTAGACCGTAAAGAGCTTTTTTTTTTTTTTTTTTTTTTTTTTGAGACGGAGTTTCACTCTTGTTACCCAGGCTGGAGTGCAATGGCGCGATCTCGGCTCACCGCAACCTCCGCCTCCTGGGTTCAGGCAATTCTCCTGCCTCAGCCTCCTGAGTAGCCGGGATTACAGGCACGCACCACCATGCCCAGCTAATTTTTTTGTATTTTTTTTTTTAGTAGAGACGGGGTTTCACCATGTTGACCAGGATGGTCTCAATCTCTTGACCTCGTGATCCACCCGCCTCGGCCTCCCAAAGTGCTGGGATTACAGGCCGTAAAGAGCTTTTATCAAGAAAGGCAAATGCTTTTTTCATGTGAATTGAGGTGATCATGTGGTTTTTATCTTCCATTCTGTGGATGTGATGTATCACATTGATTTATTTGCATATGTTAAGCGAGCTTTAGTTGCCAGGGATAAATCCCAGTTGGTCATTATGTATAATTGTTTTGATGTGCTATTGAATTCAGTTTTGTAATATTCTATTGAAGATTTCTACATCAATGTTCATCAGAAAAATTCGTCTGTAGTTAGTTTTATTTTCTCACAGTGTCTTTCTTAGTTTGGCTTAGGTATTAAGGTGATGCTGACTTCATAAAATGCGTTTGAAAATATTCATTTTAGCTCTATTTTTTCAGAAAAATGTAAGAAGTATTGGCAATTTTTCTCTGAATGTTTGATAGAATTCAGCCGCAAAGCCATCTGGTCCTATGCTATCCTTTCTTGGAAAGTTTTTAATTACATCTTCAGTATCTTTATTTGCTATTGGTCTGTTGAAGCTTTCTATTTCTTCCTGATTCAATTTTGGTAGGTAATATTTTTCTAGGAATTTATCCATTTCCTCAGGGTTATCCAATTTGTTGGCATGTCGTTGTTCAGAATAGTCCCTTAGGGTCCTTTTAATTTCTGAGGCATATGTTGTAATATCTCCCCTTTCATTTCTGATTTTATTTATTTGAGTCTTCTCTCTTTTTTCTTAGTCTATTTGTTTATTTTATCAAGAACCAATTCTTGATTTTATTCATTCTTTCTATATGGTACTTCTGTTCTCTATTTTATTTATTTCTGTTCTAATCTTTATTATTTACATCCTTCTGCTAACTTTGAATTTAGTATGTTACTTTTCTCAGTCCCTGAGGTGTAATCTTAGGCTATTTAATTAGGAATCTTTCTTCTTTTTTAATGTAGGCATCTGTTGCTATAAACTTTTCAAACTACTTTTGCTGCATCTTATAGGTTTTGATATGTTCTGTTTTCATTGTCAATTGTTTCAAGATTTTTTTTTCCTTCTTGATTTCTTCTTTGACTCATTCGTTGTTCATGAGCATATGGTTTAAGTTCCATATGCATTTTTAATATTCCAAAATTCCTCTGTTATTGATTTCTAGTTTCATATTGGTGTAGTCAGAAGCAATACTAGATATTATTTCAGTCCTCCTGAATTTTCTAAGACTTGTTTTGTGGCCTAGTAAATGGTCTATCCTGGAGAATGTTTCATGTGCACAAGAGAAGAATATATATTCTTACTGCTCTTGGATTGAAAGTTTTATATATGTCTGTTAGGTCATTTAATATAGAGTACAGTTCAAATCCAATATTTCTTTATTGATTTTCTGTCTGGTTGATCTATCCATGTTGAAAGTGAGGCTATTGGCTTCCCCTATTTGCATTGCTATCTATTTTTCCCTTCACATCAGTAATGTTCACTTTATATATTTAGGTGCACAGATATTAGGTATGTAAATGTTTACAATTGCTCTTGATAAGTTGACTCATTTATCATTAAATAATTACCTTCTTCTTCTCTTTTAATAGTTTTTTGCTTGAATTATATTTTATTGGACATAAGTATAGCCACTCATTCTTTCGTTTACCAGTTGCATGGAATATCTTCTTCCATTTATTCACTTTCAGCCTATATGTGTCCTTAAAGCTAAAATGGGTCTCTTATTGGCAACATATAGTTGAATCTTGTTTTTTAATTCATTCGGCCAGTTTTTTATTAAAAATTTAATCCATTTACATTCAAGGTTAGTATTGGTAGGTAAGAACTTAATTGCTGCCATTTTGTTATTTTGTGGTTGTTTTGTAGATACTTTGTTCCCTTCCTTCTCTTTTGTCTTCCTTTGTGAATTGGTGATTTTCTATAGTTCTTAGCTTTCATTCTTTTCTCTTTCCCCTTTGTGTATCTGCTGTAGTTTTTAATTATTTTTTCTTTGTGCTTAACATGGGCCTTATGCAAAATATCTTACAGTTATAATAGACTACTTTTAACTGATAATGACTTAACTTTGGTCACTTACAAATACTCCAGACTCTTGCCCTTCCCTCCATAATTTACAATTTTGTTGTCAGAATTTACAGCTTCTTATATAGTATATTTCTGCACAATTTATTGTGGGTATATTTTTAATTACTTCAACTTTTAACCTTCATATTAGAAGTTTGAAGCGTTTACACATTACACTAATGGAGTATTCTGAATTTGTCTATGTATTTACCTATACAAGTGAGTTTTATACTTTCGTATGTTTTCATTGTTTACAGTTGAAAAACTCCCTTAAGCATTTCTTGTAAAGTGGGTCTAGCGGTGATGAATTTCCTCAGCTTTTGCTTTTCTGAAAACACTTCATTTTGCCATCATTTCTGAAGAACAGACTTGTGGTTAAGCTATTGCTGGCTGACAGTTTTTTTTGTTGTTGTTGTTGTTGTTTTCCAGTACTTTGAATATGTCATTCCATTGTCTCCTGGTCTCCAAGTTTTCTGCTTAGAAATCCACTAATAGTCTTTGGCTGGGCACAGTAGCTCATGCCTGTAATCCCATCACTTTGGGAGGTCAAGGCAGGCAGATCACCTGAAGTCAGGAGTTCAAGACCAGCCTGGCCAACATGGCAAACTCTGTCTTTCCTGAAAATATAAAGATTAGTCAGGTGTGATGGCTCATGCCTATAATCCCAGTTACTCGGGAAACTGAGGTAGGAGAATCACTAGAACCCAGGAGGCAAAGTTTGCAGTGAACGAAGATCAAGCCACTGCACTCCAGCCTGGGCAACAGAGTGAGACTCCATCTCAGAAAACAAACAGAAAGGAAAGAAAAAGGAAGAAAGGAAGGAAGGGAGGGAGGGAGGGAAGCAGAGAGGAAGGGAAGAAGGGAGCGGGGAGACAGGGAGGGAGGGAGGGAGGGAGGAGGGAGACAGGGAGGGGAGAGGGAGGGGAGAGGGGGGGGGGGGGGGGGGGGGGGAGAGGGGAGGGGAGGGAGAAAGAGAGAGAGAGAAAGGAAAGAAAGAAAGAAAGATAGGTCCACTTATAGTCTAATGAAGATACCCTTGTATGCCATTTGATACTTTTCTCTTGATACTTTGACTTTGATTTTCTTATACTATGCCTTGGTGAGGATCTATTTGGATCAATCCTGTTTTGAAAGCTTTGAGTTTCATCAATCTGGATGTCCATATCTTCCCTAAGGGTTGGGAAGTCCTCAGTCATTATTTTATTAATTTTTTGTGCCTTTCTTCATCTCTTCTCCTTCTGGAGCTCCCTTATAAAAAATAAAAAATAAAAAACTTGCTCACTTAAGGATGTCCTATAAGTTCTGTAGGCTTTCTTAACTTTGTTCCACTATTTTTCTTTTTTTCCCTTTCACTAGGTTATTTCAAAAGACTTATTTTCAAGTTAAGAGTCATTGTTCTACTTGATCTAGTCTTCTGTTGACATTCTTAGTTGCAATTTGTATTTCACTGATTGAGTTCTTCAGTTTCAAGAATGCTATTATTATTTACTTCATTTTTATGAAATTTATCTCTGTTGAATTTCTCATTCAGACCATGGGTTGTTTTCCTAATTTTATTGAATTGTCTATCTGTATTCTTATGTATCTAACCAAATTTCCCAGAGATTATTATTTTGAATTCCTTTCCAGGCAACTCATAATTTTCATTTCTTTGGTGTCAGTTACTGAAGAATTATTGTGTTGCTTTGGTGGCATCATGTTTTCTTGCTTCCTCAAGTTTGTTGTTGTTGTTGTTGTGTGTGTGTTCCTGTGCTAATATCTACACATCTGATGGAATAGTCATCTATTCCAAATTTATAGTGGCTTTCATAGGGAAAGACTCTGAATAGGTTTACTCTCTGAAACACAGGCAATGCAGCTCTTCCACCAAACTAAGGACTGTGACTCTGAGGCACTCCCCAGTGGTTAAGGCCCAGGAGGACAAGAACTCTGATCTTGGGAACCAGCATGGCTCCAGGGAAAAGGGGTGTTCAAGATGCTTGGTTTCTGGAGAGTGGCAACTTGGGCACCAGGAGACGGGGTACTATGTACTGGTGCCCCTGAACCCTGAAGTGGTGGGACACAGAAATAACCCAGGCTCTGCAAGGCCAGGTGCAGTGGCAACAAGGACCCAGGAATGACATGGCACAGCTGTGGCTTGGGCTCCAGGGAAGAGGAGGCAGTGCAACAATGGCTTCATGCCCCAGGGAGGTGTAGCACCTCAGTAACTTGACTCTAGAGGGCTGATCCAGATCCAGCAAGAAGGGGTGCTGTGGCTTTTTGGTCCAAAGCATGTGGTGGCACAACTCAAGCAAGTTTTTGTCTTCCTGGGAGGCAGAGTGCCACATCAGCTCAGGTGCCTGAAGGGACAGATACTCTGCTGGGCCAGGGCCCCACTTCCCCAGTTCCTCATGAGGTGGGGTATCAATTTAGATCAGGTACTGAGGGGTACAGCTCCTCCCACTGACACATGATTTTAGAATAATAATGGGCTGAAGAAGAGTCTATCAAGGAGAGGAAGAAGTGAAATTTGAAATAACTGGGAATGAAAGTAAGAAGAGTAGGGATTTAGAGTGATGTCAACCAGACAGCTGACTGAGGTACATGATGCTCATCCCAACCCCAACAAAAAGGAACCAAAATAACAAATACTCAACTATGTCTTAACTAGAGTGCCTAAAAGAGAGTGCTGGAGTACAGCAAGGGTCTGGTGGAAGCCCTGTGAAGCCCTGAAACTCAGGGCAGCCACATAGAGAAGGGAAGGAAATGGCCTCTCTGCCACCCTATCGCCAAGTCAGGATGAGCTCAAAACTACAAGGGGCTTCTCCTTGTGGGAAAAAGATAAGTAAGAGGCTCCTAGACCCTGATTCCCAGTGGATCAGGGTACCAGGTTGGTTCAGGCAGTGAGGGATATGTCTGCTCTGCCTGTTCTGGAGTCGCTTCTCCATTGGACCAGTGCACCGGGTCCTCATAGGGCAGGGCATTGTGTGAACTTAGGCACTGGGGATAAGGCTGACCCCCTAGGCTAAAGTGTGGGGCACCAGGTTGGTTCAGGTGTCCAGGAGTTGTGGCTGGTCCACTGGACCCAGGCTCTAAGTAGCCATGGTATAGCAGCTGCTGGGACTGGAGAGATGAACTGCCCCCTAGGCAGCTTGTTCCCAGACAGTAGGGAGCTACAGCAGCTTGGCTGAGCTACAACACATGTATGCAAGCATGGTGCAATGATGGTAGAGCCTCAGGGATGGAGAGATGTAGTGGCTACTGGGTCCCAGGGCAGGATACACCATAGCACTGGCTCTGGTTTCAACATGGTGCCACACAGTAGCAGCTTGGGCCATGGAGGGCAGGGCACAAGTGGGCACTTTCTCTGAAGTAACACAGCTGTAAGAACTCCAAGCAACTCCCAAGGCTCGGCTCAGGGACTGTGAGGATTTCAGGATCCTCCAGTATTCAAAACTGCAGGTATACACAGCAGTGATAGAGGCCTCTAGGAGATTCCTGCTTATCTTCCAGCAGAGGGAAGCCCCTTCTGTTTTTGAGTTGATCCTGACTGGGTAATAAGGTGCCAGAGACAAGGCATTCTCTTCCCTTCTCTGTGAGGCTCTCCTGAGTTTCTGTGCTTCACAGGGTTTCCACCACTCTCTTGCTGTACTCCAGTACTCTCTTTTAGTCACTCTAGTTAAGAAGTAGTTGTGTGTTTGTGGCTTTGGTTCTTTTTTGTTAGGTGGCATGAGCACTAGGCACTTCTAGTCAGCTGTCTTATTGACATCACCCTAAATCCACACTTCTTCGATTGCCACTGCCTTCATATTCTCTCTCCCTCCCCTTGATGGACCCTTCAGCCCAGTACTCTTCTGATCAAACGTGGTGGGGTGTCGCCCATCAGCTCCTCAAAATTCTCTCTCCCTTCCCTTGATGGACTCTTCAGCCCAGTACTCTTCTGATCAAACGTAGTGGGGTGTCGCCCATCAGCTCCTAAAGTTACACAGGCGGTGCACCCCCATGCAGCAATTGCTTGGGGCTCATGCTTAGCATGGCTGCTTAAGAAAGAAATTGTGGTCCATGAATCAGCAGCTTGGGCTTCACCTGGGAGCTTATTAGAAACTCAGAATCTCAAGCCGCTACCCAGACCTATTGAATTAGAATTTACATTTTAACCAGATCCCCACGTAATTAGTGTGGATGGTGAAGTCTGAAAGCACTGCTCTGCATGGACTTGAGCCAGGTTTTCAGGACAAACACACCCTAGGCACAAAGGCAATTATCAAGCTACTCAGGTAATGCAAACTGGGATTAGCTGCTACTTATAGTCGAGCCAGGCCACTGGAGGAAAGGATGCCTGAGAACGTGTAATCAATTTAGAACATCATCTGGCAGCAACCCAGTGGAAGCCAAATTGTCTCTTTCTCTGTACTAATATAATTACCAACATGAGGAAAAGCAGGTTCTTTCTTCAGATAAAGTAACCTTGTTATTTATCAGCCTGTGCTAGCTCCGCTTCTGATTAGCAATTTATTTTGGGTGGTTATTGACTGACCCCACTTGGCCCCTGTTATTTATTCTATTCCTGCCAGCCACAATTATTTAGCTCTCAGGATGATGGAAACATAGATGGCATTGTGTATATTTGCATTTTCTGTACATTATTCTACTTTTCTTGCCTGCTCTATAGACAGAACATCCTTAGGGGCCATGACTCTTGACTCCTTACAATACCTAGCCAAGAAGCACTCGCTGGAGAAGGTGGCAGGTGTCACTGGGTGGTGTCAGGAACCATTCTTAGCACTGTTCATGTCAATTCTCTATCTCATGAGCCAGAAACAAAATTGTTTTACAGCCACATTGGGACGCACTCAGTTCCACAGAACCCACTGCCTGCCTGCCTCTCTGTGCACTAACTCTATGCTCTAAAGTCAATCATAAAGAGCAGATGCTGTCATACACTTAGAAATCATTTTCAGGAGTTCATTTCCAAGCCATTCATTGGAGCTTCAAGTGTGTATTATCCTAATATGATGCCCGCAGTGGTAGCTCTGTTCCCAAGATAGACCCTCAGAGTGGGAAGCCATATTCTTATAATGTTACCAATTAACTATGACCATGAAATATTAAATCCAGATGGGTTTTTATCCAACCTGATGCTTAAGGTTGAATGTTGGTGCTTACGGGAGAGCTTCAATCAAAAGACTATTAGGTAAGAACAGAAGATATTGCAGATCCTGGCTTTTGTATATTTGTTAGAGCTTTAAAATAGATAGCATTGATTCTTTATGGTATTTTTAAAACTTTTGATTTTTCTTTTTCATGAAATATATGTAGCTTTGCCTCAATTCTTACACTTATTTCCCACAAGTATCATCATTCTATGACTCACAGATAAAATAAGAAGGGGGAGAAAAAAATAGAAGAAAAAGATAAAGAAAAAAATGCAAGTGATCCTAAGTTTAGTGAGTCTGGTATTCGACGGAATTTTTAAGATGTGTGTATAAATGAGGGAAGGATTGCCTATAAAGTAGTTTCAAAATAATTGCATTTTAGACCTGGAAGAGACCACAGTCATAGTTGCCACACGTTCTCTCAATGCAGCTTTTTTCTAATGGCAGTGCTTTTGCCCCATAGGGAAGAGCTCTGGTTTCCACAGCTGGTGAGGAAATACTACTGGCCTCTGGTGTGTAGGGCCAGGGATGGTGCTAAATGGGCTATAAGATCTTATGCAGGTGGTCCCACTTGTCACCCAGCCTCTTCTTCTCTGACCTTCTTTACTCACCCTGCTCTCCCCTAGCTCCCTCCCTATTCAAACATACCAGGCCTGCTCCCTCAGAAACTTTGTACTTGGTATTTCCAATGCTTTTCTCCCAGATCTAGATGCCTTGCACCCTCATCTTCATCAACCTTTGCTTAGGTGTCCCCTTTGCTGTAAGACCTTCCATGATCATCTTGTTTAAACTGCAACTTTCCACTCTCACTCCAGCACTTCCTATACTTGTTTCTTATTTTATTTTTCTTCATGACACTGATAAGTTTTGTCTGTATGTTTGCTGCTCTATCCTGAGGACCTAGAATAGTAGGTGCTTAATATATATTTGATGCATGAATGAATAAAACAAGAGAAAGACAGACTATAATTAAATGTTAAATGATGTGAAATTGGAAATATATGTAATGGGAGTTTTACAATTAATACTTTATATCTCTATTTCAAAACCTTGACACATTTGCTACCTTTTAGGTATGTTCTCTTATAGTCACAGTGACCTTATTTTCAAAACCAAAGATTAGTAAATGCAGAGGAGGAACATATTGAAAAACTCATTGTTCGTGGGTATAAAGTTTCAGTTGTGCTGGATGGGTAAGTTCTAGAAATCTGCTGTACAACATGCTGCCTAAAATTAACCATATAGTATTTTGCACTTCAAAACTTGTCAAGAGGGTAGGTCTCATATTAAGTCTTTCTACAGAGGGAAGGAGGGGAGGGGAGGGGAAGAGAGAGGAGGTGAGGGGAGAGGAGGAGAGAGGAGGGGAGGGAAGAGGAGGGGAGGGGAGGGGGGGAGAGGTGGGGAAGGGGAGGGAAAGATAGGGAAAAAGGGAGGGAGGACAAGGGAAAGAGGGAAAACAGAAAGAATAAAGGGGAGAAAGAAAATGAAGGAAAGGAAAGAAAGGAGAAAGAAAAAAAGGAAGGAAGGAGGAAGGAAAAAAGAAATAACAAGGAAAGAAAGGGAAGAAAGAAAGGAGAGAGAGAGAGGAAGGGAGGAAGACGGTGGAAGGGAGGCAGAGAGAGGGAAGGAGGGAGAAAGGGACCTCCATTTTTGGTGCCCCAATAGAGGGAGTTGTTGAATTTGTCTATTACGTTGATTGTATTGATAGTATCATGGGTATTTGTACATATTCAGAGTCACTAAATTGTATACATTAAATATCTATAATTGTTTATTAATTATAGCTCAATAAACCTTTTTTCTTGCAAAAAGAGGAGGAATGTATTGTCTTTGGAGAAACGAAGCTGTGAAAACAAGTAGTAAAAACAATATACCTTTAGTACTTTACTGAAGGAAGTCCGTGTCAGGAGGAACAAGGTAAGAAGAGTTTCTTCCAACCTGGACATTATTTTCTGTGTATTTTTGATCAGCCCTAAAAACAAAAAGACAGTTCCCATATAGCTATCGAAAAAAAGATGAAGAGAAAGAGGACAGCTGAAGTCCCACGCATGGCTTGAAAAGAAAAATGATCCTCAAGAGCAATAAGTCATTTTGATTAGGATATGACCACAAGGTTTTGGCACCTCCTAGAGTTACTCGAAGTCCTAGAGTTCCACATCTTCCCCAAAAAGAGCTTTTGACTCAAGTAATTCATTGCAGATGACTTACAAAAAATATTTTAATAAATCTAGGAGAAAATAATGATTAGTGTATCAATAATGAATAGTGAATACCCATCTATTTGTACCTAAACATTTATCTCAGCCTTGCTCTAATATACATCTTACTTAAATAGATTTTTAAATAGCACATTTATACTCAGCCACTTGAGTATAAAGCCATGCTGAGTGTGCCTGAGGACAACATAGAAGTTGGGGCCACACAACCCTCTGATCTGCGAGCCACCATTTCCCTTGTGACCTCCTACCAGCACTGCATTCAAAGTGCCTGGAAGAAAGTGGCAGGCATCTGAGGAAACCCACAACGGCAACTAAGTGACCTTATCACATTTCTACAAAGGGGAATTGTGGAATTAAGGAAAACTTCATGGAAGAAACAGAATTCCAGATAGTGGAGGGTTGGATAGGTGGAGAAGAGTGAGCATGGGATTCCAGGTGAATAAAGGAAATTCCCAGGAGATAAATACTAAGACAAGCCCTCTATTGTGTCTGCTGCAAAGCTCTCCAAGGAATGTGAAGAAAATTGTATGCCCCAAGGGAAGTCCACGGAGGCCCAGTGACAGCTGTTGTCTTGAGGGCATTGCATTCCACAGGGCTGGAGTCCGGGGACAGATTATGGTCAACAGGCCTGACATTTTCTGCATTTAACTTGGTTCACAGAAACAGGCCTGCCTCAAACTGTCAGGGCCTATGACAAGCCTATACACCATATATCTAAATTATAAATCAAGCAAACAAACTACTAAATACGATGTGCTCTGTTCTCCTACCTTAACGAATATACTCTTTCAAACAACCTGGATGTCCAAATTCCAAATTACTAGAATTTGCACCAGAATATGGCATTAGAACATGGCATCTAGAGGAGAATTAATGCCAGCCTCTGACCCAAGCTCTATCCTTTTTTCTCCCCAAAACTCAGCTCTATTCTACATCTCTATCCTATATAAATGATGTTTCTAAACTGCTTCTGAATTTTGAAAGGCCTAGAGTTTCATGTAATTAATTAATAACTTTCAAAACAACTTCTCAGCAATAAGAAGCCCAATGAAAGAGCTCGTGAAAGAGGCACTGGTCAATTTTCTGATGTTTTCTTTTCATTTAAAAAACTACCTCATTCAAGCAATCAAGGTTAACCTCATCTGTGATAAATCATGTTGACATCATATTTTTGAATAATGTGGTGTGTTGACGAGGAGGGGACTTTTCTTCCTCCACATATCCCAGACTGCATATCCAGACTCCATCCACAGCAGCCATCTGACTACCCCTCAGGCCTAGGGCTATGCACATTAGTGGCCCAGTCTTCCTTCTGAAGAAAGGGCCCAGAGAAGAAGACCATGGAGGTTCTGGAAGTAGGCTCAGAGCCATTCCAGCTAACAGAATTCCAAGGTCCTGGGTACCTGGGACGTGGCCTTCAAAGGATGCTGCATGCTCCTGGTGAGCATTTCGGAAAAAGCAGGCCCAGATAAAAGCTGAAGGGGAGCTGAAGCATGGGCCCAGGGCAAGCCTGCTTTTGTCTGGGTGAAGCAGAAATCTTTGCCCAGGAATTTTCTCAAGTTTCCTGATGCTCTCAAAGAAACAGGTGGGAGAATCAACATTTATACATCTCTTTAAAAAAACGCACTAGGCTTCTTACTGCTTTTGAAGACTTCCATCCCACCAGTATCTCAAAAAAAAAAAAAAAAAATTTGAAAGTGAAGGGACAACTCTTTCTTATGTAAAAATTCCATCTACTGTACCTAGATACTCTTCCATCTAGGAAGTGGAGTATAAACCCCTTCCCACCTTAATTGTCGACTGGACTCAGTGATCTGTATCCAAAGAATAGACTATGAAGAGGGAAAAGTAATAACTTCACAGCGGAGAAACCTGGCAAACACTACCAATACCGAATGATCAAGGTTAACCTATCAGTGATAAATCATGTCAATAACATGTTCCCCGATAACATTTCACATTGACAGATTATTGGTTAGGAACTTCTTCTCTAACTCATAATTCCTGTCTAACTACGAGAAAAACATAAAACAAATCCAAAATCAGGAACATCTGCAAAATACCTGATCAGTCCTCTTCAAGACTGTCAAGAAACTATGTGAGAAATTGCCACACAACAGAGATTATGGAAACATAAAAACTAAATGCAATATGGTACCCTGGATTTAATCATGGCACTGGAAACGGACATTAATGTAGAAATTTGTGAAACACAAAAAAATCTGGAGTTTAGTTAATAATAGTACTATAACAATGTTTGTTTGTTAGATTTGACAAATGTACCATGGTAAGGAACAATATTAACAATGGGAAAAACTGGGTGAGGAATATTTGGGAACACTCTGTATTTTCTTTGAAAGTTTCCTGTGAATCTAACATTATTCCAAAATAAAAAATGTATTTAAAAAAAAAAGTTCATCCACAGCCTCAAAGAATTGTAGTACATCTATCATTCTGTCTCAGTCTGGCCCACATTCACTTGAAGGAACAATGGGATGGCATTTCCCAGGTCTGAAGTTGCTGATATGGGGCTCTCGTGTATGAGATCTCAAAGATGCCAATTCTCACAGTCAAAATCAGACTGATCCCAGAGGGGTACATTAGTAACAGCTCCTCGGAACATCAAGATGTGTCTGTATGAATTCCAAAGAACATAAATAAGGCTTAGAAGAAGAGAAAGGGAAATTACTTGTGGCATGTTTACAACTTGGAACAGCATAAAATAGAAAACAAATGACATAAATAAAACTCCTGTAATGAACTTAAGGAGAAATTCTAAAACAGACCACAGAGACTATAGTGCTCTTGGGTAGAACATTCGTCTGTGAAACTTCTAACAAGCACACAGTAGGCATTCCACAAAGTTGACCCAAAATGAAATGAATTGCAACATGCACAATCACCTGAATCTAATGCTAAAAAGAAAATGTTGGAAATTGGCATTAAACTCAATAGCCCAGCTATTTTTAGGGAAAGCGCTCAGTTTACCACGGGAAAGTAGCACAACACCTACATCTTGCCATACACCATGTTCCATTCATTCGAAGGTCCAGAAAAAAACATGTTGAGTCTCATACACACAAACTTGTTGAACATTATAGTGAATAAAACACATGACTCCAAATAACTTCTGTAGTTATAAATTTGCTCCAGGCAACAATAAAGAGGTCTTTCCTAATTAATTTATGTAGCCTTCAATCAGCCTCACTATGTTTCAGGGGAGCAAAACCATGTAAAAGGAATTGCACCATAGCTGTGCCAAATAAAAAAACCGAAAATTTTCCCGTTTTCCTCCAAAAGAAGTGTTTGCTCTCTCAACGGAGTCTTACCGTTTAGAAGTTGTTTTGAAAGTCATTAATTAATTATATGAAACTCTAGGCCTTCAAAAATTGGCAGCAATTTAGAAACATCATTTACATAGCATTAATTACTTTTGAATAAATATTTCAACATCCATCTGGGACATAATTGTTCAACTTTCCTTTGTCAGATCACCAAATGAAGAGAACGTTTACATCACTGAGCACAGTCTGCGTGCTAGGAATGACATGAGCTTGTCAATGACCCCTATAAGCAGGTGTTATCCTCCTTTTACACACAAGGAAGCTTAAGTCTGAGATAAGGTCACATTCCTGAGAGTGCTAGATAAGGGATTTGAGCTCAACATCATCTCCTATCAGAGCTTACACTGCCTTCAAAAAATACTTTGAGGAGGAGGAGGCAAGAGAGATCAAGCCTGCTGTAGGTAAAATTTTGAAGTGCCTGCAGCTTCTATTCATCTGTTCCTACTCTGAGCTCTTGCTTTGCCCTTCTTCTCTCATCTCTGAATCCAAGTTTTCTTGTCATCGATGTCATCCCTGCAGATTTATAATCACCTCAGTTGCAATTAACAAAAATTCCAGCTCAAAGCACCTTAGATAAAAAGCAATTTTTTTAAGATCAATTACTAGAAAATAGAGATGTAGGGCAGGTTTTGAACCAGTCTGTATCCTGGGATCAAACAATGGGACTGAGGCTTGTTCTGTCCCTAAATTTCTTTTTTCTGTATTCTCAGTAGTGCCTCTATTCCAGAGTGGATTTTTCCCAATGCAGCTCCCAGGAATGAATGCTTCCTAATTGGCATTTGGTGGAATCGAGGTTTTTCTCTTTCTGGAATCATTAGAAATAAATTTTAAAAGTAATAAGTCTCATTTACATTCATTCATATATTTATTCATTTATTTAACAAATATTTGTAAGCATATGAGTCAACTACAGGTCTAAAGAAGGGGTAGAATTTCTTAAGTATTTTATGAGACAAGAGCCCTGGTTGATTCATCCAAATTGGTGACTGTGTTTCTAATATACGCCATCTCTAATCAATAGGTAATGACTGATAGAATAAGGATGCAGAATGGGATTGTGAAGCCACATGAAGCTTAGCAGAAAACAGGGAAATCATTTTTGGTGTTCAGTATAAAATGCAGAAGGAAGGAGTGTTATCCTTTCTCCAGGTATTTAACAATTTTATTTTAGACCACACTTTGAGGAAGTGTCAAACTCAGCAAGCTTCTCTTATAGTAAATTATTTCTCCTCAAAAAAAAAAAAAATAGAAATTGGGATGAATACCTAAATATAGAGCAAACATTAAGAGATCTGAAGGGAAACATAGACTGCAGCACAATGATTATAAGGGATTAAATATCCCACTTCCAACAATAGACAAATCATCTAGGCAAAATTCAATAAGGAAGCTGGGTGCAGTGGCTCATGCTTATAATCCCAGCACTTTGGGGGTGGGGCTGAAGCGGGTGGATCACTTGAGGTCAGGAGTTTGAGACCAGTCTGGCCAACATGGTGAAACCCCATTTCTACTAAAAATACAAAATTAGCTAGGTATGGTGGCATGCCTGTAATCCCAGCTACTCTGGAGGCTGAGGTAGGAGAATCGCTTGAACCTGGGAGGCAGAGGTTGCAGTGAGCTGAGATCGTGCCTCTGCACTGTAGCCTGGGTGACACAATGAGACTCTGTCTCAAAAACACATAAATTCAATAAGAAAACCTTGGACTTGAACTTCACTTTAGAACAAATGGACCTAACAGACATATAGAACATTCCGCTTAACAACAATAAAATGCATATTCTTTTCAAGTGCACTGGGAACATTCTCCACAATAGACCATATGTTAGGTTATAAAACAGGTCTAAACAAATTTAGGAAGATCATAATAATAATTTTTTCTGATCACAACGGTATGGAACTGGAAGTCAATAACAAGAAGAATCAAGGAAAATTATGGGATGCAGCAAAAGCAGCATCAAGAAGGAAGTTTATAGTAAAAAAACCCACATCAAAAAAAAAAAAATTTTGAAATGAGCAACTTTATACCTCAAGGAACTTGAGGGTGAAGAGGACATACTAAGGCCAGTATAAGCAGATAAAACAAAGATCAGAGTAGAAATAAATGAAATAGAGACTAGAAAAACAATAGAAAAGATCAATGAAACTAATGGTTGGCTTTTTGAAAACCTGAACAAAATTGACAAATCTTTATCTGAACTAAGAAAAACAATGACAGAAGATGCAGATAAATAAAATCGGAAATGAAGGAGGAAACATTACAACTAATAACACAGATATATAAAGGATCATAAGAGACTACAATGAACAACTACATGCCAACAAATTGGACAACCTAGAAGAGATGGATAAATTTCCAGAAGCATAAACTTACCAAGACTGAATTACAAAGAATAGAAAATCTGAACAAACCAAATCAAGTAAGGAGATTAAATTAGTAATTAAAATCTCCCATCAAAGAAAATCCTAGGACCAGATGTCTTCAAACTCTTTCAAAAAATTGAAAAGGTGGGGATACTTCCAAACTCATTTTATCAGGCCTCCATTACCCTGTTATCAAAGCCAGACAAAGATACTCCAAGAAAACTACAAGCCAATATCCCTGATGAACATAGATGCAAAAACTCAACAGAATACTGTAAAACTGTATTCTGCAATCCTTCAAAATGATTTAAAAAGATTCAAAACGATCCTTCACCATGATCAAATGGAATTTACCTCTAGGATTCAAGGATGATTCAACATATGCAAATGAATAAATATGATTCACCATATTAACAGAATGAAGGCCAAATACCATATGATCATCTCAATTGATGTCAAAAACAACATTTGACAAAATTCAACATTCTTTCATAATTAAAAACTCTCAGAAAATTATGTATAGAAGGAATATTCTTCAACACAATAAAGGGCACGTATGGCAAGCCTACAGCTAACATCATACTCAATGGTGAAAAGTCGAGATGTTGCCTCTAAGATCAGAAATAAGACAAAGATGCCTATTTTCACCCTTCTATTCAACACAGTACTGAAAGTTCCAGCAGCCAGAGCAATTAGGCAAGAGAAAAGTAATTAAACACATCCAAATAGGAAAGAAAGAAGTGATTGTCTCTGTTGATGGCCTCTTCTTATATACGGAAAATTCTAAAGACACACACATACAAAAGTTGGAACTATCATAGCTTTGTAATATGTTTAGGAATGTATTACAAAGCCAAATTGTATTTTCAGTAGTTTATTCCTTTACTGAATAAAGGAATTCAGTAAAGTGTCAAGATAAAAAATCAACTTATAAAAATCAGTGGCATTTTTATATAACAACAAACTATCTGAAAAAAATTAAGAAAACAATCTCATTTACTATAGCATCAAAAAAATTAAATACTTATAAGTAAATTTAACAAAGGAGGTTAAAGATCTGTATACTGAAAAGTATAAAATGTTGGTGAAAGAAATTGAAGAAGACACAAATAAATGGAAAGATATCCTGGGTTCATGGATTAGAAGAATTAATATTGCTAAAATGCCCATATTACCCAAGTAATCTACAAATTCAATAAAATCTCTATCATTCTTTACAATAATAGATAAAAACAATTATAAAATTTATATGAAACCACAAAAGACCCCAAATAACCAAAGCCAATTTGATCAAAAAGAACAAAGCTGGAATATTTGCTCTACCAGATTTCAAAATATATTACAAAGCTACAGTAGTCAAAATAGCATGGTACTGGCATAAAAACAGACACACCAACCAATGGACTAGGATACAGAGCCCAGAAATAGTCCTGCACATTTATGATCAACTGATGTTTTACACAGTTACCAAGAACACACAGTGGGGAAAGGACAGTCTTTAATTAATAGTGTCAAGAACTGGATATCCACATGCAGAAGAGTAAAAATGGGCCTTTATCTTACTTCATATAAAAATTAACTCAAAATGGATTAAAAACTTAAATGTAGGACTTGAAACTGTAGAACTACTAGAAGAAAACATAGGTGAAACCTCTATAACATTGGTTTCGGCAGTGATTTGTTAGGTAAAACCCTAAAATACAAGCAATGAAAGCAAAAATAGACAAACTGGATTTGATCAAACTGAAAATGGAAACAACACAGCTCAACAAAGGAAACCATTAACAGAATGAAGAAACAACTCACAAATGGGGGGAAATATTTGCAAATCATGCATTGAATTATGGGCTAATACCCCAAATAAACAAGGAGCTCAAACTACTCAATAAAAGGAAAACAATCCTATTAAAAAATGAGCAAAGGACCACAAAAGACATCAATCAAAAGAAGATATACAAATGGCCAACAGATATATAAAGAATACTCAACATATTTAATTATCAGAGGAATGCAAATTAAAACAACAATGAGATATCACCTCAAACCTGTTAGAGTGGCTATTATCAAAAAGATAAAAGATAAGTGTTGGAGAAGATGAGGAGAAAAAGGAACACTGTACACTGCTAGTGGTATTATAAATTAATACAGCCTCTTTAAAAAACAGTATGGAAGTTTTTCAAAAAAAAAAACTAAAAATAAAAAACTATCATACAATACAGCAATCCCACTTCTGCGCACATATCCAAAGGAATTGACATCAGGATGTCAAAGACATGTCTGCACCCTGATATTCACTGCAGCCTTATTCACAATAGCCAAGATATGTAAACTACCAAAGCGCTCATAGATGAATGGAGTTTTAAAATATAGTGTGTATACACAATGAAATACTATTCAGCCTTTAAAGAGCAGGAAATTCTGTCATTTGCAACAACATGGATGAACTTAGAAAACATACACTAAGTAAAATAAGCCAGGCACAGAAAGACAAATATCATATAATCTCACTTATTTGCAGAATCTAGAAAAAGTCAAACTCATAGAAGCACAGAGTAGAATGGTGGTTCCCAGAAGTTGGGGGATAGGGGATAGAGGGGGTAAGAGGAGACAATGGCCAATGGGTACAAAGTTTCAGTAGGCAAAAAGAATAAGCTATTGCACAGCATTATTACTATAGTAAATAATAATGTAGATTTCAAAAGTACTAAAAGAGGATTTTATATGTTCTCAGCAAAAAGATGTTAAATATTTGAGGTGATGGATAGGTGAATTAGCCTGATTGATCATTCCATAAAGTATACATATGGAATCACACTGTACTCTATAAATCTGTAAATCCACACTGTGCTCTGTAACATCATAGTATATGCCATAAAAAAATGCACAGTTGTCAATTAAAAAGAAAATAAAATATAAGAAAAAACATAGAGTCACTGACATTGATACACAAAAAAAGGAAGGAAGGAAGGAAGGGAGGGAGGGAGGGAGGGAGGAAGGGAGGGAGGGAGGGAAGGAAGAAATTTGGCTGAGATAGTAAAGTGGCAATACAGCCAGGATTCCAAAAGGTCCAAATTCTGCCTTGGCCCAGTAAGCATTGCCCTATATCCTCACCACCAACTGCAGCCCCCCACCCGCCTCCAACTTTGTGGTTTTCTATGGGGTACATATACATAGGACAATGGGAACTGGGAAGTAAGATTCCACTTTACCATTTGCCAGGAGCACATCACCTGCAAACCAAAGTTGCCTGGTAAATTAGACAAGAGTCTTTGATATAAGTTTACGACCTCAGTGTGGTCTTTTTCTTTCAGCCACCAAGTTAAATGTGATGAGAACTCCCAAATACATAAAAGTGTTTTTGAGAATAACCTGGCTGCCTAGCTAACAAGAAGGGGAAGAAATAACAGGTCTAGGGCCAAGTCCTTATCTAATCATTGTTTAGATGGAAGAAGCAGCAGAGAGAGCCATATTCATGATTGGGACTTCTCCTACTGGAAAATGAGGCCCCATGAGTGTGCTGAAATCTGACCAGGCTATTTGAGTATATTTCCTCTTGGAAAGGGACATACATTAGTACTAGGCATCATCTCCAAGGCTGGGAAGTTTCTTTCTAGGAGGAGCTATCTAATCACTTTACTCTTTATATAGTAACAATAATGGTTACATTTACCTTATAGAGTCATTGTCAAAATTGTTTTTATTTATTTATACTTTATGATTTTTTCAGAAAGGCATTAAGACAGCTGACATCAATATGTAAGAATATAAGATGATACAAAAATGGGACTAAGGAAAGACAGAAAAAAATAAGACAGGATATAAAATGGAATTCAGAATGAAGCTAATATAGTTCATCTCACAGAGACATAAATATATGCTACAGGGAAATGGGAAGATCCAAGATGGCCAAATAGGAACAGCTCTGGATTGCAGTTCCGAGTGAAAACGCAGAGGGTGAGTAGTCACTGCATTTCCAAATGAATTTTTGCTGCCCACAAACCAGGAGATTCCCATGCAGAAAAGTGCCACGAGCCTCCAGCACTGCTGTTTCAGCCAGCACAGTGGGTCTCCGCACAAAAACTCACACAAATCCAGGCACCATTTCAACTGGCAATTGGAATGCCTGGGAGACAGAGTCGCCCGTTCAAATGAAAAAAAGGGGCTGAAACAGGGAGCCAGATGATCTGGCTCAGCTGGTCCCACCCCAGCAATCTGAAATGCTCTGGATTGAGGGTTTCACAGCAAGCACAGCTGGGCCCGGGATTGTCCAGCTCTGTGTGGGGAAGGACATCCACCATTACCAAGGCAGTCCACCACTACTGAGGCAGTCTGCCGTTACCAAGGCAGTCCACCATTACGGAGGCAGTCCACAATTACTGAGGCAGACCGCCATTACCAAGGCAGTTCTAACTATAGCCCTATAAACAAAACTGTAGGGAAGTTCACAGAGCAGCTGGGCAGAGTCCACGGTGGCTCAGCAATGCCTCTGCTGGCAGACTGTGACTAAGCTACCTCCTCGCTGGGCAGGACATCTCTGAAAACAGGCAGTAGAATGACAGGAACATATAAATAAAGCCCCACCTTTCCCGGGACAGAGCATCAGGGAAAAAAAGCCGGTTATGAGTTCTGCTGCAGTAAACAAATATACCTGCCCAGGAGCGCTGAACAGAACAGCGGAGCTTACAGCTCAGCACTTGAGCTCATATAAGGGACAAAATGCATCCGCAAGCAGCTCTTCAACCCCCCTATAACCAAATAGATACCTCATAAAGGAGAGCTCAGGCTGACATCTGGTGGGTATCCTTCTGGGACAAAGATAACAGAAGAAGAAACTGGCAACAACCCTTACTGTTCTGTAGCTGCCACAGGTGATCCCCAGGCAAGCATGGTCTGGAGTGGACCTCCAGCAGTCCTGCAGCCGGGGGAACTGACTGTTAGAAGGAAAACTAAGAAACAGAAAGAAATAACTTCATGGCCAATAAAAATGATGTCCACTCAGAGACTCCATCTGAAAGTCACCAATGACAAACACCACAGGTAGATAAATCCATGATGGGAAGAAACCAATGCAAAAAGGTTGCAAATACCCAAAACCAGAATGCTTTTCCTCTTCCAAGGGATCACAACTCCTCAGCAGCAAGGGAACAAGGCTGGATGGAGAATGAGTCTGATGAATTGACAGAAACAGGCTTCAGAAGGTGGGTAAAAACAAACTTCTCTGAGCTAAAAGAACATGTTCTAACCCAATGCAAAGAAACTAAGAAGCTTGAAAAAAGGTTTCACAAAATGCTAATGAGAATTAACAGCTTAGAAAAGAATATAAATGAATTGATGGAGCTGAAAAATACAACACGAGACTTCGTGAAGCATACACAAGTTTCAATAGCCAAACTGATGAAGCAGAAGAAAGGATATCAGAGATTGAAGATCAATTCAATGAAATAAAATGAGGAGGAAAGATTACAGAAAAAAGAGTAAAAAGAAACGAACAAAGTTTCCAAGAAATGTGGAATTATGTGAAAAGACCTAATGTACATTTTATAGGTGTACCTGAATGTGACGGAGAGAATGAATCCAAGTTGGAAAACACTCTTTAGAATATTTTCCAGGAGAAATTCCCCAACCTAGCAAGGCAGGCCAATATTCAAGTCCAGGAAATACAGAGAACATCACAAAGATATTCCTCAAGAAGAGCAACCCCATGGCACATAATCGTCAGATTCACCAGGGCTGAAATGAAGGAAAAAATGCTAAGGGCAGCCAGAGAGAAAGGTCAGGTTACTCACAAAGGGAAGCCCATCAGACTCACAGCAGATCTCTCAGCAGAAATTCTACAAGCCAGAAGAGAGTGGGGGCTAATATTCAACATCCTTAAAGAAAAGAACTTTCTTTTTTTTTTTTTTTTTTTTAAGAAAAGAACTTTCAACATAGAATTTCATATCCAGCCAAACTAAGCTTCATAAGCAAAGGGGAAATAAAATCCTTTATGAACAAGCAATTGCTCAGAGATTTCATCACCACCAGGCCACCTTTACAAGAGTTTCTGAAAGAAGCAATAAACATAAAAAGGAACAACCAGTACCAGCCACTCTAAAAACGTACCAAATGGTAAACAGCATTGACACAATGAAGAAACTACATCAACTAATGGGCAAAACAACCAGCTAGTATCAAAATGGCAGGATCAAATTCACACATAACAATATTAACCTTAAATGTAAATGGGCTAAATGCCCCAATCAAAACATAGACTGGCAAACTGGATAAAAAGTCAAAACCCACCAGTGTGCTGTACCCAGGAAACCCATCTCACATGCAAGGATACACATAGGCTCAAAATAAAGGGATAGAGGAAGATCTACCAAGAAAATTGAGAGTAAAAAGAAGGAGTTGCAATCTCAGTCTCTGATAAAATAAACTTTAAACTAACAAAAATCAAAAGAGACAACCAAAGGCATTACATAAAGGTAAAAGGATCAATACAACAATAAGAGCTAACGATCCTAAATATATACAGGCCCAATACAGGAGCACCCAGATACATAAAGCAAGTTCTTAATGACCTACAAAGAGACTTAGATTCCCACACAATAATAGTGGGAGACTTTGACACTCCACTGTCAATATTAGACAGATCAACAAGACAGAAAAGTAAAAAGCATATTCAGGACTTGAACTCAGACCTGAACCAAGCAAACCTAATAGACATTTACAGAACTCTCTGCCCCAAATCCACAGAATATACATTCTTCTCAGCAACACATCATGCCTACTCTAAAATTGACCACGTAATTGGCAGTAAATGACTCCTCAGCAAATGCAAAAGAATGGACATCATAACAAACAGTCTCTCAGACCACAGTGCAGTCAAATTAGAACTCAGAATTCAGAAACTAACTCAGAACCGCAGAACTTCATGGAAACTGAACAACTGGCTCTTGAATGTTAACTGGATAAGCAATGAAATGAAGGCAGAAATAAAGATGTTCTTCAAAACCAACGAGAATGAAGACACAACATACCAGAATCTCTGGGACACATTTAAAGCAGTGTCTAGAGGAAAACTTATAGCAATAAATGCCCACATGAGAAGCAAGGAAAGATCTAAAATCGACACACTATCGTCAAAATTGAAAGAGCTAGAGGAGCAAGATCAAAAAAACTCAAAACCTAGCAGAATACAAGAAATAACTAAGATCAGAGCAGAACTGAAGGAGATAGAGACACAAAAAATTCTTCAAAAGTCAATCAATCTAGGAGCTGCTTTTTTGAAAAGATCAACAAAATAGACCACTAGCCAGATTAACAAAAAAGAAAAGAGAGAAGAATCAAATAGATGCAATAAAAAACGATAAAAGGGATATCACCTCAGGTTCCACAGAAATACAAACTGCCATCAGAGATTACTACAAACAACTCTATGTGCATAAACTAGTAAACCTGGAAGAAATGGATAAATTCCTGGACACTTGCACCCTCCCAAGCCTAAACCAGGAAGAAGTCGAAACCCTGAATAGTCCAATAATAAGGGCTGAAGTTGAGGCAGCAATTAATAGCTTACCAACCAATAAAAGCCCAGGTCCAGATGGGTTCACAGCCGAATTCTGCCAGACATACAAAGAGGAGCTGATATCACTCCTTCTGAAACTATTCCAAACAATCCAAAAAAAGGGACTCCTCCCCAGATCTTTTTATAAAACCAACATCATCCCGATACCAAAACCCGGCAGAGACTGAACAAGAAAAGAAAACTTCAGGCCAATATCCATGATGAACATAGTTGCAAAAATCTTCAATAAAATATTGGCAAACTGATTGCAAAAGCACATCAAAAAGCTTATCCATCATGGTCAAGTAGGCTTCATCCTGGCGATGCAAGGCTGGTTCAACATATGCAAGTCTATAAACATAATTCACTACATAAACAGAACCAAAGACAGAAACCACATGATTATCTCAATAGATGCAGAGAAGGCCTTCGACCAAATTCAATAGCCCTTTATGCTAAAAACTCTCAATAAACTAGGTATCAACAGAATGTATCTCAAAATAATAAAAGCTATTTATAACAAACCCACAGCCAATATCATATTGAATGGGCAATAACTGGAAGCATTTCCTTTGAAATCTGGCACTAGACAAAGATGCCCTCTCTCACCACTCCTATTCAATATAGTATTGGAAGTTCTAGCCAGACCAATCAGGCAAGAAAAAGAAATAAAGCATATTCAATTAGGAAAGGAGGAAGTCAAACTGTCTATTTGCAGACAACATGATTGTATATTTAAAGGACCCCATTGTCTCAGCCCAAAATCTCCTTAAACTGATAAGCAACTTGAGCAAAGTGTCAGGATACAAAATCAATGTGCAGAAATCACAAGCATTTCTATACACCAATAACAGACCTAAAGAGAGCCAAATCAAGAACGAACTACCATTCACAATTGCTACAAAGACAATAAAATACCTAGGAATACAACTAACAAAGGATGTAAAGGACCTCTTCAAGGAGAATTACAAACCACTGCTCAACGAAATAAGACAGGACACAAACAGATGAAGAAACATTCCATGCTCATGGTTACGAAGAATCAATATCGTGAAAAGGGCCATACTGCCCAAAGTAATTTAGAGATTCAACGCTATCCTCATCAAGCTACCAATGATCCTCTTCACAGAACTGCAGAAAACCACCTTAAACTTCATATGGAACCAAAAGAGAGCCCACATAGCCAAGTCAATTCTAAGCAAAAAGAACAAAGCAGGAGGCATCACACTACTGGACTTCGAACTATACTACAAGTCTACAGTAATCAAAACAGCATGGTACTGGTACCAAAACAGAGATATAGACCAAGGAACAGAAAAGAGGCCTCAGAGGCAACGCCACACATCTGCAACCATCTGATCTTTGCCAAACCTAACAAAAACAAGCAATGGGGAAAGGATTCCCTGTTTAATAAATGGTGTTGGGAAAACTGGCTAGCCTTGTGCAGAAAGCAGAAACTGGACTGCTTCCTGACACCTTACACTAAAATTAACTCCACATGGATTAAAGACTTAAACATAAGACCTAACACCATAAAAAAACTTAGAAGAAAACCTAGGCAAAACCACTCAGGACAGGGGCATAGGCAAGGACTTCATGACCAAAACACCAAAAGCACTGGCAACAAAAGCCAAAATAGACAAATGGGACCTAATCAACTCCACAGCTTCTGCACAGCAAAAGAAACAGTCATTAGAGTGAATTGGCAACCAACAGAATGGGAAAGAATTTTTGCAGTCTACCCATCTGACAAAGGGCTGATATCCAGAATCTACAAAGAACTAAAACAGATTTACGATAAAAAAAAAAACAAGCCCATTCAAAAGTGGGAGAAGGATATGAACAGACACTTTACAAAAGAAGACATACATGAGGCCAACAAACATATGAAAAAATGCTCATCATCACTGGTCATCAGAGAAATGCAAATCAAAGCTATATTGAGATACCGTGTCACGCCAGTTAGAATGGTGATCATTAAAAAATCTGGAGACAACAGATGCTGGAGAGGATGTGGAGAAATAGGAACACTTTTGCACTGTTGGTGGGAGTGTAAATTAGTGCAACCATTGTGGAAGACAGTGTGGCAATTCCTCAAGGACCTAGAAATAGAAATTCCATTTGACCCAGCAATGCCATTACTGGGTATATATCCAAAGGATTATAAATCGTTCTACTATAAGGACACGTGCACATGAATGTTTACTGCAGCACTGTTTACAATAGCAAAGACCTGGAACCAACCCAAATGTCCATCGATGATAGACTGGACAGGGAAAATGTGGCACATATACACCATGGAATACTATGCAGCCATAAAAAAAACATGAGTTTGTGTCCTTTGTAGGGACATGGATGAAACTGGAAACCATCATTCTCAGCAAACTGACACAGGAACAGAAAATCAAACACCACATGTTCTCATTCACAGGCAAGTGTTGAACAACAAGAACACATCGACACAGAAAGGAGAGCATCACACACTGAGGTCTGTCGGTCGGGGGACAAGGGGAGGGGCAGTAGGGGGTAGGGAGTTGCGGAGAGATAACATGGGTAGAAATGCCAGATATAGATGATGGTGATGGAGACAGCAAACCACATTGCCATGTATGTACCTATGCAACAATCCTGCATGTTCTTTACATGTACCCCAGAACCTCAATTGAAATTATATATATATAATATGTGGTTAAGTGGCTTACCACAGTAAGTGGCTTAGGAGGTTGAAGAGTGCCTCCTAAGGTATCAGGCACTACTCAATAGTCACTTGTTTTTGTGGGAAAGCCCCACCTTTGAAATTATGCGATCGTATGTGACCACTGGCTCTGTAGTTTAATATTAAATTCAAAATTCAGAAATTTGAATTTTGTCATCTATACAAATAAGAGAATAAGTCCTACTTTGCAGGGTTGTGGAGATATGAAGTATCTTGTGTTTGGTTGGCATCTGCAGAATGTCACCTTCCTTCCCCTCTCTTTCCTCGCTTCAATGTCTCCTTTCCATTTATTTCAGGTGGTAAACCCTCTGTGAGAAACTCTTGTAGTTCACTAAATTGACCGTTATTTATCATCCTTTTTAAATAATTATTATCAGCAGCAATACAATGCACATATCAGTCTCAAAAGGTTACATACAACTGTATTTGCTTTAAAAAAAAATAACTTTTTTCTGAAGGTGTCAACAATAAAAGCAAAACAGAAAAGTAGCTTTAAAAAGTTGCCCTGAAACACTCTGAGCCATTAATGTCATATACAATATAGCAGAGTTGGTTTCTTGACAGAGGGTTAATTAGTTCTCTCCCATAGGATGGCATTGCCATAATTAAACCAATAACAACAAGGAAAAAAACACCCCTGGGCAATTTAAGACATTCTGACAATAATGAGAAATGGCAACAGGCACTATGTACCAAGGCTATTTTCTAGTTGCTGTTCTTTAATCACCATTGGCACAAGAAAGCAAGTCCTCCCACGCCACGTAATGTCTGTCCCTGAGGGAGCCCTATTTCAAGAGAAGGTAGATATTTCAGCCTTATGCTAGACTTTCCTTCACAATCGCTTGGTAAATGAAAGCAAGAAGCTCCAAATGTGGATGAAACATTGTTTCTGTCAAAAGCAGTACCATATATCATATCCCCTGGTAATGATATGATTCACAGCATCTCTTCTGTGACTAATTATATTCAAATTCATGCATATTCATATCTAGCCTTAGACAGGAAGGGATGGAGAGGAATCTCTATGCATTAGGAGACCACCTGCATGGCCAGATTCCCCTAATGCAAGCACTAAACAAGATTTTCAAAATTTTTTTATTTTTTAATCATTATGGATACATTATGGCTGTACATATTTATGGGGTACATATGATATTTTGATGCAAGCTTACAATGAGTAATGATTAAATCATGGCAGTAGGAGTATTTATCACCTCAAGCATTTATCATTTTTTTGTGTGAGGAAGATTCCAATTTTACTCTTATAGCACTAAGCAAGATTGATGTAAAGGTTACTGTTCTGAGCATTCATGAAACCCACAACAATGTCTAGAGGGCACATTTTTTCTCCTCTATTCAGGCACGAGGGGTACACAGTTCCCCCGAGGATCCTGGACTCAAAAACCTGGAGAGGGTCCAAGGAAGAAGTATTAGGCACCCTCGACTCATTGTGATATCCTTAGAAAGGGTTTGGGAGTTCAAGATTCAAAGAAAGAAAGCAATACGTGTGATCACACACATCTACCACATCACCACAGAAGCAGAAAAACAGGCACATGCCCTTTGAATCCAATATTTTGAAATGAAGAGGGAGACTGTAAACTCCCAAAGTATAAAAAGAAATACATGTTGTATATGTTAGTGATAACACAGTCCTCCACCTGGTTTACATTCAACACTCCATTGGGCTGAAGTTGACCACGGGAGTCCCTTATTTAAACACCACCATCTTCAAGACTCAGCTGAACTCTGGGGGCTCATGGCTCAAAGCAACTATGAAAAATAGAACCAGACAAATATGGCTCCTCACAATATGTTCAAGCTGCTCAGAGTCTTTAGTCCGAGCTCCAACGCTGTCTCTCTGCTAAGCCTTGCCATGGCTTTAGAAGGTCACTGTTACTAACACCTCCTAGGACTATTCCGGAAAAAAAAAAAAAAAAACCTGGGTGTTGACTATGCAGAACCAAATAAAGAGTTGTGATTTAACTAAAACTTTAACCCAAAATTTGGATGCCTGTTTTTCTTTCCAGAAGCAATTCTGAATGCTCCCTGTCAATTCCCTAGACTCAGCCCTATTTTCAGAGCAGCACGTGAACCAGTGTTTTCCAAGCAAATAAAGGACCCTGCTGAAAGGAAGCAAGTATATAAGTGGTTATACTTTCTTCAAAGATCCAGGACATTTGCAGACATAATCAATGGGCTTTGTACTCAGGCATGCTTGGAACAGATCTTTAGTGTCACTGGGGGTGCCAAAGTTACTCCCATATGGTTCCTTACATAATGACATTCAAAAAAGCTCACCTACTTGGGAGTAGTTTATAAAGATCTTTCTTAAAATGTGATTTAAGGCAAGGTGTCAGAATGCTTCTACAAAGCTTCAGAGTTCTGAGGCAACTAAAACGCATCCTTAGCTAAAACTTTGGATAATTTACTAGAAATTTCAGTTCTTATGCAATCAAGAACATGAATTACTAAATTCAAGACTCTGTAGAGAATACTACAATCACTGACTTCAAGCGGATTAAAATCTAAGTGAAAAAGTGAGTGTAGGCCAGAATCACAGTGGCTTATCCCTGTAATAGCAGCACTTTGGATTGCCAAAGTGGGCGGATCACTTGAGGCCAGGAGTTCAAGACTAGCCTGGCTAATATCATGAATACCCATCTCTATTAAAAGTACAAAAATTAGCCAGACGTGGTGGTGCACACTTGTGGTCCTAGCTACTGGGAAGGCTAAGGCAGAGAATCACTTGAACCTTGGAGGTAGAGGTTGCAGTGAGTGGGATTGCACTATTGCTCTACAGCCTGGGCAACAGAGCAGATCTGTCTAAAAAAAAAAAAAAGTGAGTGTATTAGTCCACTTTCACACCTCTCTAAAGATACTACCTGAGACTGGGTAATTTATTTTAAAAAGGAGGTTTAATTGACTCACAGTTTCACATAGCTGGGAGGCCTCAGAAAACTTACAGTCATGGCAGAAGGCAAAGGGAAAGTATGACCCATCTCACATGGCAGCAGGAGAGAGAGAGGGAGCAAAGGGGGACCTGCCAAACACTTCTAAAACCATCATCTCTCGTGAGAACTCACTCACTACCATGAGAACAGCAAGGGGGTACCATCCCCAAGATCCAATCACCTCCCACAAGGTCTCTGCCCTGCCATGTGGGGATTACAATTTGTGAGGATTACAATTTGAGATGATATTTGGGTGGGGACACAGAGCCAAATCATTCCAGTGCGTGTTGCAAAACAGCCTCAGTACAAAGCAGAATGTGATTGATGCCACAGGATCTATGAATACAAGAGTCCATCTTGTCCAGATATAGTAAAACAGGAATCAAACAAAACCCAGAGACTTATTATTCCATTCCTAAATAACATTAAACGCCTTCTATACAGAAAAAAATATATATTTTCTTATTCTTCATTGATTGGGTTCTAATCAATACTCATTTTAAATCAACAATTCATTTTGTGGCCTAATGCTATCACCCACTTAGATAGCCACAGCTATAAATTCACCAAGATGATGAGGCCAGAAAGAATAGGAGTGAAATGTTCTGGTGGCATCATACACCCAAAAGACAAACCAAGTCCTCAAGACAGAAAATGTCTGACATTATAGGAATTTTGATCTTGTTATCTTTTATTTAACTGACAGGACTCATGGGAGAAATATCAGATCCTCTAAATGGAAAGTTCATTGATTGACTCTAACCTCAATGTTTAAAAATACATAACATCAAGATAAAAACACTATTTTGGGCCTAACTAAATACCATTTAAAACTCAATTGAGTACTTAATAAGTATTTATTGGTAATGGAGAAAATAAAATTGCTATTCACATAATATGATATTTTATCATTCAGGTTTCCCATAGCAAATTATTATTTACTCTCCAAAATAGCATGGTACATATAAACTAACATATTAAATATGGGGAAGGATTCCAGCCTCTTGACTAAGTGACTAAGGCGTACTCCACATGCTGCTAAAAGCTGAATTATTGGAATGTGTATGTCTCAATCCATGTACCGAGCCTTACCAAGTTGTAATTAGACTACCATTGGTGCCGTCACATCTGTACTAACTTAAGCCAAATCACTACCAAGGAACATCTAAATATTTTCCACCTTCTGCATTCTCAGTTTTTACCCTAACAAATAACTCGCTCATGTCTCAAAATGTGATCAAGATGCGTGGATGATTATAGACCATGGGTAGGTCCCTTCTCATTAAGTTGGGATATTAAAGTTAGGTCATATTTTTTAGCTATTCTAATTAAATGATTCTAAGCTTCCTTATCAAGGATAAGTAACTTTCTTTCCCTTCCTCTGATAAGTCCAACACCTCAATAGTGCTGACCCACCACGGAGTCAGTCCTCGTGCTGTCTCATGGAGAAAACTACAAAATCAATCTCTGCATCCACCATATGTAGGGCCATCGTTTCTGATGTTGTCATATCCAGAACCATTACTTGGTGTTGCTGAAAATAAGTGATCTAGCAGCTCAGCATGATCATTGTCCACTGCTGGGAAATATGCAATGAATGAGGCATGGCCCTCTCTCCACTGATACCGGCATTCTAACAGCTTGCTTCAGTTCCACGGACTGAATAAAGAGCTAGAGGAACTGCGGCCATATCAGCATACACCCACCTGCACTAGGCTCAGTGTGTGCTGCTCGGACCCACCTACTCCCCCTGGGCCTTAGACAGGTCTTTCATACCTAGGACGACAGAAGCCCTAGCAATGGCTCCAGGTATCCCCATAGAAGAAAGCTGAGACTTCTGCTGTTACTGTAGCTACTGCCACCATTGCCACTACCATGGACCAGTGGACCCTCAGTCCACAACTGAAAAGGAGAAACTGTGCACTGGCTGGCTGGACCCACAGAAGCCCTGACTTCCCCAGTTCTTTCCCAGAGTGACCAGTTACACAGCCCAGAAGTGCAGGGAGGTGGGTGGTTCTGAGCTGCCTCTTCATGAGGCCTCTGTGAAGACGTCCCAGTGGCTGGGTAGTCCGCTGTGCATGGTATGAAGCTGTAGTCCATGCAGCAACATGAGCTCCACTGTATTTGCTCTCCCTCCTTCCCTGTCTCACATCTTTTTTTCTTCCTCACTCTTGCTTCCCTGGAATGGTGCTCCCTCCATAAAGTACAGAAAAGCACATTAGCTTTTGCCTCAGGCTGTTTCCTAGAGAACCTAGGCTAAAGTCTTAGCATCTCTGTGGATTAAAATGAAGAGTTCCAGATTTGCAGTAAATAGAG
>NW_022436941.1:70896433-70935276 GCF_009761245.1 Sapajus apella
TGTATATATATATATATATATATATACACTATAGTTATACACACACACACACACACACACACACACACAGTCACATTATTACACCCACCCAGGGCCAGAACATCATACCACACCCCCACCCACAGCAAATTATTATTTTTTATTTTTTATATTATAAAAAAAATCATCATACCACACCCCCACCCAGGGCCAGAAGAGCTAGGACAGAGGAGCTTCGATCATTAACCATACTGTGCTCAGATGTCCCCTCCCCACCAACCCCATGATACTGGTGTGACTTTGAGAGAAGTGGAGAGAGCATTTCCCTCCTCTAATTCCAAGAGCCACCTTATTTCCTGTCTTAAAAAGCAGTGATATTTCTTTCAGGGAAATCTCAGCTTATTCTATGAAGATGTAAGGAAATAATAATATTCAAAAGTCTATTTCAATTAAACAATTAAACTCCTGACATGGCTCTCTATTCTCCTGTGTGTCACAGGAGAGCATCACAAGATGGATTATGACAAAAAGATATCAGTCTCTCATTATTGTTTTGCCAGGACAAGGCCTACTGGGGGAACTTCTTAAATGTGGCTATTTGAATGCAAATGAAGGAATTTCTCACCAAAACCATCCAACCTTTCTCCCTTCCTGGCATTGAACTCATTTCTTAAGACCTCTCTGGATACATGGGAACCTAGTCTGAATAAAACCATTAAGTAGAAAAGACAGCAACAGAAATGGTTATGTATTAGCTAGTCAATATACTTGCATAGACTCCTTGGCAGAAAGCCTGGTCCTAAAGTAATTGGCTGTCATTTGACAACTTTTGGCCAATATATACTGAGCATTTACTAAGTGCCAGGCATGGTACCATGTGCTGGAGAAAGGAGAAGCTAACATTCGTGCCTCTTTCCAGGAGAGACACACTGGAAAATTGTCTGGACTTGTTTTATCTGTTTTGTTATTACTAACTTTTTAATAAAATTCTATATTTTTAATAATAAATATTGAAGCAAATTTATATCATTGTATATTATTCTAAGTGCATTTTGGCTAGTTATAAGAACACATAAATGCCTTTTTACACAGTGATAATCGAGTTGCGCAAAATGTTTTTCAATCACTATTATATCATATATATTATGTAATTCCCTGAACTTATATGTTAACATTTCGGTAATTGTATGTAATAGTAATTTTATCCATTTTTTGTTTCAATATATCTTATGAAGGTGAAAATCTCCTACCAAAGACAATGACACTTCGGGTTATTGTTCCTTTTTTTAATGTATGTTTTGTCTTGTTTTGTTTTCAGATAGAATCTCACTCTGTTGCCCTGGCTGGAGTGCAGTGTTAAAACCATAGCTCACTGCAGCCTTGCCTTTCTGGGCTCAAGCTAACCTCCTGCCTCAGTCTTCCAAGCTAGGATTACAGTTAAGCACCACCATGCCTGGCTAACTTTTTTAATTCCTCGAGAGATGGGATCTCATTCTGTTTCCCAGGCTGGTCTTGAACTCCTGGGTTGAAGCTATTCTCCTTCCTCGGCCTCCCAAAGCATGAGGACTATAGGCGTAAGCCAGTATGCCCGCCCTCTTTTTAATGTATTAATCAGTATACCTCATTGCTATGGACATTTTTAAATAATCACTTTTTTACTTTTGGAATATATTCCTCAAAATGTATGTAAATATTTTACAACATGGTGAATCACTGCTCAGAAGACTAGAACAATAGAGAGCCTCTAACTGAGCAATTAATGGGCATGTGTCCCCTTAGTCTATTAGGTTTGATCAGTTATAATTATTGCTAATTCAAGTTGCTTTCATTTTCATTTCTTCAATTACTTTCAAGGCTACATATTTCTTCCATGTGATGTTTCATTTACTACATTTCCTTCTATGTAAACCATCTCTTCAAATCCTTTGACAATTAGAAGTGAGTTTGTATGAAATATAGGAGGAGATACGGAGAGGCCTAGGATATGGTAGGGCTTATGGGGTTCTGACAGCCAAGGATAGGGCCTACCATGTGACCTAGGTCCCAAGAGGAAGTAGAAGAAATCAAGGGAATTCTATGCCGGCCAACCCTACTTCCACACAGAAAGCCAAGACCTACACCCAGCAAAGGGAAATTCCCCAACCTTTGTGCCAGTTCACAAATCATAGAATAATCTGCAGGGGCTGGCATTTTTGAAGGCCTTTTTAAGCATGCCTCATGGCTACTGAATAAATCTGACCATCCCCACGTTTCAAAGGAAGGAGCTGAGGCACAGAGGGTTGGCTGACTGACTCTGCAGGGAGATCCCCTTAGTGGGAGAGCTGGAGGCAGGAGGCAAAGTGCCTGAATTCTTGTGCTGGACTCAGGGAGAGGGAGCTGCTCTGCCTCTTTATTGTGTCCATCAAGAAACAGACAACCAATTGTGACTTCCCCACGTCCCACAAAAGAGCAATTTGTTGCTTTGTCAACTGAATAACTGGCCCTTGTGCTGAGAGTATGCTGAACCCAATCCTCTGCACCAAGCTGAGGGCAGCCGCAAGAGGCTCACCAGCCATCTCACAGGCACACCGAATTCTCTGGCTGGTGAAAAGTCCTCCAATGCAGCTTGTCTTGTTCTTGTGCTCAGGTTAATGCTTCCAGCATCTGCTCATTTGATATGATGTTGGATGTGGGTTTGTCGTAGGGCTGTTATTATTTTAAGGTATATTCCTTCAATCTCTATTTTGTATGGCTTGGGTATGAAAGGGGGAGTCATTAGGTTCCATTCCCTCCATGTTCCAGAAGAAGAAAATCAAAAACGCATTATGCATAAAAGCCACATTTTTTAAAAATGGACTAATTCTGATTTCTGAATTACATATTGGATTCATTGACTTTCCAGAGGCTTATAGGCAGTATGAACATATTTGTCAATTGAGCTGATCCCCTGGCTGCTTAGCCAGCTTTTTGCCTCACTTCCATGTTAAGTTATAGGACTATGTTATTAGTACACAACAGACTGATAAACATTTGACAATGAAAGGATGTTTTCTAAAGAAAGTAGACACTCTAAAAATCAGTTTTTTAATGTTCTTTTTTTCAACTTTTATATTAATTTTAGGGGTACATATGCAGGTTATATAAATTGTGTGTCACAGGGGATTGGTGTACACATTGTTCCATCACCCAGCATAGTACCCCATAGGTAGCTTTTGATTGTCACTTTCCCCTCACCCTCCACCTTCAAGTAGGGTCCAGTATCTATCATTTTCTTATTTGTGTCCATGTGTACTCAATGTTAATCTCCCACTTATAAGTGAGAATATGTGGTATTTGGTTTCCATTGCTGCATTAGTTTGCCTAGGATAATGGCCTCCAGCTCCATCCATACTGCTGCAAAGGACAAAATCTTGTTCTTCTTTATGGCTGCATAGTATTCCATGGTGTATATGCACTACGCATTCTTTATACAGTCTACCATTGATGGGTATTTAGGTTAATTTCATGTTTTGCTATTGTGAGTAGTGCTGCAACAAACTTACACATGCATGTGTCTTTATAGTAGAATGATTTATACTCCTTTGGGTATATGTCTAATAATGGGATTGCTGGGTTGAATAGTAGTCCTGCTTTAAGTTCTTTCAGAAATCTTCAAACTGCTTTCCATAGTAGCTGAATTAATTTATATTCCCACTAGCAGAATATAAGCATTCCCTTTTCTCCACAGCCTTGCTAGTATCTTTTGTTTTTAATAATAACCATTCTAACTAATGTGAAATGGCATCTTACTATGGTTTTCATTTGCATTTCTCTAATGATTAATGATGTTGAGCATCTGTTCATATGCTTGTTGGCTGCACATATGTCTTCTTTTGAAAACTGTCTGTTCATGTTCTTTACCCACTTTTTAATGGGGTTGTTTGGTTTTTGCTTGTAAATTTGTTTAAGTTCCTTACAGATTCTGGATATTAGACCTTTGTCAGATGCATAGTTTGCAAATATTTTCTCTAATGCTGTGGGTTTTCTGCTTACTCTGTTGATAGTTTTTTGTTTTTGTTTTGGTTAGGTTTGGTTTGGTTTGCTTTGGTTTTGCTGTGCAGAAGCTCTTGGTTTAATTATTTCCTATTTGTCAATTTTTGTTTTGGTTGCAATTGCTTTTGGCATCTTCATCATAAACCTTTGTCAGGGTTTATGTCCAAAATGATATTTTCTAGGTTTTCTTCAACTGTTTCTATAGTATAAGTTCACATTTAAGTCTTTAATCTATCTTGAGTTGATATTTATATATGGCATAAGGTTTTATTCTTCTGTATATGGCTAGCCAGTTATCCCAGAAACATTTATTGAATAGGGAGTTCTTTCCCCGTTGCTTGTTTTTGTTGACTGTATCAAAGATCAGATGGTTGTATAGAATTATTTCTGGGCTCTCTATTTCATTTCATTGGTCTATGTGTCTGGTTTTGTACCAGTACCATACTGTTGCAGTTACCATAGTCTTGTAGTATTTTGAAGTCAGGTAACATGATGCCTCCATCTTTATCCTTTTTCCTTAGGATTGCTTTGGCTATTTTGCCTCGTTTACTTCCATACAATTTCAGAATAGTTTTTTTCTAATTCTGGGAAGAATACCATTGAGTCTGTAAATTGCTTTTAGCACTATTGCCATTTTAACAGTATCAATTCTTCCTATCCATGAACATGGAATGTTTTTTCATTTGTTTCTGCCATCTCTAATTTCTTTCAGCAATATTTCGTAATTTTCATTGTTGACATCTTTCACCTCCCTGGTTAGCTGAATGTCTAGGTATTTTATTCTTTTTTTGGCAGGGGTGGGGTGCATTTTATTCTTTTTGTGGCAATTGTGAATAGGATTCTGTTCCTGATTTGACTCTCGGCTTGGCTGTCATTGGTGTATAGGAATGCTAGTGATTTGTATATGTTAATTTTGTGTCCTGAAACTTTGCTAAAGTTGTTTATCAGCTGGATGAGCTTTTGGGCCAGGATTATGGGGTTTTCCAGATACCCAATCATGTTGTCTGCAAACAGGAATAGTTTGACCTCCTCTCTTCCTATTTGAAAGTCTTTTATTTCTTTCTCTTGCCTGATTGCTCTGGCTAGGACTTCCACTACTATATTAAATAGGAGTGGTGAGAGTGGACATCTTTGTCTTGTTCTTGTGCTCAGGTTAATACTTCCAGCATCTGCTCATTTAATATAATGTTGGATGTGGGTTTGTCATAGGGCTGTTATTATTTTGTGGTATATTCCTTCAATCTCTATTTTGTTGAGGATTTTTTTTTTTCTGAGACAGAGTCTCACTCTGTCACCCAGGCTGGAGTGCAGTGGCTCAATCCCAGCTCACTGCAACCTCTGCCTCCCGGGTTCAAGTGATTCTCCTGTCTCAGCCTCCCAAATAGACTAGCTGGGACTACATACCCAGGAAATTTTTGTATTTTTAGTAGAGACAGAGTTTCACCTTGCTGGCCAGACCAGTCTCAAGCTCCTGACCTCAAAAGATCCGCCCATCTCAGCCTCCCAAAGTGCTGGGATTACAGGTGGAAGCCACCATGCCCAGCCTTGTTGAACGTTTTTAACATGAAGGAATCCTGAATTTTATCAAAAGTATTTTCCTCATCCATTGAGATCATTACAAGGTTTTTTTTTGTTTTTTGTTTCAAATTTTTATTAGAAATAGCCAACAAAATGTGTACTTTTATTTCATTGTCTAGACTGTGAAAAAGAGGTCTGAGTTTTTATTCTCCACAGTGGATAGCAGAGGATAAAATGTACATGGGAATCCCTGCTGGGTCAGGTAATAACAGTGTTTCCCAGAGCAGCAGGGTAGGACAACTGGATCTCAGGACTTCTCATGCTGTGCTTCTTTCCTCATACAATATCCTGCTGTGAGATCACTGATGTGTCCTCTGCAGTGGTGTCTGTTACTGCACACAGATTTTCCTCCATTGAAGAAGACTGCGTATGTACATCAGTAGGCTTTAGGTTTTAATTATGTCATTGAGAAGCATCATGGTCCAACAATAGCCACACTGCATAGAGAATCAGGAGACCTAGTTTTAAGACAGATTTGGATATATATTCCAATTGTTTTGTCTTATATCTTAGCTTTTTTCTATAAAATTGGAACAATCATGCCTACTCTTACCACAGAGAATTCTGTGAGATCTACCCTAATCTGTGAAGTTCCATATGAGCTCTATTAATTGAAATGATACTAAAAAATCACTAATATATCAAATGCAAATATTTGGGTAGCATATTAGGGATTAAAAACAGCTTTAAGAAACATTAACTTGAACCTTGTTATAGGCACTTTCAGCTCATAATAGAGATCATCACACGGTTTTTGTTTTTAGTTCTGTTTATGTGATAAATCACCTTTACTGATTTGCATATGTTGAATCAACCTTGCATCCCAAAAATAAAGCCAAGTTGATCATAATGAATTAGCTTTTACACATGCTGCTGGATTCGGTTTGCTAGTGTTGAAGATATTTTCATCTATGTTCAACAAGAATGTTGGCCTAAAGTTTTCTTTTTTTGTTGCATCTCTGACAGGCTTTAGTATCACGATGATGCTGGTCCCATAGAGTGAGCTGAGAAGGAGTCCCTCGTCCTCAACTTTTTGGAATGCTTTCAGTAGGAATGGTGCCACCTTTTCTTTATACATCTGGTAGAATTAGTCTGTTCAGACTTTATATTTCTTCCTGGTTCAATCTTGGGAGGTTGTATGTTTTCTGGAATTTATCCATTTCTTGTATGTTTTCTAGTTTGTGTGCATAAAGATGCACATTATAGTCTCTGAGTGGTGTTTGCATTTCTGTGGGGTGGGTGGTAATGTCCCTTTGGTCATTTCTGATTGTGTTTATTTGGATCTTCTCTTTTTTTTTTATTAGTCTAGACAACAATCTATCAATCTTATTTAATCTTTCAAAAAACCAACTTCTGGTTTTGTTGATATTTCCTATGGTTTTTTTTTACATCTCAATTTTATTCAGTTCAGCTCTGATTTTTGTTATTTCTTTTTTTCTGCTAGCTTTGGGGTTGGTTTGCACTTCTTTTTCTAGTTTTTCAAGGTGTGATGTTAGGTTGTTAATTGGAGATCTTTCTAGCTTTTTGACATGGGTGTTTAGCATCATAATGTTTCCTCTTTACACTGCTTTAGCTGTGTCCCAGAGATTCTGGTATATTTGTTCTCATTCATTTCAAAGAATTTCTCAATTTCTGCCTTAATTTCATGGTTTACCCAGAAGTCACTCAAGAACAGGTTGATTTCCATGGAATTGTATGGTTTACTTAGTATTAATTTTTATTTTTTTAATTTATATTTTAGGTTTGGGGGTACATGTGAAAGTGTATTACATAGGAAAACATGTCACAGGAGTTTCTTGTGCATATTAATTAATCACCTGAGTATTAAGCCCAGTACCCAATAGTTATCTTTTCTGCTCCTCTCCCCTCTCCTCCTACCCTGCCCCATGAAGTACAGCCCAGTGTCTGTTGTTTCTTTCTTTGTGTTCATAAGTTCTATTTTTACTAGGACCACAGGCACTGTGGTCTGGGAATATGGTTGGCATGATTTCAGTTTTGATTTGTTTTGTTTCATTTGCTGAGAATTGTTTTGTGGCCTATTATCTGGTTGATTTTAGAGTATGTGCCAAGTGCAGATGAGAAGAATGTATATTCTGTCAGGTTTGGGTGGAGAGTTCTGTACATATGTATTAGGTCCATTTGGTCAAGTGTTGAGTTTAGGTCCTGAATATCTTTATTAGTTTTCTACCTTCATGAAAAGCCTAATGCTGTCAGTGGGGTGTTGAAATCTCCCACTATTATTGTGTGTTTTTCTAAGTTTCTGCATAGGTCTTCAAGAATTTGTTATATGAATCTTAGTGCTCCTGTATTAGATGCATATATATTTAGGATAGTTAGGTCTTCTTGTTGAATTGTTTACAATTATATAATGACCTTCTTTGTCTTTTTTAATCATTTTTTAAAGTCTGTTTTGTTGAAAATTAGAAGAGCAACTGCTGCTTTTTTTTTTTTTTTTTTCAGTTTCTTAGAAGATATTTCTCCATCCCTTTACTTTGAGCCTATGGGTGTCATTGCATGTGAGATGGATCTCTCTAAGACAGCATACCATTGGGTCTTGCTTCTTTATTGAACCTGCAACTCTATGCCTTTTTTTAAAATTGCATTTTAGGTTTTGGGGTACATGTGAAGAACATGCAAGATTGTTGCATAGGTACACACATGGCAGTGTGATTTGCTGCCTTCCTCCCCATCACCTATATCTGGCATTTCTCCCCATGCTATCTCTCTCCAACTCCTCACCCCCCGCTGTCCCTCCCCTATTTCCCCCTGACAGACCCCAGTGTATGATGCTCCCCTCCCTGTGGCCATGTGTTCTCATTGTTCAACACCCACCTGTGAGTAAAACAATGAGTTCGTGTCCTTTGTAGGGACGTGGATGAACCTGGAAACCATAATTCTCAGCAAACTGACACAAGAACTCTATGGCTCTTAATTTGGGCATTTAGCCCACTTACATTCAAGGTTAGTATTGGTATGTGTGGATTTGAACCTGTTATCATGTTGTTAGCTGGTTATTATGCAGACTCGATTGTGTAGTTGCTTTATAGTGTCAATAGCCTATGTATTAAAGTGTGTTTTGTTGTGGCTGATAATGATCTTTTGTTTACATATTTAACACTTTCTTAAGGACCTCTTTCAAGGCATGTCTGGTACTGATAAATTCTCTTAGCATTTGCTTATCTGAAATAGGATCTTATTTCTCTTTCACTTATAAGCTTCATTTGACTGGATATAAAATTCTTGGTTGAAGTTTCTTTCTTTAAGAAGGTTGAATATAAGCCCCCAATCTCTTCTTGCTTGTAGAGTTTCTGCTGAAAGATTTGCTGTTAACCTGATGGAGCTTCTTCGTAGGTGACCTGCCTCTTCTCTCTAGTTACTTTTAATATTTTTTCTTTCATGTCAACCTTGGAGAATTTGATGACTATGTATCTGGGGGATGGTTGTCTTGTATATTAATAGTGTCTTGCAGGAGTTCTTTGCATTTTCTGAAGTTGAATGTTGGCCTCTCTGGTGAGGTTGGGCAAATTTTCAAAATGGACAATATCCTCTTCAAATGTCTTCTAAGTTGCTTGCTTTCTCTCCCTCTCTTTTAGGGATGCCAATGAGTCACAGATTTGGTCTCTACATAATCCCATATTTCTTAGAGGTGTTGGTTCATTCTTTTTAATTCTTTCTTCATTTTTATGACTGACTTAATTCAGAGAACCATTCTTCAAACTCTGGGATTCTTTCCTTAGCTTGGTCTATTCTGCTGTTAATACTTGTGATTGTATTATGAAATTATTTTAGTGTTTTTCAGCTCTATCAGATCAGTTTGGTTCTTTCTTCAAATTGCCATTTCATCTTTTAGCTCATGTTATCCTATTTCTTTGATTCCTTGAATTTTATCATTTATCATTTTATCCTATTTCTTTGATTCCTTGAATTAGGTTTCAACATTCTCCTAAATCTCAATGATCTTCATTTCTATCCATATTCTGAACTCTATGTCTGTTATTTCAGCCATTTCATCCTGGTTAAGAACCATTCCTGGAGAACTAATGCAGTTGTTCAGAGGTAAGAAGATGCTCTGCTTTGTGAGTTACCAAGTTCTTGTGCTGGTTCTTTCTCATCTGTGTGGGCTGATGTTTCTTTAATATTAAGTTGTGTATTTTGAATAGGCTTTTTACTTTTATCTTCGTTGATGCTCTTGGGGGTTTGCTTGTGGTATAAGTTGGGTTCAGGTGACTGGCTTCAATTCTGAAAGATTTCAGGGGACCAAGTCTTAGTTCAGCACTCCTGGGTTGTGTGCTCTAACTTTTAGGGGCTGGTACCAAGCCCCCATCTTTGTTCTCTGGCCCCTCAAGATTAGAAACCTGTGGCACTGGAGGGACTGAGGTGTTCCTGGTCCGCTGGCTTTAGCACTCCAGTGGGTGGTGCTGGCCAAAGTGCTGCATAGGGGCAGTAGCAGCAGAATCCATGCTAACTTGCATGTGCCAGCCCCTGCAGCTGTGGGGGTACAGTGGGGTGTACATGCATCAACTATGTGGGGTGCCAGTGGGGTTGGGTGGGGGTGTCTATACACACACTTATGCCAGTGGTGGTGGCATGGTGGGGAACCTGTGCATCAGCAGGAGTGGGGCACCAGTGGAGGAGCTGGCATCCATGCACACAGTCATGCTGGCAGTGGAAGTGGCAGGGGCTTTTCAATGTTCTCACATCCATATTTTATACCAGCTGAAATCAAGAGAAGAAGACAGAGCTGCCTGCTTCCAAACTGACCCTTGCTAATTCGTTGAAGAGCAATATGGATGCTACTTAAAGAGCTAGTCTACTCTCCCAAACAAAACCAAATGAAATTCTGTTGTCAGTTTTTATTTCATTTTACGGCTATTACTAAATAGACATGTGGAGAAGCGGGATAATGAATAATGAAAAGAAGACCAAGATTTTGTGAAACTAATATTCATATGCTCACTTAGAAATTCACTGCAAAGTATACACAGTGGGAGTCTTGGGAATAGAAAATTTTCTTTCAAAGTTCTTTCTTCAAACTGTGGTAATCATTCTAAGCAAATAATTAAAGCTACATTCACTCCTGGTCTCATCTGCAGCCAGAGGGAGAGAACCACAGAGGGTGCTGGTGCTTCTGAGGTCCCAGGTCAGCTCTTCCTGTCTCCAGCTTTCTACCCTGTTCCTCACAAGCAGATAGACTGTGCCTTTGTTGCTGTCAAACACCTAAACTCTACCTTAACAGAAATACCTTCTATGAGTTTGGTTCTCCAGGCATAGGAAGCACCAGAGGAAATGCTTTTGTTTTGATTAGGCTCCCAAAAAACGAGTTCTTGTGTGTAGACTCTGACCAGAAGAGCAAGCACATGGATGGCAGTTTGCTTATTGTGACTCACACATGGTCCAGGCTGCTGTTCCCTTTAGTTTATCCAGCTCCTCACACAGGAGTCATTAATTCAACCGGTATTAACTGAGGGCCAACACGTGCCAGGCTCCATAGTAAGTGCTGAAAATATGGCCAAGAGTGAAAAAGACAAGATCCTTGCTCTAGTGCAGTTTATTTTCTACACAACAACACAATTAACAGATATGGCCATAGCAAGCACTGTTAAGGGCCTTGGTGAAAATGAAATTGGGTAATATGAGTAAGTAACTTATGTCACATTGGGTGTCAAAAGAAGCCTTTCTAGGGAGATGACAGTTGAGATCCCTAAGCCTGAGTAATTAAGGCAGAAGAAATAAAACTTGCAAAGACCTTGATGTTAGAATGAACAAAGGGCAGAAACATTTGTGGCCTTAAAGAAGGATCCATAAACTCTGCAAAGCCTATCTCAGGCTGTTAGCCTTACCAGAATAGCTGCCTAAGAGAACAATTTGCCTTTGGGAGAAAGCCAACTGAGTGTGGCTTTAGAGGTCATCTCCTCCAATCTTTCATTCTAGAGTGCAAAGGCTCAGAAAAACAAAGAATGAGTTGCCCTAAGTCACATAGCTTCAGGTAGGTGTGGGAAGCTCAGGGGGTGGTATAAGAGATATGTAGAGGGGGTGATATTATGAAGTAGAATAGCCTTTCTGGAACCTCTAAACTCACAACAGGCTAATCCCTAACAGGGAAGAAGATCCTGAATTTTCATAAAAGGGAACTGTCTAAATTGGTCAAGAATGGTCAGGTTATGATGCAATAATAACCCTAAATTTCAGTGACTTTAAGCATTGCAGATATCTTATCGTGGGTCAGCAGAAAGGCTGTTTATAATAGGTCACTATCTTAAGCATTTTCCAGAAGTAAGGGAGAGCTCTGTCAATGTCTCACATTGACAATGAAATATTCCGACTCAGAGGTGACGCATGTTGCTTTGCTCACAAGTCATTGGCCAGACCTACTTAGATGACCCCTCTCAACCACAAGGGGGCTGGGATATGCAGCCCACACAAGTACCCAGGAGAGGGAAGAACTAGAAGTATTTGGCAAATAGCACTTACGTTTTTGTGCTATGTTCTATACTCTACAGGCTGTGCCAGCAAATAGAAAAACCCTCCACGGGACCAAGCAACAAGACTTTTACTTTTCATCTTAGAAAAGCTGAGGAAGCTGCCTGCTTCCAAACTGACCCTTGCTAATTCGTTGAAGAGCAATATGGATGCTACTTAAAGAGCTAGTCTACTCTCCCAAACAAAACCAAATGAAATTCTGTTGTCAGTTTTTATTTCATTTTACGGCTATTACTAAATAGACATGTGGAGAAGCGGGATAATGAATAATGAAAAGAAGACCAAGATTTTGTGAAACTAATATTCATATGCTCACTTAGAAATTCACTGCAAAGTATACACAGTGGGAGTCTTGGGAATAGAAAATTTTCTTTCAAAGTTCTTTCTTCAAATTGTTGTAATCAGGAATAAAGCAACAAGAGAATATGATGAGAAACACCCAATAGGTGATCAATAATTGTTCTGTCAACAGCACAAGGAAGGTAAGAGGTATGGCTGGCTGAAAAGGAGGAATGCCATGCTAAAAGCTGGAAGTCACTTCCCAGGGCACTCAGGGCTTTGGACCCTGGATCTCAGAAGTCCAATTACAGTAGTAACAGAAACCCTAATAGGTATCAACACAGTAAGTGAGAAGTCGTTATGTTATTATAGAAAACACCTTCGCTGGTGACTGCCTCTAAAAAGAGTCTTTGCTCTGACATAGAATCTGCTTACCTCAAACCTTCTAGAGCTGTTGCCCTGCCAGATAATTCTGTCCACACAGGTAACTTCAGCCCTACGTAACCATAGGACAAAATAGACTAAAATAAGACCCACCATCTCACTCACGTGCATGTACAATTAGATCTTGCCCTAGAGACACATATAGGTTTGCTGCCTGCCAATATCCCAGGTACCTGAAACCCACCTGAAGTTTTCATCCACTGCCTCTTGTGGCCTTAGTGATCTTGTGTAACCTGTGAATTATTGCATGATTGCTGCATCTGTGTAAGATTCAGAAAAGTGACACAAACATACACCCACTTCAATAAGTGTTCACCCTCCCTAATCTAAAAATAGTGTGAATATTGAGGAATACAATTATCTTCTGTCCTCATTTGCCCCAGCATTACCATGCATGACAGAGGTTTAATGCTCTGTTTCCAAAGGCCACAGTGAGATGAGTTTAAAATTTCAGTCCAAAGACCCAGCGCTTCAAAGAAACCACACAATAGAGTTATAGTCACATGAACCCCAAGAATGTGTTGGTTATTTTTAAATCTTCAAAATCCACCCATGTTTTCCATATACATCACTCCCTTAGAATCTCTTTACCAACGATTCTGCTAGAAGGAAAAGCATTCCAAATTCACACAGACTTCGTGGCTATAGAGTTCTTCCCCACTTTTCCATGGAAATTGTGCACCAAACTGGCTTTACAGCAGGATGTCACAATAGCCTCAGCCTGCAAGCCTCTCTGTAGGAAACACTGGAATTCTTAGGAAATTCCATGCAATGACCTTTTTCAGTATATAATTAGAGTGTGAGGTTTTCTTAAGCCATGTGCTAAGATGTTCCTTGTATAAACCTATTGGTGATCTGAAATCTCCTGTGATCACTGGAGTTTGCTGTGCCACTTCTCAGAGTTCAACAGCTAAGCAGGCAAATACCACTGGGCTTTGGGTACACACAGCACTGATTTGTTTGCCAAACTAAAATGCTTTCTCATTAGAACTACACAAAATCCATAATTACTGGTCTGCTGAGGCTTTTTAGAGAATTTATATACATTCTCTTCACCTTACAAAGAGCTGGACTGCACAGACCATCCCCATTCCCCCACTCCCATCTGACTCAACTTTGTCATGGCTCATTTTAATTGCATTAAAATGTCACATCTAGGTGATAAACTTTTTCATGATGCCTCACATAGAGCCTCTTAAAAGGGACTTTTAATGCCAGCCGATCCATGTGCTGTCTCCTGTTTGAGATGAGGTTCCACTCTGCTTCTAGCTGAGAACATAAATCCCACCCCTCTTCGTCTTCCTCCCTTCACGTCACCCCTTCACCAACTTGACCACTGAGGCTTGGTCTACATTTTCACCGCGGGTGGGAAGGAAATTCCCCCTCATTATCTACTGTGCAACTCACTTCCTGCCCTGAGTAATCCAAGAGCATTTATTTCGCCAGCTAATAAGCAATTTTTCAGATGTGGTATACACTCACTCCTCCAGGCAACCCCATCAAAATTCTCTCTTTGTAAGCTCAGTCCCCACCAAGATATCTCTACTCAGTGCCACCTTCCCTGGTGAACATGAGAAACGAATCTTTGCCAATGTGAAAACTGGTAGCAGTGAGCTACCAATATCTTTACCAGCAAAGTGGTCTCATCTAAACATTTTTGAAGACTTAACTCTATATCAGGCACTAATCTGCTCCTTTTCCTATCTGATTGCAACTAAAACCAGTGGAATAGGGGGCCTACATCCTAGTGCCAACATTTGCAGAGTTAAGATGTGTAATTGAGTATAAATAACCAAACCTCCCTGAGACTCAGCAGGCAATGAGTCAGTGGGCACAGAACACCAGGCCCGTGCCCCAGGCCCAGCAACTTTTCTTTCTTTCTCCAGAGACTTCTTCGTGCCCTGGCTTTGATGAGCTACACAATGAGGATATCCAAATCCCACGAGCCCCTCAGCTCCTGACAGATCATGATTCTAGGAACTTTGGCATCCTCCCTTGTTCCAGTTTTGTTTATTCCTTCACCCCTGGCCTCTACTTTGCTTCTCTCATTCTTGGCAACATGTCCTCCTTCCCCGATCACCCCTGTCCTTGGCTCAGCCTCGCCAGCCCATCAAGTGCGGAGGGGACCCCTTGGAGATGTGAGGATGAGGACTGCCCTGAGTTTGAGCAACAAACTCGTGGTAGGCTCAAGGCAAAATTACTAATAAGGTGATTTGTTTCCACACACCCGCCACATGTGCCCTATCTGTTCTGCTCCCATCTTATCTCATGGACAAATCCTGGCACTGGCTCCATCACTCTCAGACATCTTGAGTAATGTTTTATGATTCCCAGGATTAAGCACAAATCCATGCTAAGGATTTCCAAACCTGCCCGCACCCCTTCCTTTGGCCGTTCTTCACCTTTGCCCTATCACACTTCTCCACAAGAACCCTGCCCTGGCCAAGCAGAAGTACTGTCATCCCCTGGACAGCCACTGGCCTTAGGCAAGCTCTTTCATCTCCCAGGACTTCAAGCTCATCTGCAAATTGCAGAAGGCCTCTAAAGTTCTTCCCCTAAAATACTCAATTCTCAGACTTGAGAAAATAAAGGCTCCTTTGACAGCAACGGGGCTAGGCAGCCAGGACTTTTTTAACTTCAGTGGGAGTTGATTTTACTTACATCATCTTAAAAGAAAAAAAAAAAAAACTGATGCTGTGTTTTGTCAAGCATAACCTTGACCTCTGCTTCAGGATGACCATCTACCTCTGGTCCCTGGAGGGCCCACTATTCCTTAAAGGACCATTGTGGAATAGCAAGTGTCCTCACGTCCTTCCAGAGCATGCCAAAGACTCATCAGTGTCTGGAATGATCCAGTAATAAAAACGTAGTAAAGCTAAAGTTGCTGCAAGTGAGAAAACATTTATGAATGAGATTTTTCTCACTGCACTAACATCAGGAAGTGAATCATTCCACCTCCCACTAGCCAGAAATTCCTCCCATCAAATCTGCAGGATTCACCATCCAACAGTTTTTATATCCAGTGGGGAAACAGGAAGACAGGTCCCCCCATCGTGGGTGTTAAAATAAACAGGGTCTGGCAGCATGAAGAACCTCTTGTAGCTCTAAGAAGCTGAGACAGAGAAGGAAGTGCCGGGGCACCCTGTGCAGCATTTTTATACATTACCTTGATATATAAGTCGAATTCAATTTACAAATCATGACATGAATAATACAAATTATGACACTAATACCCATTTCTACACAAAGCTGCAACACTCTTTTCAGTTTTTTTTTAAGTTTATATTGCCATTCACTACAGATGAGAAGACAGGAACTGAGACAATAGAATGTCGTGAAAGTTACAGACACTGCAGAAACCTCATTATGTCGTGGTTTTGCAATTTATACATATTCTATGCTCAAAGGCGAATAGGTCCTGGTTCACACTTAGCCACTTCCAGGAATTGTTTTCCTCCTTGTTTTACTTTTCATTCCCGGAGGTGGAGCCCAAAGGACATATGAACTCCGGAAAGCCGTATCCAGATCCTTATATTTATGGGTATATGTGCATTTGCTTAGGAAAGGAGCTCAAACTAAACACCAAAGGGATTCAAAAACCCAACAAAGTCAAGGGCCTCCATTCTAAAGGAGGTCTCCATCCATCTTTCAGAGCAAGGAAGTGGGTGAAATAGAGCCCACATGGATGCCTCTAGATCCCGCAGACAATTTGCACCGGAGAGACTCCTAACAGATGTCTGCAATTTTTATCCTCAATGCTCAATAGAACCCTAACTACATTATGTTTGAATTATCTGGTTTTGATTCAAAAAAAACATTTGTTGTATGCCTACTTGTATCACGACTGTACTGAATGTTAGTGACACAACTGGCATACACCAGTACAGCTGCATGGGCTGTTAAAATACTGAAGCTCTTCTATACTGACCCAGCCAATGCCTCCTCCCTCTGAACCTCCCCCAAATCCCTGATCTAAAGGGTTAACCCTGGCAATGCAGAGGGCCTGCAGGACCCCATAAGCCCTCCAGTCAGTGTCTGTGTAGATTGATTGGTCCCACTGGCAAGCATTGGTTAACATTTCGATGATCATCCCGAATATAATCACGAGCAAAAACAGATGAGACCTTGCCCTCTTTTTTGCTGTTAGTCTGTATTAATCAGGGAAATGAACAGAAGCTGTTGTGAAAAACAACCCCCAGATCATAGTTGCCTCATATAAGTTTACTTCTCAGAGTCCCCATTCGGGCAGCCGTATACCAACCAGGACCCTGGCTTTAACATGGATGACCTCACTTCCGTGACATTCCATTGGCCAGAACCCCATCACATGGCTCCAATCTGACTGCAAAGGAATCTGAGAAATGTATCTTCCTGTGTGCCATACAATCGGATGTACAGCCTAGAATGGCACCTGGCTATGAATCAAATAATCACATTAATAAATGTAAAGTTGTACCTAGGACAAGCTCTCTCTTGCTCTTTGCCCAGGGCTCACCTCTGTATGCTCCAGAGCTGTGGTTCTCAAAGATTAGGTACATGCAGAACCTACAGGGCTGACTAAAACCTGGACAGAAGGGCCCCTCACAGCATTCCTGATTCAGAAGGTCTGAGGTAAGGCCTGAGCATTTGGTTTCTAAGAAGCTCCCAAGTGATGCTGATCCCAGGACCATACTTCCCCCTACTTTGATTCCCAAGCCAGTTTTCCTAGGTCATCAAAGAGGGCCTGAGCCAGGAAAACCTCTTTTTCTCCTGTTGGCATTTCCAAAGCCCTTCTCTCCTTGAGTGTCTTGGGTTTTAACTGTTTCCCCTGGGATTTTGGCATTTAGGAGGCATTGCTGTCTTTCTGAGGTGATGAGGGCCCTGAGGCTCATGAAGCCTAGTTATATCTTGCCACTGATGCCTTTCCTGCCTCTTCTCCCTCTGCCCAGTGTCCTTGCCCAAAATCAGATCTCTCCAAAGACGTTCAGGAGTGGCCAATGCCACACTGCATGGAAGTTGTCTTCAAGTCCCTCCTTTCCTTTTCGTGCTCATTTTATTTCCCCTCTGATATAAAAACCCTGTTAGCTGCAACTCTCGCTTTCTTTTAGAATACTAACTCTGGCTAAGAGGAAACACCAACAATTTCGTTATAACCAGGTGCCAGAAAATCAACATTTATTTAAAATGTTTACTCTTCAGCTTCAGAACACTGACCCCTGGATGTCACTGAACCACTGCTTGTTATATGTTTCCTGTCCAGATATCTTTTCTTATATATGTTAGTGGATAGTGGATAATGGGGAGTCAGGTAGATGTGAGTCCAAACCCTGTCTCTACTTCTGCCCACTATATGACCTGGAGCCTCAATTTTCTCACCTGTGAAATGGGGATAAAAATGCCAACCTCATAAAACTCTTGTGATGAGGAAGTCAGGCATCATATGGAAGCCTCAGGGATAGACAGCCTAGGGCATATTCTTCTGGTACTTCATACATAGAGATTATTAGTCATTCAGGATGGGGTATCAATGTCAAGTGCTGGCAGCATTAAACTGCAAACAACACTTAGGTTTTTATACCAGATCCCAGTCGTAGCTACATGACCCTAGGCAAATTACTTACCCTCTCTGTAACTGTAGGCACCTTTTGTAAAAAAGGAAAATTTAGTTGCCATCTTGTTTCTCCTGTGGGCATTCTGAAACTAAGCAGGAAAGAGGATTAAATTCTTTCAGCTCCTTAAAAAGGAACTGGAACTGTGAGACAATGTTCTATCAACTCAAACCTGTGATTATATAATCTGGCAATATCAGAAAGTAAACTAATAGGCTATGTGATATAAACTTGTTTTTTGAGGGAAAAAATTAGTCCACCAAGAAGGGGTTCTCTGCAAATAATAACCAGCACAATTTTAAACGTGAGGCTGAGTCTTCAGTCTCATTTCTTAGGTTATTTGTTTTGTTTTGTTTTAGCTGCTTTTTAACCAGAAGAGCCTAAACATGAAAGTTTTAACTTGCAATTCAATTCCTAAATATTTAGAAATGTTCTATAGCAACTTGAGAATTAAACATCGATACTTCATCCAGGGGGAAGCCGAGGTCATTATTTTAGCCCAGGGTTGAGTTAGCATAATGCCCTTTCTCCCCGGACTAATTGCACATCAGGCACCTGAGCCACTTAGCATGTGACCCAACAGCCCCTAGAATCTGGACCTGTCCAAAAGCAATGCTGCTCCTGAAGGCAAATTAGGAGAGTTCATGCCAACCACCAGCAAATTGAGTATTTCACATAATGTGCTTTTCCAGCTTAAATAACTTCGTGAATGACATCTTTCTCACTCTGTTAATTACAGGAAATGAATCACTTCTTGCTTCAGTTGGCCAGCGAAGCTACCTTTTTCTAATCCTAGGGAATTACCCTGCAGCAGGATTTCTCTCTCCTGAGGGCGGCCCTGGAAAGGCCTCCAACACTCAGAATTTCACAACAGGCCTCGACCACGTAGGGAAAGCCAGTGCAACCCAGCATGTGAGAAACTCATGGCCACTGGGCTGGGAATTTTAAAATGTGGTGTCTCTTCCCCTTCAACCTCCATAGAACAGTAAATCATGAGAGGATTATTTTTGTTTTCTATTTTTATTTTTTTAGTGGTGGAGGGGGGTGCTTAAACAACAGAAATAACATTGTCTCACTGTTCCAGAGGCTAGGATCCTGAGATCAAGTTGTCTGCAGGTTGGTTCCTTCTGAAGACCATGAGGAGAAATCTGTTCCATGCCTCGCTCCCAGCTGCCAGGGGTTTGCTGGCAAACTTTGACACTTCTTGGCCTATACAAGCATCACCCATATCCCTGCCTTCATTTTTACATGGCATTCTACCTGCGTTCATCAGAGATTTATTTTTGCATATGTTTTGATGTTCTCTGTCCTTCCACCTCCTCAGGTGGAAAAATTGAGACTTAAATATCACAGAAAGAATGAGACTTCAATATCTGAACATCAACCCATGATGTGGAGTAAAAATGAAAACTTGCCAACGTAGAATCTAACAAACAATATCATATCACCAAAGGGGCTCGAATGAGTTTCTATCTATGTATTTTGTAAGCTATCCCATCCTTATACCCCTGATGCCCCCCAAAAAAGCACTCTTCCCCCTAGGAAGCTTGAGCAGGTATTAAGTATTTGTGGAAAAAATAATTGAAGAACAATTAAAAGAAGGGAAAAAAACCATTGGTCAGTGCCTGAATATGCTGATCTCTCTTCTAAGTATTCCATGGGGTTTATCTCACTATTTGAACAAATCAGACCTTGGCTGCCCAGCCCTACACATTTACGACTTTTTCCATCCCAGTGCCTTCTAATTCTCAGAATCGGCCCTCGTGTAGTGTCACTGATTTTAAACAGAGACATTTGATTAGAGACAAAAATGCGGACCCACAAAACAAGGAAGGCTGTACACCACGGAAGGAGGATTCTTAAACCACTGACCCAGGAGTGCAGGGTTTTGGCCATCCGCAGGGGAGCCCGTTCCCAAGCCACTGCCTAGCACACATTTTATACCCAAAATTGCATCATAAGGGGGCAGTGTGGAGAGGAAACAAGCAGATACCAAGACTTCCTTCTAAATAAGGAGAGAGTACACAAACAACATAGAATAATCCCAGAACAACTGTAAGAAACAGCAAAGTGACTTCAGTAGCAGAACAAGGAAAAACAGTGGGCTGATAACATACGGAGAGAGGAATAGGGAGGCAAAGAAAGAGAGGGAGGAAAAAGGAAGAAAATACGAAAAAACAAAAAATAAGATCTATATGGCAGTCTATGCTATATTTAAAGTGACAGGATCATTTGTCTTCTCTCCAGAGTATAAGCAAAATGATGGCGAACTCTGAATTTGAAATGGATTTTATTTTATGCCTTTCCTTCCACATGACCCAGCCCCACAATACACACACACATAGCAGAAAGTTAAGTGACTTTTCAGTCTGAGGGTTTCAAATGCTCAGACCCCTGTAACCATGCGTTCCAGCTCCAGCAGAGTAATCAGAGCCCTTCCCTTTCTCCTTTAATGGCTGTTGGTTGGGAGTGCGTTCCCCTTCCTTTCCTCCTCAAGGTCCAAGTCAGTGAATTTCTAATCTGTAGCAAGATTCTCTGTTATTTATCAGGGTAGATGGGATAAAAATATGTGTGTTATGAGGATAAAAGAGAAACGATTTAAAGTTCACAATGGGGAAAACATTTTAGCAAATTAATGACTCAGATCTCTTGTTACCCACATCTGTGAGAAGTGATCATTTGTTAAGTGAGTGTGAGATGAAACGCCTTGATTCCAGTATCAGTAGAAGAATGTGTTGATTAGAACAGAGTCCCAGCTAGAAGATGCCAAAAGCAAGAAATTCAAACATATTCACATTTGCTCCTGACCACTAATGATTTTAATTGAGGTGTCATATTTTTTGTGAAAACAAATGATTAACAGTGACTATAAGATAAAAACAAGGCTGTCATTAGTGGTTCCAGAGGCCATTAGTGGTCAAGATCATTGGCTCTGGCACAGGACAGCCTGGACTCACATCCCTGTTTCATCACTTGTTGAGTGTGTGATCTTGGTCAAGTTACTTAGCCTCTCCGTGCTTTAATTTCCTCATTTGTAAATTGGGGAAAGAGTAGTACTATGGTTATTGAGGTATTGAAATAATTGAAATAAATAATAAATAATAAGGAACAAAGTCTGGCACACGGTATGAACTTAAAACTGATAGCAATAGCTTTAAAGATTTTAAACCTGTCTATAATAGTATAGAGCAGTAATGTTCTAGAAACGAGGAGGAAGGAGTACCTTCATTTACCCCCTTGCCTAAGGGTGAGGATCACTACCAAAAATTAAAGTTGTTATAAAGGGTATGTGTTGCCTACATGAACAATGGGAAGGTTAAAAAATAAGTAAAAGAACAACTGACATACAGGCATTGGTTAGTTTAGCGTTTCGCTATGAACATTCACTGCACAAAGCTGAAAGAAGTTATTTTCTTTCCAATAACACTTGTCTTCCAAATGCCACTAGCTAAATGGGAGATACAAACATAAGGAAAAACATGATCCTCGCTGTTTAGAGGAGCACAGCCTAAAACTGATGCATTACAATATAAAGCTCCAGGCACAATGTCAGGACACCGGGGTACACACAAAGCACCGGAGGAGCACAGAAAAGAAATAATTAGCTCTACCTGGGAAATCTGGAGGAATATGTGTGCTGGGTCTTGAAAGACAGGCATTAGTTCTTCAAAGGATAAGAAAATTCTCTGAAGGTAAAGTGGGACAAAACTGTGAATGGCCTTATGTGATATTCTGAAGAGGATTAACTTTACCCTGTAGACGTTGGAGAACACTTCTGGAGTTTGTGCAGAGAAATACTGGGATCGTGTCTATGTTTCAGAAAGATACCTTTAGTGACAGTGTGGAGTATGGGTTTGATGGGGCAGAAAGATAAATGGAGAGACAGCAAGGCAAAGACTACTGAAATAGCCTAAGCATGAAAGGATGAAGCCTGAACTAGAACAGATTCAACAGGTGGAAAGATGGAGGTGGTTGAATAGGAGCAGGATGTGTCAACTACTGAGATGCCTCTTAGGACTTCAGAGTCAAAAGGAGCCCAAGAACTCTTAGAATACTAGCCAGATGGAATAGAAAACATTTCTATTGTGTTTTGGGTGCGAGTGGTGACAGATACAAATGTATTTGGATATACTGAGTCTGTAAAGCCTATGAAATAATCAGATGAAGGCACACAAAGACAGGTGGGACCAAGCCCTAGAGTTCACGCAAAAGGCAGGAGTCTGAAACATAGACCTAAATGTCACTGGCATCCAAGTTGTCTTTGAAGATAGTCAGGGAAAGTACATAAAGTCAAGGAAAGGTCAAAGATGGAATCCCAGAGCCCACAAAGTGGGGCAGCTGGCGGAGCTGTCAAAGAGACAGGAATGTGGTGAGAGCACTCGTCCGGGGACTCTGGTTCTAACTCGGGCCTCGTGCAAACATTTGACTCTCCTTTTCACCCAGCATATTGATGAAAAGTTTCTCTCTATTGGCTTTCTTGATAAACAGCTCAGTAAACATCTGTGAAGACTAGAGCGCCTGGAAGCTGGCATTGGAAACATCACTGATGGGTAGTGGGAACACAACTTCCTGTCTTGCTAACCTTGCCACAGCTTGGACTCTGGGATAAGACGACACATGTTCTTTGTATGACCTGTCACTGTAGAATAATCCACCTTTCCACCTCCACTGCTTCTCCAGAGGCCCTGCTCCATTTCTGGCTCCGTACCAGATCACACTGGCTGCACACAGTTTCTCAGCATTCTGCATTGCAAAATGTGAGCTTCAGTTGATCCATAAGCGTTTACAATCTCATAAAATAATCTTGCTTAATGTAATCTCATGGCTTGAGTATTTGCAAAAGACACAGGACAAGCTATAGGTTTACCTGTTTTAGAGGTATGTGTAATCACTAGAGTCAGATGAACCATGGATTAGAATTTTGTCTCTGTCCCTTGCTAGCCACAGGATTCCAGACACTCTACTTAAGCTTTATGACTGTCATTTCCTCATTTGAAAAATAGGGCTGATCCTTTAAGTTGATGCTACTGGGTGTCAACATTGCTTTCACACTTCTTTCATAACAAAACCCCTTTTCATATAGCCATGAGCCCCAGAGCAGCTTGTCCCACCCTTAACTCCAGAAGGGAGTAGACCTGGTTGATCTAAGAGTAATGCTGTTTGCTTTCCCAATGACTGGTTCAGAAACATGCAAAATTCTAAACAATAAAACAGAAAGAAAAATCTGCTGCAGACATTTGGGGAAATATTTCTCACTTCTAGAAGAGAGGCACATGAACATATGGTCTCACTCTGGACTTTGCTGTGTTTGGCTGTGATGCCTGAAGCTGCTGCCGCCATCTTGCTTCTAGCCATTGAGTGAAGCCAGTGTAGGAGACGGCAGAACAGAGAAAGGATCAGGATTGCAGTTGACATTTTGGATTACCGAATCAACCAACTCTGCAGACCGATCTAATTCTGGACTTCCTGTCATGGTTTCTTATCATTTAAACCAGCTTCCTAACTGTTTCAAATATCCTAACTGACAAAATGCTGGTATCCCTTTCACAGGATTGCAGTGAAAATTAAATGAAATCCCGTGAAGTGCTGGGGTTGTATGAAGCACTCAAGTAGCTATTGCTACCATCATATTGCACTGTTACTATCATTTCAGCTCAACTCAAAGTCAGTTATTTGCAGGGACGTTCAATCTTGTCTGGATCACCTTGGGAAAATATCACACAAATACTGCCCATTACTTTGTTCTATGATCTTGCAGCTGGTGAACCATTATATTCACAAATTGAGTACTCCCAACATGCTGTACTGAGCAGGTCCCAGGTTATCTCATTGAATCTTTGTAATAATTCAGAGTAGTTTACCATTTTGCCGATGATAAAACTGTGGCTAAAAAAAAGGAAATGGAACCTACGTCTGCCTGCCTTCGGAGGTTGTACTCCAAACCGACTATTATCCTGCTTTACTTTTGAATGTTAAAATGACACATTTCAGAGGTGCCTATGAAAAAAACAGTAGGTGTCTCTTGCAGATCATCCCATGTGTAAAACGTTCTGCAAATAGGCCCTTCTATCTGTGAAGCTCCAGATGGGGCCAGGTGATGCACAGAGAGTTGAGGATATTTAGAATTAACTAAAGGGTGAAGAAAGTAGATGCAATAGGATGAGTAGGGAAGTGAACGATGAGACACATATGACTGAGCTGAGTGAATTCTACAAAATGGTGAGTTCACTCAAAAGAAGCAGAGGCTCCCAGAACATTGTGACGAACAGGGAGCAAGTTCCCTTTGTCAGGCAAAAGACATATTTATTCTGCTTTGTCCTAAATAGTGTTATCGATAGTGAACAAATGTATGCTCATTTCTGATCTAAAATATAAGTTTTATATATGTGTGTGTATATAGTCAGCAAAAGACCACTGCAAGAAATATCACAACATTTCAGCAGACATTTCTCTGGGTGGTGAAGTTATGAGTATTTTATTGATTTCTTTTGGGTTTTTTTTTTTCATGTTTTCCTAACCAAATTATTTTATAACCATTAATTATGCAATTAGAAAAAGTTACATAACAAAATACGTGTGCTTGCATGCATACACACACACACACACACACACACGCACACACACATACACAATACATTTTATATTAACCACACTTCTGCTAGGTCAGTCCAGCTATAGTCAGTTCCTCTCTTCTTTGCCCAGTTTTTTCTTTCTTTTAAGCCACCTGCCTCTTTTCACTTTTTCTCTGCTTCTCCTCCCCAAGGGAGTGGGCTCCTACCTTGAAGGGAGGGAGGCCATCTAGAAAGAGCATCCTGTCCCTTACCAGCCATCCTGTTTCACACCATGGAGCCAGTGGGGAGATGGAATCATGCGTGAGGGGCACACTGAGGCTGTCCTGCTGAAGGAGCAGCTTGCTCTCAGATAACAGCTCTGCAGTGGCTCCACCATCAGTCTATGTTGAGCTAGGAGGTGGGTATGACAAATACACTCTTCCAAGAAGTAATTAGCTGAAGAAGGAAAAACTCTTTGAAAATTCAATAGCACTAGAAAGGGATAAAATCACATTTCAAGACATATTTTTCTTGATATTCGAAAATATGCAAAGTTACTTTTGCACTTTTCTTACGTTTTGGAAGATGGAAAGAAAGAAGGAAGGGAGGGAGAAAAGAAAGAGAAGGAAGGGGAGGGGAAAAGAAAAGAAGGAAAGAACCAGAAACAACAAAAAGCCTTCCCTTTCCTAAAGTCAGTGTTAAAGTTACAAAGAAATTACCTTAATGGACAGCTCCTGAATTCTCTTTAGAAAACTTTCTTTAGGAAAACAACTTAAGAAGGTAGGATAGGAAAATGTGAGGACAAAGATTAGCAGGAGACAAGGCAATCAAAAATACGACCTGAGCAATGTGGACTTTTAAGAAAAAGTGCATCTAACTCTCAACTGAGGCCATGATCTTTACTGAGACGTGAAAATGTAACATTCTTCTCTGATTCCCTCAAACCCTTGATAATACCTAATACACACACACACACACACACACGGCAGGGACGGGGGCTGGAGAAATAGGGGTAGTTTTATGGAAATCAAAATGGCTAAGGTCTTTGTCAGGGTTGACACAACACAAGTGAGACCCAAGTACCAAGGATGAGACCATTCATACCCTGAAGTTATTTAGCAGAGGCAGGAGAACCAGTCTAGAAGTGACATCCACAATAATCAATAGGGCTGACACTCAAGCACAGCCATGGGCTAAGGACTGTCCCGAGGCACAGCATCTGTGGTGAAAGAACCAGTTTCATTCTCATGACAACCATCTCATGTAGAAGCTATCCTGACCTCCGTGTTCTAGAGGGGGTAGGCGAGGCTCGGGAGGTTGAGTAACATGCTCCAGATCCCAGGCTCTTCATCACTCAGCTGAACCAACCCTCCTGGAGATGATATATCCCAGAGACACACACAGTGCTGCTGGACTTTTTCTCAGGTTTTTGGATGGGAGTAGATTTCAATGCAATCTCATTTTGAAGTGGCAAGAGGGGGTCCATCTGACATTTGAGTCAAAGTGATATAACATAGTAGTGATTTGTACTCAGACACCCAGGCTTGCTTTCTAGCTTCAAATGTGACCTTGGAAAAGCTTTCTTTTCTCTGATCCACAGTTTTCTCATCAATAAAGTGGTAGGCTGGTAAGAAGACCTGTCTCATAGGATCTTGTAAGTCCTAAATTCACCACGAATCTGAAGCATGAAGCACAGGACTCAGCACATAAGTGCTCAATCAATGGAGCCTTTTATTTGCTCTCTGCAGTTAAAATATATACCAATGCTGAGGGCACAAGCGAACAGCTGGCCACTAGCAAACCTGCCCAACCTCTGTCAGGTGCACCATCTGTAAATGCGTGACATCTGGTTCACTTCATATAAGCCAGTAGGGTTTCTGTCAAATAAAATAAATATAGGCCTAAAGAAAAGTTTAGGGAAATAAACATTCAAAAGGCTACTTTAATGCACTATTGTGTGAACTGAGCATTAAAACAAAAAATAAAATGTTCCTGCCATGTCTGAATATACTGTGACAAGTTGCAACCTGGAATTTACACAATACCATTTTTCCAAGGATTAAAGTTTCTTATTCCAAGTTCAGCACATAGGCTGATGTTCTGGTTTCTTTCTCCCACCAGGATTTTTATAGGGGAGCCTGAAATAAGATTAAGCAAGCATAACAAACCCATATCATATTTTCAGCTGAAAAAAAAAATGAAAGCCTGAATCAGTCAATCCACCTCTCTACTTCCAGCTGAGCCATAAATGTCAGCTGTTCTACTTCAATAGAAACAGAGGGCCTGTCTCATATCTCTATGGGGAGCCAAGTGAGAAGAGAAATGGACACAGAAAAAAAGAGCCAATTGTTAAAAAAAAAAAAAAACTGCAATGCTGGGTGTACTTGGAGTTCTCAAAAAGAAATAGTAATTGCTGAACATCAAATTTTTAGCTATCAAAGGGCCACTGTTAAAGAGTTAAACCACATCCCACAAGAGGGCTTTGACATGTGATGTGAATAGAAATGTCTCCTACATTTTCGTTTTTAAAATATTCTAGAGGAAATCAGGAAAGCTGGTAAAAGAGAGTCACTGAATGGAACGGAAAAGGTTAACTGTCCCCTACATTGAAATGTGGCCTGCATAAATGGTGAAATGAACTGCGGGGCTACATGTGTTCCTGTTGATAGGTGCTGGGAACATTAAGAATAAGAAGTATAAAATTGAATCTATGAATTTGTTTTCACAAAGTAATTCCCTTAAAAAAATTCTACATTAATGTATCTTAAATGGAGAAGAACTATTGTTTTAAAAAGGAGAAGAAAAAAGAAATTCCGTGGTTTTCAGAATTCCAAATGGCTTAAAACGAATTTTTACCCTCTGAAATCAAAATCAGGGTGCCTGTGAGAGAACATAGAAAGACCTCACTATTGCATCATCCAACTCATACTGCAGCAAGTTTTGCAAAACAGATACAAGGCAACCTTTAACAGCAGTGCCCTATCAACTTCTCTCTTGGTTTACTTCACCCAGTGCCTTACAATTAGATAGTCTCAGGTATCATTTCACAAAAGGAGTTTTCCCACAATTCAAAAAAAGCAAAACTGTGAATATTGCTAATGAACAGAGATAATAGTATTGGCAAAACTCTCTCTCCACCCTCCCCCCACTACAGACACGCTGTCACTTCCATTGGGAATGCCCATGCCCTGTCTGTGACTGTCCCTGAGACATGGCATTGCACGGACAAGGTCACTCTCAGGGCAGTAGACACAGTTCTCAGATTAGTCAGTAATTCCTCTGCTGGGTGGGGCAAAATCCTTGGAACAAGAAATCTAAAGGAACAAAAATCATGTTGAAAATGTTTTTGAAACAGTGAATTTTGTGTATGTCGAACAGAGGATCATTTGATTTCTTTTTTATTTTAAAATGCTTGTGGGCAGAATGGTCTGATGTGCTGCTTCTGTGGGTGTTTTCAGCAAGTTTAGCCAGTAAGAAATCTGCACCAGGAACTCTCCCCTTCAGAAAGAACACATCCCTCCATCTCCACCTCCGTTTGCACGTAAAGGGATCAATAAGTTAGCAGCAGATGTTCCTTGACCAGAGGCAGATGGGATCCCTGAGGTATTACAAGATTCACCTGCTCAAAGATCATTCCCCATTTAGCTTTTCAATTACAGTCAATTGTTTAAAGAACAGATGTAGAATGGGCATTAAGATGGCCCCAATTTACAATGGTTCAACTTAACAATTTTTCGACTTTATGTCAATGCAAAAGCAATATGTATCATAGAAATTGTCAAATGTTGAATTTTTTTCTTTTCTCCGGTTAGCTACATGCAGTACAATACTTTTGCGTGATGCTGGGTGGTGGCAGCAAGCCACAGCTACCAGTCATGAGGCTAAACACCGATATTCTGCAGTGTACTGGGTTGCTGAATGATTTTTGTCCAACTGTAAATTAGTTGTATGGGTCCATTTAAGGTGGTCTGGGCTAAGCTCTCATGGTTGATGGGTCAGGTGTGTTAAGTGCATTTTCAACCTTCAGTGGATTTATCAGGATGCAGTTCCATCATAAGTCAAGGAGCATCTCTCTTTGGGTGGAAGGCTGGAGTGAGGGTGGGGCGGAGGCAGAAAGGGATCAAGGGAAAAAGAGCTGAGAGCCGAAATCTGCTTGGGCTTCACAATGGGGCTGTGTGAGACCCTGCGAGACGGGATGAGCAGACACAACCAGGAGTTGCAAAGATTAAAGGGGCTAAAGATATCCATTTCCTACTTCTTAATTATTTTTCCCAAGAAAGGCCAGCTGAGACCAGAAAATATGAATGAACTAGAAAAGTTCATATACCTTTCTCACATTACAATGAAACCAAACAGATTTAGGGAAGATACCATCACAGTCACCTCTCATAATAAACCGGATTAACCTTAGAGTCACAGATGTGCAACAGCATATTCAAGGACTATAAGAGTTAGAGGAGATATCTAGCCATCTAGCACAAGAGTTCTTAACATCTGGGGAGCCACAGACCACTTTAGAAAATGTAATAAAAGCAATGAGCCTTCTTTTGAGAAAAACATACTTACATGCCCAAAGACATAACATATTATAAACTATTGCAGAGGGTTGGCAAGACCTCCAGAGTCCTCTGGGTCATGGATAAAGGATATCTAACCCAGCTACCTTCAATCCACTTCCACCCCATAATGTGAGGAAGCAGGGGGCTTGGCGGGTAAAATGACACATCATAATTTCAAATAGAGTTGCAGCAGGGCAACAGAGTTGGCTCCATTGCCCCTGATTCCTAAAACAGAATCCTCTCCACTACTTTGTGAATCATAAAGAAAATACCTACTTTGTTTATATCTCATGCCCAACACACATAAAAGTTATTATCTTCTGCTGCCATTTGAGTCTCACGGAACCACAAGTCAAAATGTCAGAAACGTAGACAACTAAATAAGAATATCCTTGTTTTTACAAATACATTGAATCGTTTTTTATTCCAAATAAAACACATTCTTATGACAGCTACCTACATACTCTTAAAGTGAGCATCCCATTGGTCCCAGTCAGTCTGCCCCCAGACGTGACCGTGACCAAGCCTGGACCCCAACATTCGTCACATGCACAGGTGTACGCCTCTACCGCTGGCTGGGCATCTTTTTGAAGCAGTTCCATCTTATTCTGATCATTGTTCAGCAGAGAATTCTGTCCCCTTTTCCCTTTCTCTATTCAGAATGCAGGCTGCCGTTCTTTCCAAATCATTGCAAACTTTCCAAGATGTCACGGGGCCAAACCCTCTCGCTCACCGCCTCACATCACTGATTCATGAGACCTTGAAATCCAGACCTGAAGTGTAAACTATTGTGTTGCAAAGGGACCCTTTAGGCAATGAATCAGGGATTTGGGTGGGCTCTTGCAGAATTTCAGAGCATGTAATATACCTTTATCAGTTGGCTAGGGATGCTAATCAAAAATTATGTGTACCAATATTTTTTTGGATCGCTTTCTCCCTTTACTTTACAAGAGCAAGGATTTGTCCTTAGAGAGGCAAATATTCTGGGAAAAAGCAGAACACCAGTTACATAATTTTTTTCAAAAACCAGATATGTAGAATGCTAATCTTTCCAAGAGCAGTCATTAATCCAGGGTGCTACAATCATTGCCTAATGCAAGAGGCTACGTGGACAAAATGCAAGCCCTTAGGGCACCAGCTGGGCCTGTCCCAGGGAGGAGAAGTTCTAGTGCCAGGTCAGACTAGTTCAATACACCAAGGGTGACCCTGCTAAGCCTTTGCTATGACTTCCATGCCTATCCCCATCTCATCTGCCTTCTAACCCACAGGATTTTCACAGCTGAGAATGCTGCACACAGCAAAGCCACCCTTTGAGGACTCCTTAGAAGCCATGTGTTAAGATTCAGAGTCTGATTTGGCTCCCAATATCCAATTGAACCCAGGAAGCTGCAGGAAATGTGTCCATCTCTTCCACTCCAGGACAGCTTTCAATTCAGAACACTTCAAGGTCACTCCTTTTTCTTGCTTAGGGAAAACCAGCAGACATCATGCTGCCAGGTAATCACTGTGCTATGAGCAGAGCTCTCCATGCTAGGACCTCACCCAGCAGCAGAGGAGAGAGATCTGGTGTCAGTCTTCTGAATGAGCACCTGGTGGTGTCCATTCAAATGGCCCCTGGATGTGCTGACCCGGGCTCACATTTCAGGAGTTCCTTCTAAGCAGGCTAAAGCCCCTCCAAGGAATGTTTTAAGGCCTAAACCTCAACCTGTCAATAGCTTGACGTTTTAGATCAAGCCCACCCCTCTCTCCTTCCCTACCCTGCCTGGGTGACTGCCTTCCTCCACCTCACTAAGTTCAGAGTCCTGGGTAATATACTTCTGTCCTTTCTCCTTCCAATTTATTGATGCAGTAAAAATTCTATCACCTAATTCCCTCAGGAGCTTCCCTTTTTATTTTCAAGAATCTGCTTTTTGGCAAATCCACTGGGTATATAACTCCCCAAAATGAAAGCAGGGTCTCAGATATTTGTACACTCATGTTTAGAGCAGCATTCTTCACAATAGCCAAAAAGTGGAAGCAACCTAAGTGTCCTTTGATGGGTAAATGGATAAATAAAACATGTTATATACATATGATAGAATATCATGCAGACTAAAATGAAGTGAAATTCTTATACATGCTACAGCATGGCTAAACCTTGCAGACATTACGCTAAGTGACATAAGCAAATCACAAAAGAACAAATATTGTGTGATTCCCCTCATCAGAGATACCTGAAAATAGTCAAACTTGCAGAAACAGAAAGCAAAACGGTGGATCCCAGGGACTGAGGGTAGAGAAAACGGGAAGTTACTGTTTAATGGGTAAGAGTTTCAGTTTGTGAAGATGAAAAAGCTCTGGAGATGGATGTTGGTGATGGTGTCATAAAGATGTGCAGGTACTTAATAGTAAAGACCTGGAACCAACCCAAATGCTCATCAGTGACAGACTAGATAATATGGCACATATACACCATAGAATATGATACAGCCTTAAAGAAAGATGAGTTCATGTCCTTTGCAGGGACATCGATGAAGCTGGAAACCATCATTCTCAGCAAACCAACACAAGAACAGAAAACCGAACACTTGATGTTCTTCCTCATAAGTGGGAGTTGAACAATGAGAACACATGGACACAGGGAGGGGTATATCACACACCGGGGACTGTCAGGGGGTGGAGGGCTAGAGGAGGGGTATCATTAGGAGGAATACCTAATGTAGATGGCAGAGTGATGGATGCAGCCAACCACAATGGCACATGTATACCTATGTAAAAATCCTGCATGTTCTACACATGTACCCCAGATATTAAAGTACAACAAAAAATATAAAAAAATGTGTATGTACTTAATGTCACAGAAAAATACACTTAAAATGACTAAAATGGTAAATTTTGTATCATTTATATGTTAACATAATTTCCTTCTGAAATTTTTAAGTCTATCTTGGGGAGCTAAAATAAGGCTAAAAAAAATAAACTAAAGCATATGTCCTAAATACATTACTATTAAAACTAAAGATATGAGTTACTGCTTATATATTCCCTGCATTTATTCACTCCCCTGTTGTGCTTAAACAGTTTCTCTCAAATTTCTTGTGGCTCCTGGAGGCCTGTGAGGCAATGACATGACTCTCAGAGACAGAACATCCCTGCAGGCCCAGGAAGATGTGATCTTTCCCACGTGTTTCTGCTGAGATAATAAGTATTCACAGCATGACATTCTGAGAAAAAAATTACATAAAAGCAATTTTCCTCAGTACTATTTCTGGACCTTGTATGAGTCACTCATTGCCTTCTGAAGGGCTTGCATTGCTAATGAGGGCTTTCCATGCACAATACAGCAAGAATCCTTCAAAATTCTATTGGAACGAAGAATAAAGAAATTGCTATTTCATTCTTAAGTTCACCCTGAAGGGTTAGAGACAAACTAGATGGAAGAAGCAACCACTTATGCTGTGCTGGGTGCTTTATCTACAATGCCAACCACCTTGGAAGTACAAGCTTAATGCATCTAGAATCCCCTATGCCTGCCTCAGTAGTGTTTAACGTTTCCAAGAGCTTATTGTGCCAGTTGGAAGAAATACAGTGACACATTTCTTAGAGATAAGTCTAGCTCTCGTGATGTGCAGAATTGGAATCTTGTGTATGGGTAATGACATTTGTAAGAACCACTCTTATAATGGCTTTAAGTTCAAGGGAACCTCACGGTCAAAGGGCTCCTAAAAGATCAATTTAAAAGTTGCTGCAGATAAACTAGGACTCTAGTTCAAAAGCTTCTCATAGCTAGCTGTTCACGGAACAGCCTATTATCAAAGGATTCGAGCAAATTAGCATCTGTCTTCCTCTTCACCTACCTCCCACATGAAGTTAAATGAGCATACATATGAAAATTGTAAATTATTACCCAAACAGGAAGAATTCCTATTAGCCCCCTTTGTAAAAAGGAGGAAACGAAGACAAACAGAGATTTAAAAGTTTCCCTAGGATGATCCAGGAAGTCATTAAAGAAGAGTATGACTGAGGCTGCTTTTAGTGGCTTCAAGGCTTTCACTTTTCCTCCTGTACTTCATTTTTATTCCAAACCCTCCGTATTCAAGGAGCATCCGCTCACTGAAAGTTACTTCGATCCTTTGGTCTATTCGAAGAAGGGACAGAGGACCAAGGTAACAACCAGCCAAAGAAGAGGAAAATTCCTTCTTCTTCCCCTTGTAAGCAACCTGTGCAGGTGGAAGAGCTCCTTATTTTGAAAGAGGCAAGCGATTCATTTCTGAAGGGGATCTCCAAATTCTGGTTAATTCCCTTGACGATGGGCTGCTCAAGTGGCTGTTACCTCATTTACGGTTTTCTCATTCTTTCTTCTGGATAGTAAAGTCACTGAACAAACATTTCTCCAGGAGTCATTTCTGCTCCTGACACCAAAGCTGTCCCTCCCTCCTGCTTCCCCATTTCTGTTGAATTCTTGGACGATCTGAGCAAGGGCCAATACTAGAGATTCAGTCCAGTCCCAGAGAAGTTCAGAGACTTGCCCAAGACAGTTACACAAGTAATCTGTGTCCCAGAGAGTGACAAATCCTTTTTTGCCTCATCACTCCGGTCCTTATCTCTAGCTCAGTGCTTTTGCATATAGTAATCACTCAGTCAATATTGGCTGTAATCGCAATGCTTTTCACATATTCCATGGGACCAATCGTTCCATTTCTTGATTGGAGGTGGAATAGGGAATAGAAATGCAAACCACCTTTAATAGTATTTGTTTGGCAGCCAATGAGAGGAACAGTCCTCATGGCTTGGAGGGTGCACTTGCTTGGTTTAGTACTGAAGGTTGTCCTTCCCGCCACCTACACACAGTCAATGAGTTGTGTAATTTGTGGATGAGCACCGTGTCTAGCCACAGGTCTCAAGTAGGAAATTCGTGTGTGTGTGTGTGTGTGCATGTCTGTATATGTGTGTGTGTCAATGCATGTGAGGTAGGAAGAGAGAGATGGACACAGAAAAAAAAATGTAAGGACTAACTCTCAGGTAGGGACAATAGGCTGTCATAAAGAACCAGGAAGTGTGTGTCAATGCCTAAAGTTCCTGTGTTTCCAAGTACCTCTGTAGCAGGCACTGTTGGCAGGAATCATTGTGTCACATTTTCAGGTAAAATTGAAACTGAGGAAGAATCAATTCTTAGTCACTGCCTTAAAATTTCCCAGTCCCATGAATATTCCCTCCCTCTAGGTTGGGAACAGCTGTCTGTACTCGAAGCTGCCTGCACCCACCTGGGGGTAGAGGACATAGAAAAGCTGCTTGCTTCTCTTTTGCTGAGAATAACCCTGAAACAGGTAACACCCATTAACAATTGTCCAGGGTTGGACTCTGTTTGGGTCCACTGACCATTCCCTGACCCAGGGTTCAGCTCAGCACTGGGCCCTTCCATGTGTCTGAGCCAGGTAGGCTGAGGGAGAAAGCCTTGCTTGCTTCCTGAAGTTCTGAATGTGGCTGATAAAGCTATTGAGCATTTTCAGAGGCCATGCAACGTTTTTATGAAGGACATTAAGACTTGCAGTCTAATCGTACTATAAATTGTGCTTCAAAATCCTTTGCAAAGCTACATGCATTAAAAAGGGCAAAACTATTGCCTTCTGTCCCTCTTTGCCAAAAAACATCACAGAGAGGGGCTGTGTTGGAGCTTCTCCACTGAAGATTCCTTCACCAAGGCAGAGAACCTAGTCTCTAACAGAAGTGTCACAGCAACTTGTAGGCTTATCTCTCTCAGCTCCTTTGTAAGGACAGATTCAGTGCAGGCAAAGGCAAAAGAGGCCTTTTGTGATCCACTCACCTTTTCTTATTCCCATATATTGGTCTTCTATCTGAGGTAAGGGGGCCTGAAATCCTCAGAGGTAACAAAATTAAAGGCATATTAAAGGTTGTTCAGCTCTACAAAAGAAAATTATAACTCGTGGTTAAGTTCTCACAAGGAATCTTATCCAAAGAGTCTGTTATATTTTCAAGTATAGAGCCGGACACATAGATGTTCAAAACTATTTCTTTCACTGAAAGCTTCACAAAAACAATATATCACTGAAAACCAAAAGATATCAGAGAAAAGGTGTTTTTTTTTTTTTGTTTTTTTTGTTTTGTTTTGTTTTGTTTCTATGCAGACAGAAGAACAGGGAAATGGACAAGAGACAAAGTTTTTAAGTGGGCTCCACTGGGCGCTCAGCAGAACCTAAAATGCCCCATCAGCATGTTGACGTTCAATGACTTTTCACACCTTCCTTTGCTTCAAAAATCTAACTGACTAGCTTATCTCATTGAAACTACTGCAATTTTCAAAGCCAACAACAGTCCCAGAACAGTTGGCTAAAGAGGAATAAAATGTTTCAAAACCACAATGAATTTGAGAAAAAAAGGAAGTCACAACGTAAAAGATGTTTGAACGCGAATTCATGTTCCTTTGAGGACTTCATAATCATTAGTTTATTCCTAAATCAGACTGCTAGAGAAATAAGAGCAGCCCGAAAGGGAAGATGAGAACATTAAGGCCAAGCTCCTTCGGGCCGGCGTAGGGCTTTTCTACCCACATGTCAGATCCTCATGGCTGGAAGGAGCCCTGCGGGACTTTCCTTTCCAAATTCCACGTTGCATTTTGAGATGCTCTAAGACAAGGGTTGGCAAACCACAGCCTGCAGGCCAAATCAGTCTGCTACCTATTTTAGTATGAACTGTGAGCTAAGAATGGTTTTTACATCTTTAAGTGGCTGAAAAATCAAAAAAGCACATTTTGTCCCACTGAAAAATGATGCAAAATTCAAAAGATTTCAGTGTCCATAAATAAAATTTTACTGGAACACAACACCTCTCATTCACGTGTTCTGTTTTCTATGGCTACATTTGCACTACATTGGAAGAGTTGAATAGAGAGCTTCTGACTCACAAAGCCTAAGAGCTGGCTCTTTACAAAAGTTGTCCATTGCTCTGCAGCATCACAGGAGACAGACAGGTAAGAAAAGGGAGACTTCTGGGTACCTTTCCAGAGACCACAAGGGGAGAGGTTTGTTTTCTCCATTAAAGATCCCTTGACCAAGGCAGAGAACCCAGAGGCCATGTTCCTCTTGGACGCTGAGACCTGACATAAGCTACTCTGTCATGAAATTCTGACCCTCTGACAATTTCCAAGGTTGTACAGCCATTAAAGTAAATGATCTGTGCATTTTCAATTCCTGCACTCAAGCTGCTTTGACCACCCTATTATCTCATGGTAAATAACAGACTGTAATCACACAAACGTGTAATTATATCCGCTAAACACTGAGGAGGGAGAAAGAGGAAAATGGTCCCCCAGTTTATGGCACTGGGCTAAGTAATCTGTTAGACATTCCACATGCCCGCCAGGGCAGATCTCTGGACTAGGCTTGTTGATAAAAAGACCCTCTGTGGATGAAAATTACTTGGATTAAAGGTTTTAATGCTGCTGTTATGGTCATGTTCAGATCAAGTGTCAAGCAAGTCTGGATCTTGGGGTAGTTGGCATGTTTCTACTGACTGTCACATGAGGTTTTGTCTCCAAGCATTCAGTGCTTCCTAGAGCTCTGAGAATGTGGCGAGAGAGAGCGAAGACAATGCGGGATTGTTTGCCGACAGCAAGTTCGATTTATCCCTTTGTTAAAATGAATCTGAGAAGTGGCTGCCATCTATGTGTGCTGTGAAGTCAGCACAATTGGCATTGTTTATAGCCCTGTTTGTTGTGGCCGCTGCATGGGCATAGATTTGTGGAAAGGAGAGGTTTCCATATGAAAGTCGTCCTTCTGAGTGTTTAGTGCTTTGTTTTCTTGTTGCATAAGTCCTTGCCTATCATGCTTCAGGACTTAGCAGCTCAGCCTAGAGTGATTTGGGAATGGGAAAAGATCTCAGGCCTGTGGCATTATAAAGTCCACTAGCAAAGTTGTTCTCAGCTTTTTCCATCCCCAACCCACCTAAGAGATGTGACACTTTTTAATCAAAAACATTGCTCACCAGGGGTGTGATTTTCAACAAAGGAGTTAGTCGGGGCTGGAGCAAAATAGATTTTTAAATAGTTTTTAATTTTAATATATAATTTTAACATTTTTAATTTTATCAATTAAAAATATAGACAAACCCTGCAAGTAAAGAGTTGATAATATAAACCCTTTAAGTAAAACAGGAATTACGTATGGAACATATGGTCCACAAAGGTTCTGCTGTCCTCCCACTCCGCAGCTGACAATCCCTGCAGTGAGGGCCCCTGTGGAGCCGGCTGGGGCACTTGAGTCTCATTTCTTTCCTTTGCATTGTTCTAGCCCTAAGGTGTATTTAGGTAGGAGAATGCCAGAATCTGGCAATGATTGAGTGGTCCCAGGCCACCAGATCTTGATTCAACCCAAGGTTTCTCTTATGGTCCCACTTCCAGCACCTTGGCAGGGATTAGGCCTAACCAAAGCATGATCCTTAACTACTCAGTAAATTGCCTGTTGAAAGTCTTTTATCTGTATTGAGATAATCTAGGTTCAACCACTCCCATCTGGGGTTGGAGCTGAGTTAGAGGTCGTGGGGTGTGAGGAGTGTCTGGCCTTCAGACCCAGCTCCTCCTGGGATGTTCAGATTCCCTAGGGAAGGATGCAAGAGTTTCTTGATGGCAGAGGAGGAGTAGGATAAATGCGGGGAAAGGGTGGGCAGGGATGAGAAGAACCCAATTCCTTTCTACCTTTTCATACAATTTCCAGAATCTGTATCCAAGGAAGTCCCAGAATCCAGGTGGAGATCCCTGAGGCTAGGAAGTTAGGTGTTTGACTTTGTATATGTTTGTGTCAGGTACAGATAGAGCAATAAGCCCTTGAAAACACAACTAATTCAGGTTTCTGCTTAGGTTTTATTTCAGAAAAGACTGGGAAGAAGTGGACAGACAAGCAGGATGTTTTTAATGATGCACTCATTTAACATTTTTGTGTGTGAGAAAACACGATGTGCACATTTCCAGTCAAATTCATGAACCATGTTGTTGGCCATCAGAGCGCACCACGATCATTGCTGCTGGAGTCATCGTGAGAATAACATTTGTTCCTCAGTGTCCCTACTTGTGTGGACATCAGTGAGCTAAACCTGCTGCCTAACGCAGCATGTCACAGAAACAAAGTAAAACAGGACTTATTTTATTTACGAAAATGCTTTATTTTATAAAACTTTTACCTTCAGCAAAAACTGTTTCTTTCAGGATGGTACTGTAGGATAGTATCAGTTTGCAAACAAACTTTTAGCCATGATGGAAGATTTTCACTTGGCTGGATCAAGTTTCAGGACAGGACAGGACACGACAGTGCAGGACAAAAAAGAGGAGAGGATAGGAAAGGAGAGGAGAGAGGAGAGGAGAAGAGAGGAGGAGGAGGGAGGGG
>NW_022436941.1:70940376-71103405 GCF_009761245.1 Sapajus apella
TGGTTGATTGATTTTTGAGAAAGGTGCAGAGGTAAGGAGAAAGGATAGTCTTTCCAGCAATTGATGCTGGAAAATTTAAACATTTGCACACAAAAAAAATAAACCTCAACTTATATCTCATACCACATACCAAAATTGACTCTAAGTAGGTCATATGCCTCAGGATAAAATCTCGAATCTACAAAATTTCTAGAAGAAAACATTAGAGAAAATCTTTGCAAAACTGGGTTAGGCAAAAATTTATCTGATAGGACACAAAAGTATGAATCATAAAACAAAAAACGGGTAAGCTGAACCTCATCAAAATTAAGTTTCTGCTGCATAAAAAATAGTTGAGAAAATGGAAACAGAAGTGAAAACTGTAAGAGAATACTTACAAAGAACATATTTGATAATGGACTGCTATTCAGAATACATAAAGATCTCTTACAACATAATAAAAAGAAAATAAACAATCTTATTTAAAAATGGAAAAAACATTTGAGGAGATACCTTGTTACAGAGATACAGAGGGCAGATAAGCAAATAAAAAGATGCACAAAATTGTTAGTCATTAGGGAAACGTACATTAAAATCATAGCAAGGCAACACTACACACTTCTTATGGAAGTATGGAAACAAACAACAAAAAGCTGTCATTACCAAGGGCTGGCAGGAATGCAGAGCCCTAGAACTCTCTCATAGTTTTCCAGCGGACACACAAAAAGGTACAGCCTCTTTGGGAAACCCTTAGGCAGTTTCTTAGAAAGTCAAATACTATTCCATACAACCTAGCAATATCCCACTCCTAGGCATGTATCAAAAAGATATGAAAATATATTTTTATGCAAAAAACTATACAAAAATGTTTCTAGCATCTTTATTCATAATTGTCAAAAACTAGAAACAACCCACGTGACTATCAACTAGGAAACAGATAAATTGTGGTACACGTACACATTGGAATACTACTTAGCAGTGAAAAAGGGATGAACAAACTACTGGCATGTGCAATAACCCAGATGAATCTAAAAAGTATCATTTACAGTGAAAGAAGTGAGATACACAAGGCTGTGTGCTATATTATTCCATTTTTATGACATTCCTGAAAAGGCAAAAGCTGTAGGAAATACAGTCAGACCAGTGGTTTCCAGGGAGGGTAGGGATTTATTATAAAGGAGCATGGGGGAACTTTTTGGGATGATGGAAATATTCTACATCTTGGTTTTGGTGGGGCTATATAAATGTATATATTTCTCAAAACTCATAGAACTGTATGCCTAAAATTGGTGACTTTTATTTTGCGTAAATTATACTTTGATAAACCTAATTTAAAAAAGAAAAAAATACACAAAACAATCAGAACCAAAAATCCAAGGTCATACTAACTGACAAGTCAATTTAACACTACCTGATGTCTGTAACATATGTAAGAAGATAAGTATATGGTTCTTTGTATTATTTTGATCATATTTATATAACATGCTTTCATATACTTGGAAGAAAACCAACTAGCCTTAGGGTTACCAGTAAGAACAAAATTTTACATAGAAGCCAGACAAGATATTTTAGTATACAAATTGTTCCTCCCATGTAGTGGGCTGAATGGCCCCAAAAGGACAAGCTCAAATCCTGATCCTCAGAACCTGTGAATATCACCTTATGGCAAAAGGTGTGATTAAGTTATACGTCTTGAGAGGCATTCTTCTCCTGAATTTTCTGGGTCTGTCCAACATGTAATCACATGCATCTTTATAAGGAAAGGGGTTTTGAGACACAGAGGAGAATGTGAAAGAGGCAGAGGTTGCAGTGACGTAGCCACAAGCCCAATACTGCTGGCAGCCGCAAGAAGCTGGAAGAGGCAAGAAATGGTTTTCCTCTATATTATTCCCCAGTGGAAGCACAGCCTTGTCCCTTCCTTGATTTGATCTCCGTGAAACTGCCTTTGGACTTCCAGCCTTCAGAATTGCAAAAGAAAAAAATTATGTTGCTTTTTTTTCAGCCATCAAATTTGTGGTAATCTGTGACAGCAGCCGTAATAGGAAACTAATATACCACATTATAACGATATGGTAATACAAGGATATGGGTATACATGGCTAATTTGGCCACAGAAGCAGGCCTTGTGTGAGTTCATCGCATACTGTACTGATCATGGTAGCCTGTTGCTTGGATTGTGCTCCTTACCGTCACCATCACCATCACCATCACCATCACCACCAGAGCGCTTGACATGCACAGAATGCGCCGGAGAGCCAGGAGTCAGGCACAGGGACCGCAGCGGAAGCGGCTACTTCCCCACCCAACAGCCTTTCCACCTTATTCTAAATAACAGACACCTGAATGATCAGGCCTTGCAGTGTGCTCAGCTCAAAAACCGCATTTCCAAACCTCTCTTACAGAAGCAGGCTGCTGGCAAATGAAGTGGAAGTTATCAGTGAATGTTTCAGGGAAACATTTTAAATGTTTCAAAAGCAGTTGATTCGAGTGGGTCGCCGGTGCCTGTCTCCACCTCCCTTCTTTCTTTCTGATGTCTGCAAGGCAAAAGTGACGGACCGAGCTCCAGCAGCCATCTCTCAGCAGTGAGGTAACCTCAGACATGGCAAGCAAGCACTGAGGACGGAGAAGCGAAGCAAAGCACCCAGAAGCCAGGGCTCCCTGTGACTGCAGAGCTGCTGTCACAGTCCTGGACTCCTTGCCTCTGTTTCACGTGAGAGGAAACAGACAAGGCCTTATTTTGTTAGTGTCTCACTTAGTAGCAATCCAAAGCAATTCCTAGCTTATTCCAGGATCTAATTAACTTTATCAAATGATACTGAAAACTAGAGAGAACGATAAAAATGAAAAGTTGTTGATAGCATGATTTTTCACCTGGTTCAGCTTTCAGAGAACATGTTTGCTGATGTCATAGGGTATTTCTATTATTTTACTTTGCTGATCTCTCTTTTCTTTAGTTATAAAGAAAATGAAGAAACTCATACAAGTTACAAGTCACAACTCTCCATGTCTCCAGAACTGCATGAAAAGAGTACCTAGCTCTGTTACTTGCTCCAAACCAGGAAAAAGTCACCTTAGCAGCCAAATTACTAACTTCCCCCATCCTCTTATATTAATACTCAATGTACTCAAAGAACATCAGAACACATCCTACTAAACCACAAAACTCTGCATTTTGTAGAGGCTGACCTATTTGAACTATAAAGAATGGAGACAATTTTCTCCAAATTATTGCAAACATAATTAAATCTCCAAAACAGGGATAAAGGTACAAGTTCCAAAACCTTAAAAAAAAAATGGGCCCTAGATGAGTGGAAAAAATAGGGAGAACTGCTGATTGAAGAGCTCAAAAGCAGATTACGAAAGAATAACTAAAAGAAATGATAAAATAAAAAGAATAAGAAGACAGCCTCTTCAGGTTATAAAATGCAAAGAAGACCAGCAGCCAGCATAACTGATTGCCATTGGGCCTGAACCTTCTCAGCCTCATCTCTGTTTACAAGAGCCCCATTCACACTATTTCACAAATCCTCCACTAACACCACCTCCCAGACTGACCTGGGAAGCCACCTGGGAAATGCAGACACTATACACAGGAGGCTGATAAACACGAACACAAGCCCCGTCAGATACAGGGCCTATGGCAGAACCCTTTATCTACGCTGGGCTTGGAAGCTAATTTTACCTTCGTTTGAGTTTCCTTCATCCCCTTAATGGTTCTTAGAAGGGGGTTCAGACCAGTACAGGAGAAATAAAAACTGAAAGATTTTGTTCCCTGCCCTTCCAGTTGAAAGGAACCCACTGTACACACACCAAAGATGCCACTCCGTGGAGTCTCACACAGGGAACCACCCAAGAACACTTCCCAAACAATTGTAAACACAGGTGTATCTGTGTGCTTTATGCCACTGGGTAACAGAGTTAGGAGGAATGGGGATATGACTTTTTTATTTCAGCTCTATAACATGCTTTCTAAAGAAAACTGAAAGATCACTTACACCAGAGAGGGTCCCCATCATGGCTTGGTAGAGTGAAAATAGAGATTTAGGGATCTGAAGACTTGGCCGTGGATCTGCCACTGTTTTTCTAGATCATCTTAGACAAGTTATTGAACTTCCCTGAGCTTCAGTGTCCTGATCAGAAAATTAGGTTAATAATACGTGTATCCCAGCATTCGGTGAGAAACAACGGCCCATAGGTGCTCAGTAACGCTGATTTATTTTTCTGTTTTCCACATTTCAACATCTCCAGACTGGCAACCTGCAAGTCAATGCTGGCCTAAAGATATGGCTTTTGCTGAACGTTGTGTTCTTTTCCTGCTGTAAGGAGCCACAACTGAAGATTTCCTAAAACTTGGATTCCAGTTTATCTTGAAAAACTGCAACAGCAAACTGGGCTGCATCCCTCCCTGGCCACAGGATGGCTGGAATTGATCGCTTACACAGGGAATATACTATCCAGCTCACTGGCTTCCCAATCCAGCCATGCTCACTTCCTTGAGTTATCTGCCTGAGGACATAGACATTTGAATTTGCCAAATCCGCTAGTAATCACAAAGGGGCCCACTCAAACCACCACCTTTCCTTTTAGCACATCACATGTGCTTTTGGTGCCCTAATCCTCTACTGAAGATAAACATGCCATTTGGTCTAATTATACTCATGATAGACCAACAGAATGATGATGAAATTGAAAGTCCAGTCAATCACTTCTGTAAAACCAAGTTATAGGGGAAGGAGGTGGAGGAGACACACACACACACACACACGCGCGCGCGCGCGCACACACACACACACACACACACACACACCATAGCAGTCTGGCTACATTCACTTAAATTTGTGTTTCTCTTAGTATATTCAGTGAAATGAGTTCATAGAAATAAACAAGGTATAAATCATGCAGTTGAATTCTACAAGTGTTAATTATGTTTAAATGTATTTATTTATTCTAAGAGATTATGAATCAGCTTACACTTAGATAATAAAAGATTAAATTGCTTTAATTATTAAATAAACTGGTAATGAAAACAAACTGTCAGAAGACCATAGAGAAACCAGCATTTTCATCTTGCAGTTCGAGTACAAAATGGTACAAAGCTTAAGAAGGGGAATTTAGAAATAAAAAATTCCAGATGAATTTACTGTTTAGACCCAAAACATCCATTTCTATGAGTGTACCTTGAAGATACACTTGCTTAAGTGAGCAATAACATATGCATACATGTACTAGTTGTCTGTCACAAATAGAATGACAACTGTTCCAATTTGTCCAAGGCTAAGGGATTTACTGGAACTCAGGATTCTCAGTGCTAGAACTGGGACAGTCTAGGGAAAACCAACACTGTTGATCATCCTAGTAACAAACTGCCCTAAAATTTGTCAGCTTGAAACAATACATATATTTTGTATCTCACAGTTCCTGAGAGTCAAGAATCCAGGGAGAGCTTCGCTAGACTTCTACTTCACAGACTCTCACAAGACTATAATCAAGGTGTCAGCTAGGGCTGAGATCTCATCTGAAGGTCTGACTAAAGGAAGACTTGCTTCCAAACTCACTTATGTGGTTGTCAGCAGGATTTTGTTCCTCAAAGGCTCTGGAATGAAGACTTGGGTGGCTTGCTAACTGTGAACGATAGTGTGCCCTCAGTTCTTTGCCATGTGGCCTCTCCAACATCACAATTTGCTTTATGAAAGCCAGTAAGAGAAAGAATTTGCTAACAAGACAGAAATAACAATTTGTTTAACCTAATAACAGAAGTAACACCTTCAATATTGCATATTCTAGTTCTTGGAAGCAAGTTACTCAAGGGGTAGGATTATACAATACTAGGAGGTAGAGATCATCATCTGAGACTAGCTTAGAATCTGTCTGACCCTGGGCTTAGGTGTGTCACATACACCTTGTGTTTCATTTCAAATCCTCTCAACTCACAGCCATCCAGCATTTTCTTCTACCCAGTCGCAGTTCAGGTATGAAGGATGAGTTCCACATTGGGCAGGTGTGAGAGCTACCCTGATTAAAACGCTCACTCCCCAAAGGAGCCAACATCTCCGTGACAACCCCCTAGATATCATTTTTATTGCCCCTAGGTGTACCCTAAAAAACCTAACCACATTCAGGGAAGCACAAAGCATTGGGTTGCCAAGCAAATATTATAATTTGTTTACGGTTCCTTCCAGTCCAGATGCAATCTACCAATCAGAGGTCATTTTCATCATCAGCAATGTTGCCTACAAAAGGAGTTTGTGTTCTAGCCTTAGGCGGTTGCCAGAGTATCAGAGCTCCGCAGTCCACCATAGCTTAACCATAAGTTAAATAATCATGCACAAGGAAATAGTTGGCTAACCTTTACTCACTCACCCTCACATGAAAGAATCTACAGATTCCTCTCCTCTTTAAAAAGGAGCCACTATGGCTATAGGGGTGTTGTAATGTCTTTGGAAAACCTGTAAGAAAAGACATGGGTGAAGGAAAGGAATTCCAAAACATGCTTTATCTCTCCCCTTGTTTTTCTTATATTTGCTGCTTGAAGTACAAGGCCAATGTATTTTGGTGAATTTTGTTTTTGTTTTTGTAAATAGGGAGGCTACTGCGGCAGTAACTTAGCCAAGTCACAGGCTTCCTCTGAGAGCCTCAGTATGTGTAAAGTGTTTGGGACTATCCAAGCAGAAAATATAAATGTCACCCACCTACTATTATGTCCTGCAGATAAGAGGGTGAGATGGTCTTACCAGGGACCAGAAAGTCACTTAAGCCACATGAGGCCCACTATGGGTGGCAATCAGGAAAAGTTTTCCCTAACCCCGCCAGCTCACTGCCTCCCAGATAGGCCTGCATGCCTAGGACATAGGTCCCCTGGAGGTGAGGACCTCTCACCTATAACTGTTCCTCCCTGAGGCTCCTGAGCCCATAGGCCCATTCTATTCTCTGCCCCCTTCTACAGTGCACCCTCTTTTCCTTGCCAAGATTGTGACACTTGGCTCCATTCCATGTCCCCTAGGATAGAGCTGGAGAGCGTTTAGGTTCCATACGGATGAAGGGCAGGATGAAGGTCAAGCATCTATTTACATAGCAATCAAGTCATTTCCCTAGTGAGAGTGCACGCCTCAGTAAAAATCATCTGCTCCATCATGCTAAAAGGGTCTCTGGTTCTTTTCTCCCCATTTTGAGCCACATTATGAAAAGATCCTCTTCTGGCCTCTTAGCTAGATGGGTAGCATGTCTAGGGAAGAGGAGAGGCAAGGAACTCATTCTGTACAGCAATACTTCCCATTTTACAGAAGCCTGCCTTGTTTGTTCCAAGAAATTGAATGTCCATGGAGAAAGGTTCCCCCTATTAGCAGACCTCACCTTCTCTCAAGTATAGCAGGCAAGCTCTCCATGTGAACTCAGGTTTCCATCTTTAGGGCTCTGCTGTGACCTCCTATGGCTAAATCTCCCTTTGCAGTTTGTGGACTGGCACCAACCCAGTGGAGAAAACTTGGTCCTTTTTTTCCCTCCATGAGTCCAATAAGCTTCTTTAATGATTCTAGTGGTGCTTCGGTCAATGATTCTAGTGGTGTTTCAGAGAGCCAAGAACAGGCTCTGGGGTGAACAGACAGCTGGCACCTGTGAGCCGGGGAGGGCTGTGCCGCGATTCTTTAATGGATTTGTTGAAGGAAGGATATAAAATATGGGGCAAAGTCCGAGAAGGCAGAGAGGGAAAGCTGGGAAAAGAGAGCAGATGTTGTAAAAGATACTCTTTCAAGTTTCCTGTGCACTAGCAATCTGCAGATGTACGTTGGCAGGGCTACAGTCAGAGTGCAGCGGGAGGCTGGGGTTTACACATCTGGAAATCGTTTGGTAGGGGGCAGAGTTCAAACGCTTTCTGCTTCAGCTGCCTCAGACAAACCTAGCCGTGCAGGCTGAGGCTGAGTGAGGGGCCGGCCGTCCACAGAGTCCCTCTGGCTTTACTCCGGTGGAAGCCCTACCTAAGCCGGTGGGTTTTCCTCTGTGTTGGTTCAGTCACATGGAAAAGTTGAAAGGATTATAAAAGAGGGAACAGGACTAGGGAAGGTGGGAAGCAAAGAAGAAAATGCATCACAACTGAAAGAAGCCTGGCTGGAAATCAAGAAACAAAATGTACTTGGATCAAATCCAGTGCATGAGTTAACTAGAGAGCAAAGAACACCATTCAGAGAGGGGGAAAAAAAAGCGCTCTCTGTGCATAGTAACACCCAGGGATCATGCTCACACCACATTTACTTTTCTCAGAAATCCCTGTACATTTTGCCTTCATTTATTTCAAGAATGCGCAGGGCTCTCTTGATCCCAAGAGAATTACTTACTTCCTTTTGAAGGATTTATGGGGTTCTGCTGAGAGAAAGAGCAGGTCTCCCAAGGCCAGGTCATCACCCCACTGACCTGCAGCCTCCTGCTGTCAAATGTGAGGCATGGTCCTCCCTCCCAGAAGGCAGCCAGGTCAAGCCGGGGGCTTAGCTCCCCTCAGAGGAGAAGCACATCCTCAGGGTGAAATTGGGTCCTGGTTCAAAGTTCCTGCTGTGCTCAGCTATGCAGATGATATGGCTTGCAGCTGCTCAGAGGCTTAGTACAGGGCCTCGTGTACTCATGTTTGGCAGGGTGACCTTTAGAGGGGTGGTAATGAGCAAAAGGCACAGGGCATACCCACGTTGGTTATTCTGATCCAGGACCTCAGAAGGATCTGAGTCCACTTAAAAAGAGGAGTAACAAAATACAACAAAAAAATATAGTAAATGCCAGCTATGAGGTAAAACAAGTTTAGACAGAGCTCCTCATAATCCTCACCCTCAAAGCCTGCTTATCTTCCCATATCCTCTAACTTGAGGTATGCCCCTGCGATCCCTACAGCTGTCCAAGCCAGAAACGTCCATGTCTCCCCTCCATCACCAGGCATATCCAACTTGGCCACTGGGCCCTGTTGATGTGACACCCTTAGCATCTCCTGAATGTTTTGCCCCACCCCAATACCACCACCCTCAATATTTCTAGCCTGACCACCGCAGCTGCCTACCAGTTTGTATCCCTGATGCCAATCTTATTCATTCTTTATCTTTCTAAAACATAAGTCTGAGCATGCCTCTACCCTAAATGGTCCAATAGCTCTCCATGGCTTTCAGGATAAAACTCAGCCTCCTGAGCATGGCATGCAAAATCTTCATGATCTGGTTTTTGTCCACTTTTCAAACCCCATCTTCAGTGATATGCTGGTGAGTGTTTAACAACCATACCTGCAGACACACCACTGCATTATCTTATGTGACTCATACTCCCCCTCAGGTGACAATGAACTTCTTTCAAATTCCTGGTCATTCCATAATTTCTCCCTCATCTGAGCCCTGCATATCTTTCTCTCTCAGCCAAAAACATCCTTCTTCCTGGCTCCCCCATGTCTAGTCATCCTTCAAGTTCAAGCTCATGCAAGCATAGTGAACATGAGTGGCTACTAGCATGCTACCGTGTAATTGTGTGCTGGTGGGGCCTGCTGCACTAGGTGCTTCTTGAGAACAGAGACCATGTATTATCCTTGTGTCCACCCTGCCTTACACCCTTCCTGACACATAGTAGGTTTTCAGTAACATTTGCATTAAATAATAAAAACAGTGCTTTTTTCTGAGACAGGATCTCGCTCTTGCTCAGGCTGGAGCGCAGTGGCATGATCATGTCACACTGCAGCCTCAACCTCCTGGGCTCAAGTGATCCTCCCATCTCAACCTCCTAGTCGAAACCACAGGCAGACACCACCTGCTGATGGTGATGGGCTGATTTTTTATTTTTTGTAGAGACAGGGTCTCCCTCTGTTGCCCAAACTGGTCTCAAACTCTTGGAGTCAAGAGATTTTCCCACCTCAGTCTCCCAAAGTCCTGGGTTTATAAGCTTGAGCCACTGTACCTGGCTCCAGTGCTCATTTTTAATTTTCTAGTTACACTCTACTTTCTTGTGAAAAGATTCAAGGTTGTAGTGCTGCAGGCCTTCCACTGAGACCAAGACCAAGCTCTGTGGAGGACAGAGTAGTCAAAGAGAACTTCATGGAAAAGAGTTGCCAGATATAGCAAATTACAGTATAGGCTGCCCAGTTAAACTTCAATGTTAGATAAGCAACAAATACTTACCATGTGCCCCATGCAACATTTAAGAAATACAGTAAAAAAAAAAAAAAGTATTTGTTTATCTGAAATTCACATCATTGAGTGTTCTTTACTTTATCTAGCAACCCTATCTTTGAGAAGGTTGCATTTGAGCAAGATCTTGAAAGATGAGTCAGATTTAGAGAGGGCAGAGAGAAGGGAAACTGGTTCTCCTAACTGGGGACCAGCGGGAGGGGTGATAAGCAAAGTCCCCAGAAAATGGAAACCTGCCAGGCATTTTCAGACTGGTCTAATTAGGGCATGAGGTTTATCCCCACAGAGGATGAGAGGCCAAAAAGAAGGAAGAGAACATTGAAAATGACATGGAGGTGACCAGAGAGGAGGAGACTATCATCATTGTCCAGACGTGTGTTCAGAGTTTATAAGTCCTGAACTGGCCCACGGGCAATTAGAAGAAAGGACAGGAAAATGAGCAGATTTCTAATTGGGAAGATGGGGAGGTGTGGCAGGGGGATGTAAAGAATCCTCCAAGATTTAAGATTCGAAAGGAGAAGCCAGATGGTAAGGGTCCAGCAGAGGAGGATGAGCTTCATTTAGGCAAGTTGAATTTGATATGAAAAGCAGGACAACCAAGAAGAAATGCACAGCCGAGCTGGAGTATCAGAGGCTGGGCATGACAATTATTGTGAAATGTCCACACTATGTGACTGTGATGGGCTACAGGGTCTGTCACTTACATGATCTACATACATGAAGGAGGAAGAAGATTATGTTCACAAATATGCCAAGCCATGTAATAGAACACTGGCATGCCGATGTGTTGAACAACAACTCCTTACTCCAGAGCTCCTTGAGAGTACACCAGGCCATTGGGGAGACGTCTCATTCTTAGGTTCCCTGAAGGGATGCTTAATGCAGTTCACTGTGAGACAGTCGTAAGGTGGAACACAGCATTTTTTCAGTAATCACCTAAATGCATTGTAAAGACTGCATTTAATATAGTTCAAATCTGAGCCTGAATGGAGCCAGAGAGTTATCTACATGAGATTGGTAAAAGCAAAGTTTGTGGAAATAATAAACATAAAAGTGCTTTGAAAAGTATGTGTTATGCAAATCTCAAATGTTATTATTCACCCAAACTAAATATCTACAGTATAACTTGAAAATAATCACCTTGATATCAAAAATTGTGTCTGCGTATTGCCAAACACCTGAATATTTTAAGACAAAGTCAATCCTTCCTACACCTTCTAAGCCCTTCTTGCCTTTCTTTTTCTTAATACTTATCACCATTTATTATACTATCTAAGCAGTAACTTATTAATTATGCATTTCCCCTGACCACCTACAAGAATACCTGAGACTTGAAAGCAAGAATTTATGGGTTTTTTTCATGGATGTATCTCTCATTACCCCAGATGATGCTTATTTCCAATGCATTAACTTTAGTTTTCAAAGGGTTGGCTGAGATTGCATACCCTGGTAACTAGGAATCATTGTGAAAGACAAACATATAAGAAATCTCAGAATCACGGCATCCATTGTCATACAACTAGGCATCAAACTGTCATGAAGTCTTATCAGGAGACACGGTCCATGTGAGCCATTTAACTGTCCTCACAGTAAGAATTTTCTCACATTTGGAGGCCAGTGCCTAAGTCATTACTGGTAAAGGAACTATGAGCATTTCAGTTGATCCATGAGCGTTCCTGCCCCTCCCTTGGGATGGACCCTGCTAAGCTTAGCTGTTTGATATTTTTCTTACACCTTAAGAGGCCTCAGAGCATCAACCCAACTCTGCTGGGGACTGACTTGACAAAAGCACTCTACGGACTATGCTTTTCCCATCCTCCTGGGACATTGTACTGGTTTCAAATGTCAAAGAAGAGCCACATTTGAATTCATATTCCAGAGCTCAGTATGTCTATATGAGCCTTTGGTTCCTTCTGTACAGCCCATTCCCTGGTTTCTGTAGGAATCCTAACTACTTTGCAGTATTGACTGGACACCTCCTTCACATGGCATTCTGCAGAGCAAGTAGAGAAGAAAGGATTCCTGCTCCGCTTCCCAGCATGATCAGACATCCCTAATGTAGACAAACACACACAAAATACACTGCAGCTGAAGTTCAGATGAGTCTTGAAAGGCATCCAGCTGCTCTCGTAAACCCAGCTGGTATGTGTCCCGGTTCAATAATGGAAGAGACTGGCAACGCTTGGAGAATCAGTGCTAAAGTCCAAATGACTGTCATGTCTGAATGTGCATGGCCACCCTGGAGGCAGGAGGCTGGAGGGAAAAAGACTAACAAGATGTTAGGGAAGATGTAGGGGTCCTACTTAAGAAGGACCCCACTTAGTAGTTGACTTCTTCCTAGAGTCTGGTTTCAGGGAGACCGTTGCAAATTAACAGTAACAGAAAAGCCACAACCTCACTGGGGAAAACTGGAGTATCCAAAGAAGTCACAGGTGGTGACACCTGAACTCCCAGAAGGTCAGTGCAATAGGAAATCTCATGCCCATCCTTTCACCATTCCTTCCGTCTCCAATTCTGCCTCCTTCTCATCTCCTGTGTGCCAATCCCCCGGCCATCCATGAAGAGACCGGAAAAGAAGCTCCCCTACATTCTCCTTCTAACTCAAGCCCTCTCATCCTCTATAAGTCCATCCAGCTCCACAGAGACTATCAACTCTTTCTTATTTCCATTTTTGTCATCTGTCAATTCATCACAGTATTCCTTTGGCCTCCTAATTACCAACAGATGTGAAGCTGATGGGTATGGGTTTATAGACACTGTTACTGCCAGACCCTCTTCCCTTCATTGTCTGGAAGCCTGTCTCCATTTAAGCTATGAGCCTTTTTCCCATTTTTGACCTAGTTCCCATTATTTTGTATTTTTCCATATTAACTCAAACAAGCCACTTGTTAGCCTGTATATATTTCATTGGCTCCAGTTCTTCTCTTGCAACTAAAATCAATGCCTGTAGGGGGAAAAAAAATCCATAGGCCATTCCCAGACTCACTCACTTTCTTAGCTTAAAGGACTAGATGGGAAGCTCCTCTAAAACTTTTGGTGGCATTCCTTGACTAGACAAAGGGGTTCTATAACTTCATGACCATCCTACTCCCCACAACCTTCAGATGGAAGAATGCATTTATGCACATAAAAAATATGAGAAAAGGTATGGTTAAAGCATTCCTCTATAACAGTTAAGTCTATCTATTCCTGGATGAAAATTGAAAATAGAGATTAATGTGTTTCACAGATAAGTTGAAGGAAGAAAAAATTGAGCAAGAGAACAAAAGCAGAGTCAGGAGTCAAGAGTTTAATGACAAAAGAACATTCGTCTAAGGCATATTAATCCTTTCTTCTTACCTTCAGCCCCAGAGAACTGGAAGTGTAACTAAACAAAAGCTTAAGAGGCACCACTTTGGAAAATATTATTTCTTGAAACATGCATGGCATGACCATGGGCCTGAACAAAGACACCTTTGGGGATAAATAACCCACAGACTTGTCCCTGCCCCTTTCAGGGCATATTTCAGAAGGAGTCACATGTGCTGTGTTTGTATCACAAACCCTCTGAAACAAACCAAACTTTTACATTTTCTCATTGTTGCTTTAATATGCTATATCTTGCTTATCTATCATGTAGGAAAACATTAGAACTACTTAAAAGTGTTTACAGATGCTATTCCTAGCCTATTTTTCTCCAAGACCAAGTAGTTTCACAGCGGATCAACTAAACTGTAGAGAATATGGCACTCTCAGGAGTTACACCCAGAAACAGTAATGTCAGGGTAGTTTTATCACCCTGCCAAAGTGGTCATTGCATTGCCCTGGCTGTTGGCAACTTGCATTGTGACACTCTTTGATACTGATGAGAAATAAGAAATATAGTCACAGGTCACTTCATGACAGGGATATGTTCTGAGAAACGCACTGTTAGGCAATTTTGTTGTGCAAACATCATGGAGTATACTTACACAAACCTAGATGGTATAGCCTACTACACGCCCAGGCTATATGGTCCAGCCTACTGCTCCTAGACTGCAAACTTGCACAGCATGTTACTGTACTAAATAGTGTAAAGAAATAGTAACACAATGGTAAGTATTTGTGTGATAGAAACTTTTCAACATTTTTATAATATTATAGAACCTTCAATGTATAAGCATTTTGTCATTGATCAGAATGTCATTATGTGGTGCACAACTGCATATATGTTTTATAGGTGAAAGCCTGAGGTTGTATTACTTAACTCGCCTGGTGTCAAGATATACACAGGTCCACCTGAATCCAGAGACCACACTTTCAAACAATTGATAATAGAAATTTTTTTTACTGGACACATTAAAAAGGAGAGCAAAAACAACTATAGTTGACCCTTGAACAACATGGTTTGAACTGCGTGGGTCCACTTATAAGTGGATTCTCTTTCACCTCTGCCACTCCAGAGACAGCATGCCCAAACCCTCCCCTCCCTCCTCCTCCTGAGGCTCCTCAACAAGACGATGATGAGGATAAAGACCTCTAGGATGGTCCACTTTCACTTAGTGAATGATAAATATATTTTCTCTTTCTTATGATTTTCTTAACATTTTCTTTCCCTAGCTTACTTTAAGAACAAAGTATATAATACACACAGCATAAAAATATGTGTTAATCAATTGTTTATGCTGTCAGTAAGGCTTCTAGTCAACAGTAGATTATCAGTAGTTAAATTTGGAGGGAGTCAAAAGTTATACTAGGATTTTCAACTCTGGCTGGAGTCAGCTCCCTTACCCTCCGTGTTGTTCAAGGTCAACTCTATATCCACATTCACTCAGGGATAACTTCATGAAGAAACCTCTTCTACATATATACACTCTCTATATATTCACAATTTAATGAAAAAGGAAGATGGAGATCATGCTTCATGTACTGTTGTAGAAGCTTCATATTTTCATTTTAAATATGTTGTGGAGGTCTTTTTACATCAATAAACACATTTGTACCACATCATATTTAATACTGGTTTCCTTGGCTATCCCTCTACCATAATGTATGTAAGCAACTCTTGGACATTATGGGTCTTATACAGAGTACTGTGAAAAATATTCTAATAGGTAAATTCTTACACACGCTTTCATTTCTTTAGATAAATTCCTGGAAACAGAATGCATATTTTTCACAAATTGCCAAATTGCCTGGGGAAAGTATATGAATGTTCACTCTCTCAGCAACGTGTTAAACCCTCCTTTTCTGCACGCTATTATCTACATTGGGTTGATAATGTTGATAAAATTGGCAAACATTTTACATCACTGCCAATTTGAATGGGGAAATAATGAAATCTCACTGATGCTTTATTTGGTCTTCCTTAATTATTACTGGGTGAAACATTTTTCCCATGTTCTTTGAGATTAGTATGATATCATTTGTGAAATCCCTACTCATGTCAATAACTTATTTTTCTTTAGGACTTGTTGTATAGTAATTGCTTGCCAAAATAATGTGTCAAATATGTTTCTCCAAATTATCTTATTTTCTTTTAATTTTTAATTGTTTTAATTGCAGAGAACTTAAAGTTTGGGGTTTTTTCTTTGGTTTCTAGTATTGATATCATCTTTAAAAAGAATCTCTCTCTACTTCAAAGTCATAAAAATACTCACCTAAATTTTCTTCTTATACTTCCAAACTATTTTTTACATTGAAATATTTAAACTATGCAGCATTTTTAATGTAAGATGTACTTCATTTCTCATAATTAAGCCAAATGTTATAATATTTACTATACAATCTGTCAATACATTATATTCTATTTTATACCAAAACATTATGTATAATTGTTTATATCTAGAATTACTACTCCATTTCACAGACTTTTGTCCTGATTTTTATGACACTGTTACCTATTTTCATTAGTATAGCTTTATAAGCCATATTAATGTCTCAGATGGCAGTTTTCTCTTCATTATTACTGACTGTTTATTCATTTAAATGCATTTAACAACTATTCTGTTTCCAAAAACAATGTTTCTACTGTTAGAATTTTGTTACACCATTGCAGTAATTTCAAAAGAATTGATAGCCTTACAATTTGAGTAAATTGTTCCTTCCAGTAAAAGCAAGGTGTGTCTATATATTCAAGTTTTCTTTGACTTCTCTCAATAATGCATTCTCTTTCTTCGTATGTATTATAATGTCTACTATTATGTGAATGGAACCTCCTCCCTGTTATATTTTACAACTGCTTATTGTGAAACTTAGACTTAAACAACTGGAATCCAACTTGTCTTCATTCTCACAAGCTTGTAAAAGGTTACTAATTGTCTTTGAAAAGTCCCCCATTCCTTTTGTGACAAAACAGCATGTGGAGGCACCAGCTAGTCCTGAGAAGTCTGTCTCCAGGATTCCTTTCTAGATAGTCCACTCTTGCCCATCTCCATTGCCATCACCCTGGTGCACCAGCAACTTTTGCCTGTATTGTTAGTATTATAACTGGTCCTCTCAATGCCACACTTCTCCCCTTAAACCCATTCTTTGGATTTCAGAAATGAACAAGTCATATCAATCCCCTGTTTAGCACCCTCCAGGTGCTTCCCGTAACACATCAAAAATCCAAACGTCTTCCTCTGGCCAGTGAGGCTGTACATGATGTGAGCTCCACATACCTTTCCAGCCACATTTCCTGCCTGCTGTCCCCTTGCTCAGCATGCTTCGCCACCCTTTCTTTCTTTCACTTGCCCATGTAAACATTTCCTCCTTAGGGTCTTTTTATATAAGCTGTGCCCTCTACCTGGAAGCTCTTCTCCCACATAGCTGCTCCTTCAGATCAAACTCGCCATGCCACCTGTTCAACAGGGTCCTCCCTGACCTTGATGTAGAGGAAATCCCATTGTTTTATTTTCAGAAAAACATGTATTATAAATGTTACTTATGTATTTGTGTATTGTGTATCATCTCCCTTCAAACTGTCCCTCAATACCACTTTGAAGGCAAGGGTTTAGAGGAGTCAGAATCTCTATCTTGAATACTGTTGAACTGCTGAGACTAGAAGAGTAACTGGTACATAGTAGGTGCTCAAGAAAAATCTATGGAATAAACGGATGAATGAACAAATCCAGAACTTCTGACTCATGGTGGGCATTGTTTGATGGAAGAAGCACACATGTTACAACAGGCTGACCCATATTTGCATCTCAGCTCCAGTACTTATTTAACTTGAACCTATGGGAAAAATACTCAGAGTCTTAGAATATTGCTTTATTTGGTCATAAAATGGTGTGATTAGTAACTGTCTCACAGGATTGGTTTGAGAATTGGCTTTACACTATAAAGCACTAGTATAATTCCTGGCACACAGTAGATGACTTGTGACATGTTGCTTTTTAACCGTTCCTGAGCTATTTTCACTCACTAGCTAGCATCTTCACCTACGTCACCTTTTACAGCAGGGAGCTGTGGAATTTAAAGCCCAGGAAGCATTATTATTAGATTAAATGAAATTTCCAAATTAAGCGGAAAACAGAAAGCACACTTAATTTGGGATAGGTCTCTGTTGCAATTTGTTTTCTGAAATTCAGAAAGAATAGACATGTTAGCAATTTATTCCCTACCCTAAACTGGAACACAGAGTCCAAGACAAGGACGGTTGAACGAGTCAACAAATAACTGTCATTTTGCTACAAATCAACACAATTTGGGTCTGTAATCTTAATATCACATTAGGGGAAAATATTCATTGCTCAGATGTCACAGAACATTGGAATTAAAAAAGGGGGCATTAAATGTAATCCCTAGAGGAGAATCCAAAATTCAATAAATCGATGATTATGGTTTCCTAGAGCAGTTTCAATGAATTTCCATGAACCTCCAGCATCAGGGGAGTACATAAATTATACAAGACTATAAAGTCTGACACAGTAAAAGTGGTTCATTCTGAAGAAGGAAATGAATTCTTTGACCTTCACTATCAAAACACTGTCACTGCTTATTCTACACTTTCCTTTGGAGTTTACAGTTGAGAAGCTTATTCATTCTGTTTGGTTCATTAACACTTTTTGGGTTTGAGCTCATGAACACAATGTTCTTAAATCTTAGGAAGGGTAAGCTAGTCACCAAAATGGCCAACAATCCTGTTTGTGATATCCTCCAAATTGTGAGTGGCTTTAGTTAGGATCAGCGCTTGCTGTACTTGAAAAATGGTGGGCACAAAATTACCAGCCACCCCTGATAATAAAGAAGTTGTACATGCAAGCTGGCTTCTTTGCTTTTTAAACAGACGTATGGCATATATTTTCCTAAGAAATACTAGAGGAGAACCAGCCAAGCGTACAGAGTGATGGTGGGGTCTCCAAAATAAACTATTCAGTTTGAATCCCTGTTCCACATCTCACTAGCTGTGTGAACTTAAGTAAGTTACTTTACCCTTCTGTGCCTCAGTATTCTTGTCTACAAAATGGGAATGATAATTTTACCTACATCATAATGTTGCAAAGAGAATCCAAGGAGTGAGGGTTTGTAAGGAACTCGGGAAAGCTTATGGAGGTTCTTATGTAACTTAAAGATAACTAACAACAAATTTTTCATGTTTTTTTTTTTTCCTGTGAACTTGTGTCCTAAGAAGGAAGGGAAGAGATAAATGTCTTTCCCCATCCTTAGTGGTTTTGATGAACAGGGACTTTCTGCACCTTGTCTTACAAAGTAAAAGAGGTAAACCTGAGTCATCCACTCACTTCTATAGATAAACAAAAAACTGGCATAAGTGTATTAGCAAGGGTTTTCTAGAGAAACAGAACCAACAAGAAAAAAAAATACCTGTGTGTGTGTGTGTGTGTGTGTGTGTGTGTGTGTGTGTGGAGAGAGGGAGAGAGAGAGAGAGAGAGGTATCTCAAAGAAAATATATAATGGGAATTGGCTCACAAGATGGTGGAGGCCAGAAAATTCTACCACCTGCCATTTGCAACGCAGAAAACCAAGAAAGCCAGGAGTGTAATTCAGTCTGAGTCCAAAGGCTCAATAACCAGGGAGACCAGGGTGTAACTTTCAATCCAAGGCCAAACGCCTGAAAATTGCTGTGAAAGTCCTGCAGTCCAAAGGCCCAAGAATTAGGAACTCTGATATCTGAGGGCAGAAGAATATGGATGCCCCTGTTCAAGAAGAGAGAGTGAATTCATTCTTCCTCTGCCTTTTTGTTCTATTTGGGCATTCAATGGATTGGATCATGCCACCCACACTGGTGAGGACAGATCCTCTTTACCAGAGTTCCAATGCTAATCTCTTCCAGAAACACCCTCACAGACACACCCAGAAATAATGCTTTACCAGCTCTCTGGGCAGTCAAGTGGACACATAAAATTAATCATCGCAGTAAGTGAAATGGATAAAAAAAATCTAGTGCCATTTGCCTTTAGAATCAAAGGGAGAGGCAGAGAGTGAATCGTGGTTTTCCGGTTTCCAGCCCTCCCTGTGACTTTCTGCAGGTGTCATTACAAATCGTGACCTGTTCTCAGGACACAACTCCTGATGGTAAGTTTCCGTTGCTTGGCAAAATGCAGAATATCCAAGTCTTCAGCTTAGAGGGCCCCCATGGTGTCAGAAGAAATAAAATAAGGTAACAACATTCTAATGCCCTCGAGATTATAAAGCATGGAAAAGAACCCTCCAAGCACCTTCCAAGAATCAATTAGATCATGACCTGCACCTTATCACTCATTGCCTTGTCATATCTTACTCTGGCCCACGAGTACTGGTTGGTGTTTTTGAAAACTGAAAATAACTTTCAGCACAGTCCACGAAAGTCCGTTATTTCCAACTGCTGAGTGGAAATTTAAATGAACCTTCTGAATGAGTTTCTTTACCACCAGATGGGGGTGATTTTAAAACTAAGGTTTATGAAGGAGAAGAGAAAATGAACTTTGTGAATCTAACCCATGCCCATTAAAGAAGATCTGGGGTCAGTCTGGATGAATAGTGTGTCTCCCAGCACACAGGGCAGCCTCTTCAAACTAGAGGATAATTCCTGAAAGTGAGAACGAGGACACCATCCGCCCATTTATCACAACTGTAACAATAAATAGCCATAATGACAATGGCAGGAAAGGGCAGATAAACTAAAATGTTACAAGACATAGAGGCGGTAGGAAAACTGCATACTGATCATTTTTCTTCAGGACAGACCACTGAGAAAAATTAAGTCTTTAACCTCTGATGGCTTCCTGTGGCTAAGCCACAGAAATCTAATTGAGAGAGTAAGGTCCACAGAAATCTGCTGTCTGCTCTGGCTGTAGAATCATATTACTATAAGCCTTTAACTCACTTACTCTAAGAAAAAAAGAAGTGTTGCCACAGCATCATTATACAGACTGTACACTGCAAAGGTGATTTTCTAATCCCTGGTTACTAGACTTTTCCCCATTATCTCCAACAACCAGGTGAGGTAGGAGCCTCAGGGAACATGGCCCTGTTTGGTTCCTGGGAGTTTTCCAAAGGCATTTTGTACTTCCATTGGAGAAAAGACAAAACTGCGTACCTATTTAAGAGACAGAAGGGCAGCTACTTCTGGAATGGCACTGTCGTATCACCGATAATTAGAGGACAGTCTTTTATCCTTGGGGTTAGTAAAAGTGTTGGATCCACAATGGCTTCCCCACTATATGCCGGCTGCTCATTATATTTATACATGGCACATTCTGAGACAGTACAAGTCTTATCTTTCCATTTGTTCAAAAAAACCTGAGCTCTAATAGCATCTGGCACAGAAGAAACTCCAACTAAGGGATGGGATTTCGGAGTAGTTTGAAGCCTTTCATTCTCTGACTAGTGGCAGGTGAAAACAACTGGACAAAACCAGCAGGCTTTCAGAGGAGGAAGAGGAGTCGTCTCAAATCTCCCTCCCCATTCTCTATTAAAGTAACTTTATTTGGTGTTGTGTTAAACTTCCCCCTCTTCTTCAGCAGGAAAATCCTCATGTCAGTGTCACCTTCTCCAGTTGCCTTCCCTAACACTCCCGGAGCAGAAAGACGTATGCTTCCTTTCTCCTGCTCAAACTACTTCCTTAGCACAGAGCTCTTCTCATACTTATTACTTTGAATTACAATGATCTCTCCACAACTTGCCCTCCCCCATTTTGGTGCCAAGCTCAGTGTCTGATGCTCAGAAAATTTCTTCTGAATAAACGAATAGATGGAAGAACCAAGACTGCAACTAACAGTCACATAGGCTCAGGAATTTAGGATATTGATGCCTGCTAGGAGTAGAAATCTCCCATGAGGTCTGCAGTTTAGGCTGCAATTGCAAATAGAGAACTCCCAAAGGAGTATGATATTTTCTGATTGACCAGAAGTATACAGTATTGGTTGTGTTAGCTTAATCTTCTGTGGCATGCAGTTTATGTAGCTTGTGGGAGTAAAATTTAATAGCTGATATATTTTTAAAATCTGTGTACTGGTATTGTTCAGCCTCAATAAAATTATGATGAAAATGATAATTAAAACAACCATTAGAAGACAATACAAGTCAATAAAGAGTAATAGTAACAGTTGATTTCACTTTTGGTGATGTCCTTGCTCTGGGGTTGGACAGCGGGTCCCTGGATATTTATAATATTATTAAAAATATTGAACCATGTATTTCTTGAACCAAAGATTATGATGAATATCAATAAAATTGTGTGCACTTAGAGGTAAAAAATAAAGAAAATCTTCCTACAATGTATAATCATATAATCCTCAATTTATTATCATAATATTTATGTTTCTAGCACTTTAACTTAAATAGCGCTATTTTTTATTCCACTTAATGATTTAGATTTTTATCTAAAACTCAGAATCCTTTGTTGATGTTGAAAGTGGTAGATCTATAGAGCTGAATACAGCTAATGGGCTTCATATGCAATATAAGGCTTTGTATAAGGAGATGTTCTGTTTTGGGGGACATTATGGACTCAGGAGCTATTTGAATCTACATAGTAAACTATGCCAAATCAAGAACCAAAACCACACGATTCTACTATATTCAGACACAACGTCAAAAGAAAGACTTGTGAAAACCAATTCAGTCCTCATTTTCTCTCATTTATGAGCAATGCTCTTAGTTGTCATAAAAACAATCCTAGTTAAAGTTCAATTTAGAGACAGAATTAAGTTAACCAATGTTCCAATAACAATGAAAAGAATACTAACCAAGTGATGACTTACACTTGCGTAAGGCTGTGCTGTTTTCATGACATTAGAGCCGGAATTTGTCACCAATGCAAGAATTCATTCCGCATGCAGCCAGCACAGCAAAGCACCTCCTTGAGGGGGAGATATAATCATCAGTGACAGTGATTGCACTGACAAGGCCTTCTACTGTGTGCTACATCTTTCACTTGAGAGTTAATATGAAATTTGACCAGAAGCACTTCTTTATTCAACCTAGTTAGTACTTACCTACAAAGAAAAATACAATTAACAGTAATAAGATGAGAATTTAAGTAGAGGGAGCATTTTACCCTCTGAGGCTATCATGGTGCCTAAGAAGAGTCAATTAGCTTCATGATGAGAATTAACCCTGAACACAAGAGAATTTTTAATCATAAAGAAAATGCCATTTTGCTGTTATTTAACAGACCTCTGGGTCACAGTATAAACCTAGACTCTAAAAGACTCCCATTTCTGTTGGCTTCAGAACAGTTATTCTAAACGTGAGTCTGTTATGGATTGCAACCTGTCATGTGTGGAGCTTAGAGCGAACACTATGAAGCCTCAGAGTATGAATTAAGGAAAGGGCTTCAGTGTAGAAAATAGAGACTTGCAGAGCTAGGCTCCACAGAAGCAGAGGAGGCTGGGGTCACCCACTGTCCCCATGGAGTTGTAGGCCAAGGCAACTCTGCTGGACAAGGAGCATGGCTCACATTCCACAAAAGGAACCCACACCCCTGTCTCTATACCTTTCTTAAGGGTATACAGGGAGTAAGGGAGACTCCTGCATGCTAGGTGATCTGGGCATAGATGCCAGATGAGATAAGCTGAGCTTGGGCACAGGATCTCCCTCTGGTAGAGGGTAAGCCCTCAGTACCAGCTGAATCTTTGTCAAGGCAACCCAAAGTGGGCTCCAGAGGTCATTTGCAGATACCTGTTCCTTGCATCACAATTTGACACATGAAAGTTTGTGAAATACTGGGTATATTAGTCCATTTTCACACTGAGTAATTTATAAAGAAAAGAGGTTTAATTAATTCACAGTTCTGCATGGCTGGGGAGGCCTCAGAAAACTTACAGTCATGGCAAAAGCGGAAGTAGGCATGTCTCACTTGGTAGCAGGAGAGAGAGGAGAAAGTGAAGGGGAAAGAGCCCCTTATAAAACCATCAGGTCTCATGAGAATTCATTCACTATCATAAGAACAGCATGGGGTAAACCACCACCAAGATCTAATCACCTCCCTCCCTTGACAGGTGGGAATTAAAAGTCTCTCCCTCCATGAATGGGGATTACAATTCGAAATGAGATTTGGGTGGGGACACAGAGCCAAGCGATATCACTGGGAAATAAAATTATGCTCACCTGATTCTTTGCTTCCCTGAGTCTTAACTTGGCCTTGTTAGAATGATCCTATTATAGCTAACATCAAATAAAAGTTTTCCATATCTTCCTATGTAGAAAGAGAGCATCGCTTGACCACTTTCTTTTCTTAGAACTAAGAGTATATTTTTCTCTACAAAGCAATTAGAAATCCTTTCCTTACTTTTACTTTTCAATCAATTACACCAGGACCAATGCTAGTCCTGTGTGATGTAGATCACATTAGTCAGTGGAGCTCCTCAGCTTCACACTTCCATCTCCCTGCCCAGGTTCCAAGGCTTTCGGGTTGCCTGCCTGGATCTTAGCTTCCAGGTGCTAAGCTCCTGGCCCTACCTTCCCTGGCCAGCAAAACTTACCTACTTAGGGCCCTTTCTTTAACACTAATGGTGATTTGATATAGGGACAAATTAATGGGATTAAACTATTTTGCTGTCTAGTGTGCAGTGAAATGAGTGATTTAAGGAGCAATGAAAATTCTGAACACTCAGAGATAAAATGTTTCGTCAGAGAAAGCTCTGTGCATCTTACTTTTTGTCTCTTGGCCCCCTTCACACTTGGATTCAGTTTGGCTTGCTTCCAGACGTGAGGCTGAATTGTAACAGCTGTCTGAGCCCTCATAACATACTTGAAGTCCTTTGGTTAAGCTCGTATCAGCCTTGTATCCTGATCTTTATCTTTTGGTTCCCGATCTGACATTTTACCATTATTATATTGTATATGTTATTGTTGCAGACCACTTTATTTCCTTTATGGAATAAGGTTTTTTGTAAATAAATCAATAATACATATGCACCTTAGGGGTCGCTCCCTAACAGTTGGCTTTGGCGTATGTGAGTCTCAAAACTGGAGCCAGAATCTCAAGCTCTTAGTGATAAGCTATTAAATATCTAGTTGGCAATTTATAATGTCAAAATGGTATTCTGTACTTGCAGCCCGAAAATCTCAATTTGATTCCCGACTCTGCATTTGGTGATTTTCCCTGAATGTTTTTTTTCCCCCTCCTCTGTTGTTTCTTGATGCTGGGAAGGGTGGAAACTCATGAAAAGAAATGCAAAGGCATATTTCACAGGAGATTACCAAAGATTGCAATAATCTTGGCATCCTTTGCTATTAGGAGAAAACTGTTTTAAGAAAAAAGGATATACCATATTGAAACAATTTATTAACTGATTAAATACCAAGATAATGTATGACTCTTCCATCTCATAACAAATCAACTGCTAGCCAACCTTATAAACCTCTTTTATGAGACCTTTTAATATTCTTTAAATTAAGTCTCCTAGGGTTTCTAAAATAGACTACTTGACCTTGAGCCCAAGTCAACAAACGTGTCCCGTGTATCCCCCCGAAGCCCTCAGGGGTGAGGGCCTGACAGCTGGCTGTGGGCACGGCACAGGAAGTACAGTATGTACTGCCCAACACACGCCCAGGAATGTCTGCAGCTTGGGAGGATCAAGCAGGTACCTGTCCGTGTTTCCTGTGGTCTCTGAGAGCTGGGAACTAGACCAAATCACACCCTGTTTCAACTGTAGCAAACCATTAGCAAATAGGCAAATGGCAACAGTACAATCGGAACAACAGGCAGGTGGCACTTCTGTGACACCAGTGACTAAAAACACAATTACTAAGCTAGAATATGAACAGCGCACCTTTAAGGCCCCCCCCCCCAGCCCAGGAGTTCAAAATCAGCCTAGGCAACATAGCAAGACCCCATCTCTACAAAAAATTTAAAAATTAGCCAGGCATGATGGTGTGTGCCTATAGTCCCAGCTACGTGTGAGGCTGAGGTGGGAGGATCACTTGAGTCCAGGAGGTTGAGGTTGCAGCAAACTATGATCGCACCACTGCACTCCAGCCTCGGCAACAGAGCAAGAACCTGTCTGTCTCCAAAAAAAAAAAAAGACCCAACCTCAGAATACATATGAATGAATCAGTGACCGAAGAAACAAATAAATAAATGGCATTCCTAGTCATGTTTCAGAACCATTAGAGGACATAATCAGAATCTTCAACATAAACCCCAGGTCTTCTGCTTCTGTTGAAACACTTTTTAGTTGCTCTTACTTCTATGTATATTAATCAGCCTCTAGCTGATTCAAGATTTATCATCAGAGAATCAGATTCTTTCCATTTCTATCAAATTAGGAATTAAATTCTTTTGTGATGCATCTCTCTGAGACCTATAACAATTTTTTTTCTTTTCAGATATTGTGTCACCTTCAATTCTGATAGTCATAGAATACAGGGGATCTTTTCTCATTTTAAAAAAATCATAAAGAGTCTGAATCTTTTAAGTATAATGTGAATTGTTTCAGATAAATCACTTAGATCCCTGATGTATCATAGAACCTGATATCAAAATTAAATATTCAAAATATGCAAGCACAGCATTAGAAATGTCACGTGTATCATAACTAGCCCACCTGCTGTAACATAAGCTAGCGTGGATGGCAAAGTCCACTCCCCCCACACACACCATTGCCCCCTGTGTACCATCTTTCCCCTGCATAACTTCCCAGGCGGGAAATGGCTAAAAATCACTACCCTAAATAAATTCAATTAGAAAGTCTAACAACAAATGCAGAGTTCATTAGATACTTCAGTACGATACAAAGTTGTTGGTTTTATATTGCTGTAGGTTCAGAACCTGCCAATATGCTGAGTGTGTAGTATACACCAGGCACTCTCCTTGGAGTTATAGATCCCCATTAACATATATTTTATCAGGTAGGGGCCAGCTGATTTCTATATAATGCATTGCATTTCCAGCTGGGTCAATGCCTCTGTGGTGTGAATTATCAGGGAGCTATCACAGCTACACCTTTCATGAGCAACTTGTATGGTCTTCCCCAGGTATAGAAAAACCCAGCAGTTTTCCCAGGCTTCTTGCTTTGTGAATGATGGAAAATGTTATAGTATGCTGAGATAGAAATTGATAAAAATTATATTTAAAAAGAAGAATATATATGTATGTCTCTTTCCACTTTCTTTCAAAGCTATCCACATTATTTTACCAGGTTTTATCTAAATACAAATTGCAAGACAACATAGGCCTTTTCTCTTTTACTTCCTTGCATTTCTCCCCCTAGAATAATTCCTGAGCTTAACTCCTGATTCTGTCATATAGTGTGGCTTTGTGACAATTGACAGGTTATTTAACTTCCTGGAGCCTTGCCTTAAGAATGGAGTTATCAACATCATCTGATTCAGAGAGTTGCTCTGGGGCTGAAATAAGGGAGAGTCAATGTAAAATTCAGGGCGCTAATGCTTTTTTGTGTTAGATCACTTTCCACTCCTGGCCCTTCTTCAAGTGTAAGATTATCTGGACCATTATATCAACACCCTATCTTTGATGTACAAACTTGCTAACTATCAGCTTTTCATCTCTCTGTCGGTAAATGGATTCCCTATGCACATAGAGAATGCACTGACATGAAAATGTCCACTTTAAATAACAATAGTACTGGCAGCAGGGAGTCACATGATAGACAACATGTTTTAAAGTAAAGAACTCTCTTCCACGGAGTATTAATTTACCAACTTTCTACAAGCCAAGTTCCCAAAGCAGTCAAGAACATCCGAGACCTGCAGGTTTCATGTTTCCCCTAATGGGGTACTAATTGTTTTCAAATAAGTGCCCCCACTGTGCAAGCTCTCCATGCAGATTCAAAGTGGACTGAGGAATGGTAAGCGTAAACCATCTTTCTGATGTCTACAATGTCGTGCTTCAGAAGATTCTAGAAAAGGTCTAGTTGGGATTAAATATATTTATATTCAAAAGCTTTAGTATTTAACTTATAAGAATATCAATCGGGAGCCATCTTTCTAAAAAGAAATTATCGGCCGGGTGCGGTGGCTCACGCCTGTAATCCAGCACTTCGGGAGGCCGAGGCGGGTGGATCACGAGGTCAAGAGATCGAGACCATCCTGGTCAACATGGTGAAACCCCGTCTCTACTAAAAATACAAAAAATCAGCTGGGCATGGTGGTGCATGCCTGTAATCCCAGCTACTCAGGAGGCTGAGGCAGGAGAATTGCCTGAACCCAGGAGGTGGAGGTTGCGGTGAGCCGAGATTGTGCCATTGCACTCCAGCCTGGGCAACAAGAGCGAAACTCCGTCTCAAAAAAAAAAAAAAAAGAAATTATCACCACTTCCTAAAACATTGACTTCTTCCTTAAACAATTACGTTCTATACACACACACACACACACACACACACACACACACACACACACTTTTGATAAAAAGTATTTTCTGTGTGAAAGACTTTAATTTTCCTTATTTGCAACCCTTTTTAAGTATTTTTAAATGAGGTGTTTTAATAGCGCCACCTGGTGGTCATGATCCATTTCTAATGTATCCACCCAACATAACTTCTCTTTCCTCACTTTTTCTCCTCTGTTTTGTAAGCTGTTTCTTTCATTTGTGCTCATGAATCATTTCTTTGCATTAGTGTTGCTGAAGAAAATCATGATTTTATCAAAACAAAGTAGGTTATCACAAAAAAACTAACAACAGCGTTAATGTGAGCAAACAGTAGAACCTGCACACTTAAGGGTATGCCACTCATCAGGAAAAAGAAATGTAATTAAAAATTAACCGAAGGCTGCAAAGAAACAAAAAGGGGAGAGGCAGTAATTCCAAAATGGGCTTTAGAGAGAAAACTCACCTGATTTAGGGCAGGTTGACCAACATTTTCCTTTTACATCTGCCACATTTTCTGCCCTATGGCCAGTCTGAAAACTAAGCCACCCAGAACAGCAGGCAAATACTTCCCAGCCACAAATAATGGAATATTGAAGCCATTGATATTCCTCTCACAGCAGCGGGAACCATAGCAGGTGCTAAAGGAATTGGTTGTTTATGAAGAAATAATCAAATATTCCTTCCTTCCTAGTTTCTTCCTTCCTCCTCATTTCTGCTGCTTCTCACACAACTACCAGCATCCCTCTCACCCAGCACCGGAGTGCTACTTGGGGAAAATAATAATAATGAATGAATTTTTTTTCCCTAAATCACTTCAACTCCAGGGACCCATTAGCAACGTATGCCCTTTCACAGATCTGGCCATTTGATCGTCAAGAAAGGTAACTTTAGAGATGATGAAATCAGGGCAAAGAAAAAAAGACAGGAGGAAAGGTAACTGCAGATACCTTTTTAATTTTATTTTTGCATGAAAATAAAATTTTCATGTCCCTTTTTGAGAATTAGGTCATTAAATTCATTGAAAATTCCATCCTTCGCCCAGCCTTTGAAAGTTCACATCTCTTTCCACTTTGAAACAGACCATAATGTGTATTCACGTGGTGAAAAACAGGAGGGATAGAATGAAGACTTGAGAATAATGAAGAGAGCATGTCCATCCGGAGGCTAACCAAGGGCGCCCAGGCTGCTGAAGGAACTTCCTTCCGCAGGGGCCCAACGGAAAAGTGACCTCCTAATTTAAAGATCAAAATCAGATACACAGACACACATGCACACACACAACACACGTGTACACACATGAATCCACACAAGCACCAGAGCAATCATCTAGCCCATTGGCATCAGCATAAGGTTTCACCTCAAGTCCCCGCGCTGACCTTTTATGGAAGATGTTTGTTTTCTAGGGACACACCTGGGACCAAGTCCCAGAGATGAGGGTATAGGGGAAAGGACCCAAAAGTTTTATGGAAGATGAAATAGAAAGAAAAAAAAATCTTCATTTATTGGTAATTTTAGTTAACAGGAACAATAGCTTTGCATTGACAGATAATAAGTGAGGGGGAAATAGTGGTGGGGTGAGGGGAATTATATACCTGACTGTGAGGAGGACGACATGGCTGGAGCTGCCAAAGGAAGCTCTGAATGGGCTCTAAAAATAACTACAACCCAACATACTATCGCATGACTGTAAGGCGCTGGAGGCCTGCCAGAGTCAGACATGCATTCTCGCTGACCTTTTAGATCTGACTGACTCCCAACCAGACTATGAAGACTGTGACCGAGGAATGAATTCCTGTTCCTTCCTGGTGACCTTGCAGTGCCTTCCAGTAAGCTCTCCTGTGGTACAATTGTTCTTTTATCTGCACAGGAAGGGAATCTGTGATTCCTTCTGGAAACCGGAGCACTGTGGGAGGCAGGCCCACTCTCCTGGCTGCTGGAGAGCTGAGCATACGCAGGCCTGGGAAGAAGCCAGGTCATGGGGACTGTGATACAAAGCTCACCTCGCCCCCAGGGTAGGTGGTGGCTTTGACTTTCTAGCTTGGTGACCATCAAACAGAAATTGTCATGCTTTTAACGGTATAAAACTGGGGTCTTTATACAGCCTGTCAGCCAAGTCAAACCTACACCTATGTTTGTAAAGAAACCTTTATTGGAACACAGCCACACTCATTCATTTAAGGACCCTCTACCACTGCTTTTGCACAACAATGGCAGAGTTGAGCAGCTGCAGCAGAGACCATTGGCCTGCAAAGCCAAAATAATTGACTATCTTGCCCTTTATAGAAAAAGGTTGCTGACCTCTGGTTTAAAAGAAGGATCATTAAGAGAAGGCCGTGTGATGTGCCAGAAGGACCATGGGAGGGGGACTCCAGAGGCCTGGGTTCTAGTGCTGCTCTCTGTTAGAAACCATCTAGGTCTGTAGCTCTGAGTGACCTTGAATGTCTCTTCTAGCTGCAAAAGACACAAAAATTCTATGGTTTAAGCGATTGTAATGTACAGGTTTCAGATATCAATTTTACTGTCCAATACTCTCCATTCCCAAAAGAAATACCATTTTTTTATTTGTAATCCAAAGATTATAGTATATGAAATTATTACACTGGAATCCATACTTGGTGCTCACACAGAAAGAAACATACACACATGCACGCACAGACACATGCACACACACTCACACACATGCAAACATACATACACACACTGGAGCAAGGTTTCCAGCCCACTGCTCTGAGCATAGGTTTTCATGCCCAAGATCCTTGCAGTGACCTATGGGAAAGACATGTGTCTTCTGGGACCTCACCACTTGATTGAAGAAAGCTGCTGTGTCTAGGGCCTCACCATCTGCAAAGCTGTAATCAAAACATTACTATTCAGTTACCATCTAAGACACAGCTGTAGAATTATGGAGAACTGTTTTCACAAAACTAAGCAATTGCCTGGGTCTGTCTTCTGACTGAAGAAAGAAGAATGACTAATTCACAAAATACTTCATACTTTATAGCACATTTACATACAATATAATGGATGCCACCGTATTTGTTTTCTATACCATCTTTATTTAGTGTTTATTTTATGAGACTTGCAAATAGTTTCCAAACATCTCTAAATCTAAGAAAAAGTTAACTGAGTGAAGCTGATTTTAAATAAGCTGTCTTAGTCTGGGTTCTCCCCAAAAGCTAAACCTGAGACGAGAGAGATTATTTTGGGAAATGATTCCAAAGAACAGGTGGAAAGAACAAGGCAGATTGAAACAGAAGGAGGAAAAAGTCAATCCAGAGGTCTTTAACTGAGCTGGTCACTGGTATGGGCAAGTGAGGAGTCCTCCTCCTGGGATGCTTTGGATTGCCTTGTAGAATGAGTCCTCGTTTGTCTTTCTAAGGAATGCCGCAGGAAGCACTGTCTTCAGCTCCCATGATTGCCCCATGGGGTTTTAATTCGCTCTCATTTTGAGTGTGTGCATAGGGCAGAATGGCTAATCTGGTTTCTGCAAAGTCAGCAATAGCCTCAGAGAAGCCCCTGGTCAGAAAGCAAGAGTTCGGTGGTGCGGCTGAAGGAAGAGGCTGATAGGTTACAATCATACAGTTACTGTAGCAATGCCTGGAGTCAAAAGGTAGGCTAAGAGGATGTAAGAAACTGTACAAGAAGTGATCCATGCAGCATGAAATCCTTAAATTGTACTACTCTGTCCTCCCAAGATGCCATCAGTTATGTAAATGTAACTCCAATATTCCTTCAACATCCTATGTGCCTCTGCCACATGCTGAGCACCTGGAATAGAGATGAAGACACTGTTGTTATGCTAACAAACCATTTGAATGCATTCAGATCAACACTCTCAGTTAAGAGGAGCACACAGACAATTTCTCCTGTTTACAGCGGATAGGTAGCAAGGAATGGAGGTCAACATGAAGGAAGACGTTAGAATGAAGGTAAAGCTTGAGAGTTGTTTCAAAGGACCGGTAGGTGTTTTCCAGGAAGTCAATCAGGAAGGAATATCGAATAGCCTGTGCAGAGTTGTGCAAGTTGGAGAAATCAAAATGCATGCGGGAAACTGCAAACTACCATGAGTAAGGTTAATAATAGAAATACATGTGAGGAAATGGCTAACCATGAAGTGGAAGAGGTAGGCAGATCCCAGACCATGAACACTGGATTCCATCCTAAGAACCCTGAACTCCATCTATCGACAGTAGAGGAATATGGAAGACCGTAGAAGAGGGGGGTTATTCAGCTTGCTTTTAAGAAAGATAACTGTGATAACATCGTGTAGTTTATAACATCTCAAAGGAATTTCAGAGGTAAATTAAAGCTCATGTATTTTTATGATCCCAAGATAAAAATAACTCTGCTCTGTCAAACATTTAAATTCATAGATCATACAATAATATGTTTTTCTGTAAACGTACAGAACATTATGGCTAAATTTAACACCACAAATGAAAACCATCACAAGGCTTCATCAGAGCAGAGACTTTTGTGAGAGTGTAGGTCTGTTATGTATTATTTAGTGTTCACAGCACTTTACAATGCTGGCCTAGAAATAATTTAAACCACTGGCCACTTCCCCAGCCTTTTATTTCTGTGTGGCAATATGATAATTTAGGAAGACTAATGCCAGGACTCAGTCCAGAAATGTAGGCTTTTGCCACCCTGCTATGAAGAAAATCAGTCGTGTTGGTTTTTTGTTGAAACCAGGAACAATAAGCAGCAAATAAACCACAGTGACTTTCTCAACTTAAATTCAGGAAAACACAGGAATGAATTCTAAGGTCCTTACATGAGTTTGTGCAGCAAATACAAGAGGCAGAGGCACATCACAGAGAATAAGAAGACAAACATGTGACTCTGAAACAAGAGGGGTAGAACGGAGACCAGAGAAAGATTTAAAGGACCAAAGCACTGTACCTCATCAATTTCCACCTCTTCTAGAAATGGCACTCTATTTGCCCATTTGCCCGACAGTCCACAATAATTGACGTTGCCGTTGGGTAGCTAGAAAGATGACCCAGTTCTGAAGAGGCAATCCATAGACCATCAGCTATGTTCAAGCCCCTCCCCCTGCTCTAGCTAAAGCCTTCTTCTATTTTGGAGCCATGTCCCACTTTGGTCATCTGGTGAGGCCCGAGAATCCTTTTTATATTCCCATTTTCTAAATTATAATGAATTTGAATTCATAAAATTATATTGAAATTTAATTATCCATCAAAATATTACAAAGCAAATTTTGTCATATAATAATGCAAGCGGTTTATCAATGCACTAAATATGACTATCTAAAGGTAGATCTGATAACTAGTATAATTCTGATGTGATGATGAGCATAGATGATATTTTGAAATATTTGCAACATTGTGAGATGATATGAAAATATCAGTAATTTCTCTTCATGACAAATTCCTATATGCTGCAAATACTGCTGTAGTTGTCTACTAATAATTGATGCATATGCTAAGTTTGGTGAAACTAAAAATGTAACTTATAAATCCCTGGTTAAGCCTGCTTCTTTGGAAGTGTGACCTCTGTGTTTCAATCAATTTCCTAGGGAAAGAAAAGAAATTCTAATTTCAAATAATTTCTTAGATTGTTGTGTATTGGAAGTTATAATTTTTAATCAGTTGACTGAAAACATGCATAACTAAAAACTACAGTAAATTTAAATGTACTTAGAAATATTTTATTTTTGTAAATCACAACACCATCTGTATATTTTAGATCTAGAACAGTACCCATACACACATATGTGCAAGATCTTGTATTTATTCAGTCCACAGTCAATGCACTAAGTACATGAGAATTTGGAAAGCTGTTTCTTCAACATAACTAAATCTGTTTTGAAAAAGGAATACAGTGCAAAGTATAAGCTATGGACTTTGGTTTTTCTGCACGACCCTGGGGAAATTAACTCAGGTTTCTCATCTGTAAAATGAGTATTAAAATCATATTGACTTTATAAGATTCTTGTGAAAACCAAAATGCTCTAAAGAAGTTGTTTTCTTAAACCATTTGTCAGGATGTAAAATCAATTAGCATGTCACAGTCAGCAATTTTTTTTTTTTAAATTTTTGAGACAGAGTTTCACTCTTGTCACCCAGGCTGGAGTCCAATGGCGTAATCTCGGCTCACTACAACCTCCACCTTCTGGGTTCAAGTGATTCTTGTGTCTCAGTCTCCCAAGTAGCTGGGATTACAGGCATCTGCCACGGCACCCAGCTGATTTTCGTACTTTTAGTAGAGGCAGGGTTTTACCATGTTGGCCAGGCTGGTCTTGAACTCCTGACCTCAGGTGATCCACCAGCCTTAGCCACCCAAGGGATTTCAGGCATGAGCCACCAAGCCCGGCCACAGTCAGCATTTTTAATTGAAATAGACTAAATGGAAAATATTAAAGTGTGTCACACATAGTAAAGGTAAACATTGTCTTGTGAAACTCATTTCAAATATGTATGTATAGCCTAGTCCTGCTTTACAATATAATTTTTATCATGAATCACGAAAATCTTTTTAAATGCTGAAATAAAACATAAAATATGTCACAGAAGACATGACACATAGCAAGCTATTGTTAGTGATAATAATAAATGATTGATGCCCCAAGGTCCAGAGTCACGATTGGGAACCACTCCCCTCACAATGCTACTTAGTAATCTGACTTGATAGAAATACGTGGGACCAGCATTTTCAATATACTATAATCCTACGGAGGGACCAGAACAAACTTTACCATGGAGAAAGGAGCAAACAAAGATACATGTTCTACAAAAAAAATAGGATACAATTTTATTTAGCTTACCTCAAGAGATAGCTGGAATATTATCTTTGTTAATTACTAGGCATGTGACCTCGCACAAATTGGTTAACTTCTCTGGGCCTCAGCTATGCCTGGCACATAGTAAGCACTCAATAAACGCTAGTTGTCCTTGGGTTTGCCATCATTATTACTGTCCCAAAAAAAGGCAAACCTACAAACAAATACTGTCTTTCTGCTTCTTCTCTTACTTTCAAATGATCTTTATCTTTTATTTCTATTCCTGCAGCAAAACAAAAGATTTTTAAAACGAAGTAAAAAGCTGCAAACAACTGTATCTTCAGGGAAATCATTATATATTACCACCTGCATTCTTCTTTTCTCCAAGATCTAAGATATTTTTCCAGGGTGATTTCTTATTTTTCTGTGTTGTGTAGCAGGCAGAGGGGGTCATGTATATAAATGCTCACATCCTAACAATATGCTGAGATTTTCATCAGGAGATCCAAAGGTGCTAAGCCTGGCTTTCTGGATGTGTTAATTCTTACTTCCACATGGAAAATATCGTATGGAATTGATACAACTCATGCAAAAGGCCATTGGGCTCTTCTGATATTCACAGACACATCAGCTCCTGGATTAAATTTGGAATTTAATACAGCAGAGCCCGATCCCCTGACATCGCCTGGTAACCGCCTGGCTGAAAATAGACTTTCTGGATGACCGCTGAGTTTCTAAATCACATTACCCTTTTGTCAAGTCACGCAGCAGGTAAACAGTGGAATAATTTAGAATCTTGACATCAGGGAAAAGCACGCACTCCAGAGAGGAATGAGGCTCTCCAAGGCTGCATTTCTTCTTTGCCTTCTCTTTGTCCTGGAAGTGTCTTGTAAAGCTGTGAGGCTTCCACCATCTTTTCACTCCCAGGCCTGTCCTGTTAGGGGCCCACCACCCAAAAGGGTTTGGAATTGGAGTGCCACCCACTCTGACACCGCACCCGAATGCTTGCCCTCAGCGTCTCCTGTGAGTCTCCCATGGCAAACGTTTCCCATCTGGAATAAATAAACGGCCTAGGGGGCTGGACGGAAACTCAGGAGAATACATAACAGCACCAGAAACAGACCCAACACAAACAGACCACAGCACAGATGATTTTCCCCCAACTTTTTAATATGAAAATGTTCAACAATGAAAGGTGATAGACTAGTACGACAAATACATACACACCCTGCACCCACTCGCCAAGGGCTCCTAGTTGGCATTTTTTGCTTTATCTACCTGCATATCCATTTGATCTTATGTGTGTGTGCTGGCCTCACTCTTTGGAATTAAGTTGCCGATATCATGACGCTTCACCCCTAAATATTACAGTGTTTGTTTTCTCAGAATAGGGACATTCTCTTACATGACTTTAATACCAAAATCACACCTCCCAAATTAGGAGTCATTCACAATATCATCTACTATTAGTCCATACTCCAATCGCTTTCCTTATCCCAATAACTCAAGCATTGTGTCAGATTACTATAGCTCTTTTAATAAAGATCAGTTCTCTTAGCTTGTATTTTAACGACAGTGACTTTTTACATGTGTCCAGGCCAGTTGTCTTACAAAATGTCCCACACTGACCACGGGTAAGTTGCAACTGAAAGGGCAGGAGAGAAGGGCTGTGCACAGCCAGGGACAGCAGAATACATCTGACTCCCTTGGTGAGTGTAGGTGATGGTTGTGTATATATTATCTGAACCCCGCGTTATTTGGCCTTTCTGCTGTTCCCCAGTATGCTAAGTGCTTGCGCAGCTTGAGATCTTGGCACAAATGGTCCCCTTTTCTTGGAGTGTTTTTCTCTCGCATCTCAAAACCATGGCCTCTTCCTGAAGGTCTTTGCTAGAGAAGCCTTCCCTTGCCACATCATTTAAAATTGCAAACCACCCTCCCAATCTTACTTTTTCTCTTTTTTTCCTTTTTTTTTTTTTGAGACGGAGTCTCTCTGTTGCCAGGCTGGAGTGCAGTGGCAAGATCTTGGCTCACTGCAACCTCCCACTCCCTGGTTCAAGTGATTCTCCTTGAATCCCAAGTAGCTGGGATTACAGGCAGGCGCCACCACACCCAGCTAATTTTTGTATTTTTAGTACAGACAGGGTTTCACCATGTTGCCCAGGATGATCTCCATCTCTTGACCTCGTGATCCACCCACCTCGGCCTCCCAAAGTGCTGGGATTACAGGCGTGAGCCACCGCGCCCGGCCCCAACCTTACTTTTTCTTTATGGCATATTTCACCACCTAGCTTTCTATGTGTTTTATTTCTATTGCTGATTTCCTGTCTCATCATCTGAAACATGAGTTCTCCAAGGACCAGGTTTTGCTGTGATTTCTTCGCAACTTACCGCCAGTTCATATGCCAGTGCTTGACTCCATCGAATTAGCAAATATGTATTAAAACCTGCTACTGAACTCTATTAAAACATTTGATTGACCTTGTTATCAGCCCCTGCTGCCCCAGGCCAGTGGTGATGCCACTGTCCAGCAGGGAGAGCAGCGGATAGAAGCCAGGGTAAGGCCCTGGGGCAGCTCCAAGTCAGGGCTGACCACCCTCCCACTCCCACTGCCCCATCCTCGCAGTCCCCGTAGCTGCCGACAGTGTCTGTCTCTGATTATTCAACTGAGCCCCAGAGGCTCCCAGTCAGCATCCACTGCAAACTTGCCGCCCTCTCCCTATAGAACCACATCACCTCCTCTCATCACGCACCCTACAGCCTGTCCTCTTGAGGACACTGATCTTTCTAAGAAGCAGAAATGGCCAAGCCTTTCTCTCTGCTCAACATTTTTCACTAGCATCCCTCCTTCCACAGGGGGAGCACCCAGGCTGATCTGTGCAGAAGACCCTTCCTGATCTGGCTGCCACCTTCCCAGTCCCCACCCCTGGCCATCCCCACCTCCAACTTGACGATACTAACTTACGTGTGGTAGTTTCTGGGATGTCTGTGCACCTCACGTCTCACACTGACTTCGCCTTCTGTCCGGCATGTACCTCCACTGCTGCCCCATCACCTCCAGTGTGCTGTCCTGGCAAATTTTACTCTTCCTTCAAGTTTCAACTCAAATGCTACCTCCCGCTTGGAAACTTTTCTGAACTTCCTTCTACTACACTCAAACTGCATATTGCGTCTAAAATGGATATTACTTTAACAAAAATCACATCACCATTATTTGCTTTCCTGTCCTCAGCTGGACCTCAACAGGATCCTTAAACGCATGCCCTATGAAGAAGCTTGGGTCTATTCAGCTCGGCATCCACCAAGTCTGTGGCAAAAGACTAGGTGTTTAATAAACTTGGATGACTTGGTCTAAGTAGCTGTTTTGCCCTGGGTAGAGGTAGAGCTGTTTGCTGAGAGCCTTAAGGATCAGAGTTAGTGACCCTGATCTTCTTTATCCTGACTTTATGGTTCAGGCCTGGTGTTAATGGTAAACATCCTCATTGTTTCAGTTTGCTGAAATATCATGTAAACTCAACGTCAGATGGCTGTTTGACTGGGGACAAACAATTCTGCATTCCAGAGCACGTTGACCCTGTGCGCAGTTTGCCCTGTTTGCTTTTCACTGACAAAGAAGTTCTCATTCAAGGCTGTGAAAGTTAAACCAAACGTTCCACCTCGCTCTCCCTCATACGTACGTATGTACCTACGTGTGTGTGTGTGTGTGTGTGTGTGTGTGTGTGTGTAAGAGGGAGAGACAGCAGACAGAAAAAGACAGAAACAGAGAGAGAGAGATGCATAGAAGCCATCGAATTAGTCTGGCTGCTGTCTTTCAAGCTAGCACAATCTAACATAAGGTACAAGTCTTTCTTCTGACACAAACAGAAGACTGTCTAACACACAAGGATTAGGCACCAGGTCCACAGGGCCACGACAGGCGGCCACTAGCTTTACCAGGCCACCTACTTCCAAAGCACTGACCAACAGAAACAACATTCTGGCCAATTCTCCCCTCCATTTTATTTCCATCTTAGGAGACATATTCTTCTTGACCCACTGAGTCCGGATAGTTCGATGTGCCTGACATTCTATTATGATCAACACTCAATAAATAGCATCATTAGGATTTCTTGAAGGAGTTTAGTCTAATTGTCTACAGCCTAAGAACCTTCTACATTGTGAATATGCTTCAGTCGTTTTTACCTGTGGCCATGACACATCCACATAGCTGCAATATCACTTAATGTTATTATTACAAATTTTTAGCTATCATTCTTCCCCATAAAGGAAACTGAATTCATAATTCTGCATAGGAAGGGTATCCGCGGGGGCCCCCAGGCTACTCAAATCCTCTTGCTAAGAGTTTGTAGACTATGGGCTGAAGGTGAGTAAGCATTTCTCGCAGTTCCTTCCCTGGCTATTAGCATTGTTTCAGTTTTTCTGGTTTGAACCAAAGCCAGTTGAATCTTCTCCAAGTTCCAGTTTTGGTCAGATCTCAGGAGACAGCCTGTCTGGTTGCTCAAAAAACAAATATCTGCCTGAATATCCACCCAACCTGGAGTCATGGCAGATCACAGCTGCCTAATGACCCCACCGAGTGTCCCTTCCACGGTGCAGGGTAGGGGAACAGCATGAAGCACTGTAATCTCCCCATCTGAGCTTGCTGGAGCCTAAATAAGAAGTCCTGCAAGCAGACGGCGAGGCTGCCCAGCCTGTTTCCTTCCCTCTTGCATGATTTGTCTCTCCCACCAGGCGTCTAAGTCATCTTCCCCCGCCTCCCCACAACCTCCCCGTTTACTAAATGTCTCCTGTCCCGGCTCAAGGCACTTTAGGCTGTCTACCACTATTTAGTGAGAATTTCCTGGGCCTGCTTCTGATATATTTCCCAAAAGGATCTGAGAGATCTAGAAAAAGGGTCTCCACTCATGAGGAGTTTATAATCCAGAGGTGAAAACAAATATAACAATAAACAAAATAGTGACATACAATTATTGTGTTACACATACATATTAGGGGCCTTCTGATCAATAGGTATTTCTGCAAATAGGTTAAATCGTTACAGAGTGGCATGTAGAACTTGCCCATTAAAGGGGCAGGGTTGGCCTGGGATTTGATTCAGGGTTTTAAACAATCTACTTATTTTTTATAAGCCTTTTATTTGCTTTCTATTTGCGCAGCTTCTTTATGTCATTATTTGAAAGTAGGCTCTGAGAGGTACAAGAAGGTGGACTAAGCACACACAGTGTTCTCCTGTTCCAGGTCCTTAGAAATGACAGAAACACACACACACATGCATACATACATATACATATATGCACACACGTACACATGTACATACACATATATATGTATTCAGAGGCAAGGGTAGGAATCTTCCCATGGACCATAAACTGTAAGGAATCCTGGAAAGAGGAAAAACAGAATCAAATTGAAGATGGAATCTCCAATCTGAGATGCTCAGAGAAGGTACTCTTGGAAGGGGTTGGAGGTAGCGGTAGAGGACCCTCGAAGGAGGGGAGATTTGGCGGCAACTAACGTGCCGCATGCCCACCTGGGGTTGGACAACAGTTCCAGGAGGGAAACCCAGCCCTCTTCTCGCTGATGTCCATATTTCCACCATAGCTTCTTGAATAGGCACCGGAGACTAGGAAGGTCTACACAGCATAAAGTGAGTATAAATTTGGCTGCATCTTATTAATTTGAGTGCTGTACTTTAGTAAACTATGTTATTCGGGATTGATTACAATTTAAACAATCTACTTTTAAAATATTTTGAAACTGAGTAACAGTGACTTCAAACATTTTTCACTGAACTACAGTCTGACTTTTTAATTAAGTGTAAAGTTTCTCATCAAATTTACTGTTGTATATTTATGTTTAAACATATGTAAATGTGTAAGAACATAGGTCTCTCTCTGTGCGTTTTTCTATTTTTCCTTCCTACCAGGAAGCTCAGAACAAGTTTTCATGCTAATCTGCAAACATTAATGTAACAGAGGTAGAATCTGGTCACTGATGTTGTAACCACCCCAGAGTTTCACCTTGCCCGCCGCCGAGACAGAGCTGATTCATCAAGACAGGGGAATTGCGGTAGAGAAAAAAAATTCACCAGAGCTAGCTCTGCAGGAGACTGGAGTTTTATTATTACTCAAATCAGTCTTCCAGAGCATTCGGGGAGCAGAGTTTTTAAGAATAACTTGGTAGGTGGAGGGAAGCCAGTGAGCCAGGAGTGCTGATTGGTCAGAGATGAAATCATAGGGAGTTGAAGCTGTCTTCTCGCTCTGAATCAGTTCCTGGGTGGGGGCCAAAAGATCAGATGAGCCAGTTTATCAGTCTGGGTGGTGCCAGCTGATCCATCAAGTGCAGAATATCTCAAGCACTGATCTTAGGAGCAGATTGGGGAGGGTCAGAATCTTGTAGCCTCCAGCTGCATGACCCCGAAACCATAATCACTAATCTTGTGGCTAATGTTAGTCCTACAAAGGCAATCTAGTCCCCAGGCAAGAAGGAGGTCTGCTTTGGGAAAGGGCTGTTACTGTCTTTGTGTAAACTAAAAACTAAGTTTCTCCCAAAATGAGTTCAGCCTAAACCCAGGAATGAACAAACAGCTTGGAAGTTAGAAGCAAGATGGAGTCGGTTAAGTTAGATCTCTTTCACTGTCTCAGTCATAATTTCACAAAGGCGGTTTCAATATTATAAACAACTTTTGCATGATTATATTTTTAATTATCTTTCTTGCTCCATAGTATAAATAGTAAATAGGCAGGTGAGTGTGATTTAAAAAAAAAAAAAACGTAGGCATGGAGAAAGGAGGCATAAATTTGAACCTGCTCCTTTCTCATTATATGAACTTGGAATCATGATCCCTTCATCCTGGGATTTCTGTGGGGAAAAGGACTAATATAAATAAAGTCTGGCGCAATGTTATGCATACTGTTTTAAGCTGTCTGATATAGTTTTTGGAATTAGTTGGGTATAAATCATTAAACCTGTGATACATTAGCTTTTGTTTAATGAATTGTTATTGCTTAACTGAATTATCTTTAAGGATAAATTCATACTCTCAGGCCTCATCTACAGCTGTGTAACCAGAACGCCTGCACTTGGACAGTTTTATCACGTTAGGGTGAATCGGTACTCGCTTTGAAGAGGAGTTGAGTGTTTAACCAGGGTTTAAATTAGTAGGGATATGTCCTGACAGAGGGAAGAGGACATTCTGTCTGAGAAGCACATGAGTGAGAGTGGAAGGTTAGGAAAAAGCCAGAGACAAGAAAAATCAAATCCATCGACTCAACCAGAATCCCTCCAAGCCCTGCAGAGAAACGACATGGTAGAGAGAAAATCTCATCACAGGCTTAGTATGCAGCAGGCTCCCAGCTCCTGGTCAGCCACTGCTATTTGTGTGACCCTGGGCAAGGCATATGACATTTCCAAACTTCCATTTCATCCTGGCAAAATTGATAAAATAATGCCTAACTTAGCATGGAAGTTTAGAGATGATCTATGTAAAGTACATGACATAGTAACCTGTCCCCTAGGAAGTTTAGTAAGTCGCTTATTATTAGCTGTTACTTATCATTCGCTATTATAATCCCCTAACAGCACTGTGAAGCAGATCTCTAACATAACAAATTAAAACTAGCCAACCATCCAGCCCCAGCAAAAGCAGACACTGATGAGCTAGCAAACAAAAAACAAACAGAAAACACTGTGGTTCAAAACATTCCTTAAATTGAAATATTTCTAGAAAGGTTGATCAAGGAAAAAAATAGAAAATACAAATTACCAATAACAGACTTAAAGGTCTGTCAGTATAGTTACATCAGCTGTTATTAAAAGATAATAATGGCATATTATTTTTAAAATTACACTGATCGGGCTGGGCGCGGTGGCTCACACCTGTAGTCCCAGCACTTTGGGAGGCCAAGATGGGTGGATCATAAGGTCAGGAGATCAAGGCCATCCTGGCCAACATGGTAAAACCCCGCCTTTACTAAAAATACAAAAATTGGCTGGGTGTGGTTGCATGTGCCTGTAATTTCATCTACTCAGAAGGCTGAGGCAGGAGAATAGCTTGAACCAGGGAGTCAGAGGTTGCAGTGAGCCGAGACATACCACTGCATTCCAGCCTGGCGACAGAGCACCACTCAGTCTCAAAAAAAAAAAAAAAAAAAAAAAAAAAAAAAGACACTAATCAATTTGGCAACTTAAATGAAATGAACAAATTTCTGGAAAATGCAATTTATGAAAAAAACAAGAATACAAAAATCTAAATGTATCTATTAAATTTACTCAAGTTTATTAAATTTATTATCCAATTTACCTATTAAAGAAATTAAATTTGTGATTAAAAACCTTACCACCAAGAAAGTTGATGGCCCAGATAACTTTTACTAACGAGTTCTATCAAGCATTTGAGAAAAAAAATAATGTCATTCTTACGTAACTGTCTATCAGAAAATCTAAAGCCAGACTAACCTTGATATGGAAATCTGACAGATGTTACCATAAAAAGGAATTTGCAGATTGATATTATTTATGAACATAGAATCAAAGGTCTTTAAATATTAACAAATAAAAACCTGCAACATATGCAAGAGATAATACCTCATGACCAAATGGATATCATCCTAGGAATGCAAGATTACTTCAATATTCAAAAATTATCCAATGCAATTTGCCACATTAACAGAAAAAAGGAGAAAACCATAGGATCATCACCATGGATGAAGCAAAACTTGTGACAAGATTCCACATCCATTCATTGCAAAACCTATCAGCACACCAGAAATAGAAAGGAACCTCCTCATTAAGACAAAGAGGATCAGTGAAAAACCTCCAGCTGACATCATACTTAACGTTAAAATATTGAATGTGCTCCCCTCTGTAATCAGGAACAAGACAGGGATGTTAGTTCACAACACGTCTAGTTTAGAAATCATTGCACTCAACAACAACATCGTGCTTTGCCTTGCTGGTCAGTCCAACCTCACTGACAGTGGCTGAAACATCTGAAGTCAGGCGACAAATCAGACTTCGGGTGAGAAGAGGGAGTAATAGTAATTATATCTACAACTCCACTCCTGTAAAAGCAACTCCCTGTAGATACCCCTATTTGAAATTATCTTTTTGTGAATTTTTAAGAGGAGGCACCATTTTACCAGGTGTATAGATACCAGAGAGGCAAAGTACCTTGCTGAAGGTCATTCAATCAATGACCAGGAGGAAATTCAAACCCACGTCTTCCTGGTGCCATGTTGATCTTCCACCTTCCTAGTCACTCTGCCTAGATTCTCAGACACCATTGTATTTAGATTCAGAAGTCAAACCTGAATGGGATGATTAACACCCTCACAATTCTAGTAGAAAGTAAAAAGGATTATACCACTTCCAAATGTATTTAAATAAAGTAGTCAAAAATACAGGCCACAGAAATTCGCAGCAGGATTTCCACCACTATGCTAGTGTTGGAGACGAGGATAATAATCTTGCTTTCCTGGCTAGAGTGAGGCTGTTCTACCATGTACCATACACTTGTTAGAGAGACCCTGGGAGGAAAAGTGTGTCCTCCTCCTGGTTTAGTCCCTACCTGGAAGCTGTATAAAAACAATGCAGGACGATGTACTTCCACAATAGCTACATGTATGATTAATAAAGCAATCAATGAGAAGATACTGCGATGATTCTAAACCATGCCTTCTGTAGAGAAACTCAACAAAATAGCTAAAAGAAAATCTTTTCATAGCACTATCTTTCCAAATTTCTCTTTCTCTCTCTCTCCTCTCTCACCCCCCCAACACATCACATTCACACCCACACACATACATACATACATACACACCTATCCTGTTGTTTACTTGCCACTCATAGCCCACACCTTCAAAACTTAAACTTTGACATCACTAGGTACCAGGAACTTCTCAGGGTATCTAACCCCAGTCCCACAGAGTTACAGAGAATTCTGTTTGATTTCTAGTCCCCATTTTCTTTTCTTTTTTCTTTATTATTATTTTTTTTTTTTAGATAGTCTTGCTCTGTCACCCAGGCTGGAGTGCAGTGGCATAATCTCGGCTCACTGCAACCTCCGCCTCTCGGGTTCAAGCAATTCTCCTGCCTCAGACTCCCAAGTAGCTAGGACTACAGGCATCTGCCACCACACTGGGCTAAGTTTTTGTTTTTAGTAGAGATGGGGTTTCACCATGTTGGCCAGGCTGGTCTCAAACTCCTGACCTCAGGTGATCTGCCTGCCTCAGCCTCCCAAAGTGCTGGGATTACCGGCGTGAGCCACAGCGCCTGGCCTAAGTCCCCATTTTCAAAGTGGACTGCACTAAGGACTTTCTTAGTCCAGGATGAGAAGCCAGCTGTTCACAGTATGTGGGAATGAGTTGATTAAATGACAGCATATTTTGCTATGGAATTCAGAAGTCTTGCCCACCAGAAATGAGTTTTTAGGGGGCCTGGTAACTAAATATTAGGTAACCAGAATTCATCAACTATTCCTTATGACCTTCAATAAGCACAACCAGCAAGAGACACATTCCAATGCAGTTTCCCAGGTGGAAGCAGACAGAAGAAAGGGGCTACTACACCATTTCTGTGGATACAATCAATATGCTGATTTGGAAAGTGTGGGGTATACAGTTGGAGTTGGCAAGGTTTTATTACTGTCAGGGTTCACCCATGTTGACCAGCAATATAGCTGTGAGCACTAGCAGAAGGGCAATGTTTGAAAGCTGAATGCTTCAAAAAGGGAAAATAAATAAAACCACAGAAATTGGGACCTGAAACATTCCTCAAAATGTTCCCTGGGAAAGTTTCCATTCTTGCGGGGGCCATAGAGTGGGATCATTTCAAGAAAGACACATGCCATTCATAGGTCCTTGTGCCAGGTTTTGGACATCAGCAGCATCTCACAATCCATAGGCAAACATGGAAGCAAAGATGCTTTACACTTAGAGTAGTAATGCCATATCCTAAATCCCACAGAAGGAAAATAAATATACTGTTCACACTGATTATATAAGGCCTCCCTGCGTTCTCTAAAGAGCTCTATTGGATTCAGCCTACAAAGGTATATCCTAGCTATAGGGAGCTTTAAACATGTAATGAAAAATAATTGCCTTCTTAAAGTTCACAAGAGTTTTTTGAGCTAATGATACAAATGGCCTATTTTCCTAACAAAAAACAAGCAATTGCAAATCCCAACCTGAGACATTTGTGCTGCTGCCTGCTTATTGCAGTAACATTCAAACTCAGTCCTAAACAGCATCCTAGCTTTTGTCATATGTTTAGACATTTAAAAATGGGAAGGTGCTTTAGAAACTCTCCAGCCCACCCCACCGCTAGTCCCCCAAAGTTTACAATAAGGAAACCAAGACCCAGGGAGCTGAATCCATGGCCATTATCATCATGATGTGTCTCCTCCCTCTTTGAATGCTAATTTCATGATTTTAGTAAGATGTAAATATATCCATGGAGCATGGAGGCTTCCTCTGTCATCAATAGGTATAAGTAACAAATGCTACTCAGTTATGATTAATAAAAAAGTAAAATGAAAGTTAAAGTGATGTGTCATGTGCCATCACGTGAGAAATGCATTATGTTGGAGGTTGCCACAAATGTATCACAATTTGGATGTACGCATCAGACCAAAGGCAATCTGGAAACAGGAAGTGCTTTAGGGACATGAAACTTTTATGGTGACAGTCTCAAAGCAATTCACATATCATAGACAAAGTGTTTTTAAAATTATTTTATAGGACTGTACTTTGTTGTTTGTTTGCTTGTTTGTTTTTTAGAGATAGGGTCTTCTTCCCTCACCAGGCTGTGCAGAGGCACAGTCAGGGCTCACTCAAACTCCCGGGCTAGAGCGATCCTCCCTCTCAGCCTCCTGAGCAGCTAGCGCTGCACCACCAGAGCCAGCTAATTTGTAGAGATAGGGTCTTGGTATGTTGCCCGGGGTCTCACTAGGTTGTTCAGGCTAGTCTCAAACTCTTGGCCTCAATAAGTCCTCTTACCTCACTCTCCGAAGGTGCTAAAATTACAAGTGTGATCCACCCAGCCTCCTGACTGTACTTTTAAAAAAGAGACTTTAAAAAGATTTCACTACAACGATACTAGAGACCAGAATTCCAAAATCTGGCTACAGCTTCCCATACTTCTACACTTCTAGTTTTCTTCCTTTCCCTTCCCAGCCACCCCACTGCCCTGGGCCACCATCAGTCCACACCCAAGTCTAGCCCTCCTAGAGCCTGCAAGTCCTGTCATTTCAGTCAGGCTCACCCTGCTAGCCTCTTGAGACAGTCATTCTAGTCTCTGCCTTTGCCACAGATCTGCAGCCTCCTGTCTGAGGCTTTGTGATCCTTTTATTTACCATGAAAAGACCTCCTTTCGTATCCTCAGCAATGCTGACAGCAAACCAATTCTATATTGAGCCCAAACCCCATCCAAATGCAGATGAAGGAGTGGGCCAGCTACTACAGCAGCCAATTTATCAGAAAGGGGAACTAAACCCACAGGGAAATAAATCTGCAATATGTTGTCAGTGACCTCGGCTTGCCACATGACACTCCTCACATTGCCAGCCAAATGGAAGCCCACTTCTGGTTCCCACCAATGTGTAAAGTTAAAAGCATTCTGCGCGACTCGGTCTTTCTCTGTGGCACACTCCAGCACCTCGGACGGTTCAGCAGAGACAGAATCACAGGTCTCAGGATTAGATCTGGAGACCCTGGCACATTTGAGGAGCTAAGGGAATACAGACACTGCACAATGCAGGCTGCCTTCCCATTTACCATCACATCGGTTCACTTTATTATCTCAATGCAATCACTCTAATAAGTCTCCTAGGAAGTTGTCTGGTTCACGAAAAAAAAGTCTAAAAAAAAAAAGATAGAATGAACCAAAAAATAAAGAAAATGTTTTGCCATCATGGATGTGAGATTTTACAAAACAACCATTAAATACATTTTGGAAGAAATGTTACTGTCCATGTAACTTTCTCCATACTTAGTAAATGGGAGTGCCTAACGCTACAGAAAAAACATGAGCTGAAAGACAATTTCACCTAAGTGGTATACTATATTCAGTGCATATAATAAACCTAAATTTCAAAATATAAACAGAGGTATGCAATGTTTTAAAGAGAAAATTGGCATCTCCTTGCCATCACTAAATGGCTGTTGGACAAATACTTAAAGAAGATCCACTTGAGGGCCACCAAATTATTGCTCTGCCCCAGAATCCCACCCACATGTTCTGATTTACCTTGGCCGAAGTCCCATTTTATTAGTGTGCCAAATGAAGGACGTTATTCCAGCTCTTGTTCTGCATCTCCTCCTCTCCTTCTGTTTGTCTTTTTGTTTTTTTGAGGCAGAGTCTCACTTTACCCCCAGGCTGGAGTGCAATGGCACGATCTCAGTTCACTGTAATCTCCACCTCCCAGGTTCAAGAGATTCTCCTGCCTCAGCCTCCCTAGTAGGTGGGATTATAGGTGTCCGCCACCACATCCAGCTAATTTTCACATTTTTAATAGAGACAGGATCTCGCCATGTTGACCAGGCAGGTCTCAAACTCCAGACCTCAGGTGATCCGCCCACTTTGGCCTCCCAAAGTGCTGGGATTATAGGAGTGAGCCATCACGTCTGACCCCCTCCTCTTCTTCTTAAAGTTGCCCCTTAAGGTGCAATTTCTGTTCTTTGCTCTCTTTCCTACTTCGAAAGCAGAGGTTCCCCTTCCTTTTCAAAGCTGCCTCTTTCTTAGTTCCCACATCAGATTCTGAGTTCATCAGTCATTTTTCTAACCTCTTCTGTCCCCTGTTCTTAAGTTGCCCCTTGGGTGACACCAAAAAGGTCTTGAGTCTGTCTTACCCAAACACGCCCACCTTCTCCTCCCTGGCACCCTGATTTACCATCCTTTCTTTTCTGCATATCATGTCCAAACTTTTGAAGGCATCATCTATGTAAATAACCTGTATTCCCTCACCACCTCCACATTCTTTCACCAGAAGTGCAGATAGACAGGCTAGAGTTGAGAGAGCCAGGCAAGGTGAGACTGGGGCACAGTGGAGGTGTCACAGAGCCAAGGGCCTCGCTGCCAGATGCACATAAAAACCAGTACGGTGGCATCAGCTTTTGAGACAAGAAACGCTTGATTGCATGGCTGGCCAGCAAGGAGACAGGAAATGCTCAAATCTGCCTCCTCAATCTGCAGTCTAGAGCAATTAAATCTTGCTCTAGATTTAAGGGGTCATAGGGCAAAGGCGAGGATTTCGGAATGCTGGCTTGGCAGGGTCTGATTGGACAGCTTCAAATTTGACCATATACAGTAAAGTATGTTGAGGTGGATTTTATGCCCAAGTTTTCTGGGCCAATGGGCCCTTCATTAATGGGTTCCAGTATTCAGGTTCAAGTCATGTCATAGTCTTCCTGGTTCCATGGGGAGGAGTTGTTGGTTCCAGCTGTTGTTAGGTGTTTTTCTATTGTGCAGGCCCAGGCTCTATGACTTGCAGTCTTGGCTCTGTTCCACCTACAAGGGAACTTGACATTCCATTATCAACAGAGCGGCCCAGTTTTGGCTGGTCCTGCATTGGCAGAGGGGGCAACTCCACTTACCGCCCCCACCCATGCCTCTGCTAGCAGAGCTCCAGCCAACACCCGGCTACAGAGGAATGAGGGCCCTGAAATGCCAGATCACATGGGTTTGGAATGATGAATTTTTTTTTTTTTTTTTTTTTTTTTTGAGACGGAGTTTCGCTCTCATTACCCAGGCTGGAGTGCAATGGCGCGATCTCGTTTCACCGCAACCTCTGCCTCCTGGCTTCAGGCAATTCTCCTGCCTCAGCCTCCTGAGTAGCTGGGATTACAGGCACGTGCCACCATGCCCAGCTGATTTTTTGTATTTTTAGTAGAGATGGGGTTTCACCATGTTGACCAGGATGGTCTCGATCTCTTGACCTCGTGATCCACCCGCCTCGGCCTCCCAAAGTGCTGGGATTACAGGCGTGAGCCACTGCGCCCGGCCCTGGAATGATGAATTCTTATGTGAAATCTACCAATTTTTAAATGTTATAAATATATTTGATGTTTTAAGTATTGAGGATCAAATAAAATACTTCTTGTCAAATTCAACCTACGGGGCTGAAATTTGCAAACTATGCTTTAAACTTTTTGTTTCCTTCACCCAATGCTCTCCAAAAACAGTTCTCTTGAAGGTTACCAGTGACCTCTGAGCTGCCTTGAACAGTGGCCTTTCTCATCCCATCCTCCTCAAATTCCTGTGTTGCTGCTGCGCTGCCAGAACTATGATGACTCCACGACTCCACCTTCTACTTCTCATCCTGTCTTGTCTCCTCTTTCTTTGGCTTTCCTTGCCAGATCATTTTCTTTTGTCCTCTTTCAAAAATCTTTAATTGCAAAGATCATCTATTCTCTGGGCTTGGACTATTTCTTTTTTCTTTTTTTTTTTTTTTTTTTTTTTTGAGACAGAGTCTTACTCTGTTGCCCAGGCTGAAGTGCAGTGGCATGATCTCAGCTCACTGCAACCTCTGCTGCCCAGCTTCAAGCAATTCTTCTAACTCAGCCTCCTGAGTACCTAAGATTACAGTCACCTGCTACCATGCCCAGCTAATTTTTATAGTTTTAATAGAGATGGGGTTTCACCATCTTGTCCAGGCTGGTCTTAAACTCCTGACCTTGTGATTCACCCACCTTAGCCTCCCAAAGTGCTGGGATTACAGGCATGAGCCACCATGCCCGGCTGAGCTTGGACTATTTCAACTACACAGGTCACTCCCAAAAATATGTCTAGCTTCTCTGCTCAGCTCCAGTCTCAGACTTTTCTGTGTTGTGTTCAAGATCCCCAGAATCCCTGTGCTAACTCATCATCTTTCTTGGCACCACTGCCTCCAAACTTGCTTATTCCAGCCCTTTCTTCCTGATGCACCAGATGCAAAACCTCGCCCATGGCCCCCTCTCTTCTGGCACCCAATCAGTTGTCATTTATCTTTGCCCTTTGAAAAATCAGTCATTAATGGCTCCTCTTTTCCTTCCTTCTGCTTCTCACTCTCACTTCCTTCCTTCTACTCCCACTAGCTCTCAGCTGGACCATGAATCCCAAAGCCTCCAAAGCCCTTTTCCGAACCCTTATTCTTACCTCTTACTCTCCACCGTACTGCAACTCAAGTCCTGTCACTCCTCTGCTTGGAACGACACAACGACTTCCCATTGCTTACAGAGAATGTGTAACTCCAGACCCCCTGTGAGCCTGCCCTTCCCTGTCTTTCCAGGCTGTCCTCCCTCAACTCCCTTTCCAATGAATTTCAACCACTTCTGTACTTGTTCCCTAAACATACCTGGCTCTCCCTGCTTAAGCCACTTTCTCTACATGAAATATCCTCCCTTCCCTCTCCCAAAATTCCAATGGCAAGCAAAGCCCTTTTGAATGCCCCAATTGCCCCTTGACTAATGTAATCCTTCTCTTCTTTGAAACCCTATAACCCTCTACCTATTCCCCTGGTGGTCCTCATCACAATCAGTTCTCCATTAGAGTTTTTGGTGCAGGTGTTATCCTTGTAGAGTGTGGTTTCCAGGAATGGCAGGCCTGGAGTCCCATCTTTCTTGGCTTCCACACAACCGTAGGACAGTGACCTCCATCTATAACACATATACTTGAGTACCAGATGACTGGGCCAGCGTTCTGACTGTATGGCTAGATAATAGGCACATCGTAGGCTTTCGTCAGCTGGGTCTGTGTCAGGATGGGAAAGTGAGGACTGTCTAACTTGCAGAGTAAGGAAATCTTGGAATTAGAACAACACATACATAGTGGGTGAGTTACAGGGGTGGACTCACATTTCTCATTTTACCTTGACCCTGGTACACATCAGGTGGACTTTACCGCTATTTCGAGCTCTCCTTCCTAAATTTCTAGCTTCCAGTTTGAGATTAGAGCTATTTCTTAGTCACCAGGACAGAAAGCTCTTGTGTCTTTTTGCCTGAAGACAAAATCATTCTCAAAGTTCCCCCTCCCATCCTGCCATTCTACACACAGTATTGCCTTGGACTTGCCCTACTCCAGGATTCAGCCCCTAGATTCTGACCCATAAAGTTGCCTTGGCCTATAAAGTTTTCATTTTATTCCCTTTAAAAATAAATGCAGCGTTTTGTTTTGACACAGTCTGGCTCTATCGTCCAGGCTGGAGTACAGTGGCGCAATCTCGGCTCACTGCAACCTCTGCCTCCCGGATTCAAGCGATTGTCCTGACTCAGCCTCCCAAGTAGCTGAGATTACAGGCACACGCCACCACACCTGGCTAATTTTTGTATTTTTAGTAGAGATGGGGGTTTCACTGTGTCAGCCAGGATAGCCTCAATCTCCTGACCTCGTGATCCGCCTGCCTCAGCCTCCCGGAGTGCTGGGATTACAGGCGTGAGCACAGCGCCTGGCCAGTATTTTTATATTGAAACAAGCATGCATTCTACATGGTCAAACATAATACAGAGCACGTGTTAAAGTCGCCCTCCCACATCACAGTCCCTAAGTTCATCTCCTCAAAGACAATCACGCTACCGTTTTCTTGGGTACCCTTTCAGTTTCCCCTCACTTTCAATATAATGATGGCTTTTTAAAATAGTGACAAAAGAACACAGTGCACGCTCCTGTGCTCCTTAGGTTTTGTTCCTAACAATATTCAGTAATTTGTAAATTTTAGTGAATACATACAAAGCCCTTAGAGCAGTGCCCAGCGCATAGCTGATGCTAAATAAATATCCCTTCACATGGGGTATATCAAAGAACACACTGCAGCCTTCAAGAGTTTAAACCAACTAGACCCCAGGAGCATGCAAGAAAATAATCCAGAGCCCAGAGGTGCTTTGTTACCTTCTCATTTTCAGAGATAAGGTCCCTGCAGGCTTGGCTGTCACCTCTCCTGCTTCATGTGTGGCATTTGGAGAAAATATTGCCATCAGAGCTCACTTTCCCCCACAAACACACACCTACCTCCCTCTGATTCTGCCAAGTCGAAACAATACAAGAAAGAATAAATGCTTCATAGTGTGTTTTGCTGCAACCACTTTCAGAACACTGAGGAAAAAATGCCTTTTTGCCCTTTAATTTGATTGCCTGGTAATGAAAGCTAAATTCAGTCAGCTATAATGAGCTGTGTTGAGTCAGCACCCCAATCAGTGTGGCCAAAGCTGGCTCAGCTCTGCACCAGGTCACCGGTGTCTCTAAAGGGTCATGTGGACAGTCCCTTGTGGGCCACTGTGCCAAACCTCTCCACCCAAGTCTTTGAATTATAGCAGAACTCACAAGTGATGTAAATTCAGAAGTTAATTAGGGCAAGGTCAAAGCATGGGGAAGAAACCAGCAAAGTCTCTGTTCCTCCTCCAAAGCAGTTTTCAGTGCAGGGGGCTTTATCTGATAGCCTGAGAAATGCATCCTCTGTTTTCACCACTTTCAGTTCCCTAACGAGGGAAGGCTGCCAGCACTTCCTGTTGTTGAACACCGAGGAGCTTTTCACTCTCCTGGGGCTGCTAGCTCGGGCAGCTCCCAGCCACCTTACCCAGCCCACTCCTGGTCAGACCCAACAACCCAGGCAGGCCTGCAGGGCTGGAGCAGGGGAAGGGCACGGGATCTCTGAATATTTCGTTGTTTGGGTGTCTGTGGAGTTTGGGAGAGCTTGTGACTGCATTTAGGAAGGAGGCTGTTGACTTAAGTAAACATATGCCACCCCAGAACAAATAGTAGAGAGTCCATTTAAATTCATTCTTCCCAGAGACATTTTGTTGCAAATATACAAGGTTTGTGGCTCACGGACATGTGCAGACACACACACACACACACAGAATCTACCTGGCAACTGAAGATGGGGAGAAATCCCATCACAGTGGCAATCCAAACTCACAGGGGAGGAAACGTGAGAGGCCTGACCCTTCCATGTTCCCCGCTAAGAGGCTTATGTGGGGTGAGGGACTGGGTCAAAACAAGGCCCAGCAATCACAGACAACTGTTCTTGCCACTGAGTCTCCACCGCATTCCTCAAAGCCCTCTGCACCTGCTTCACACATCCGCGTCGCTGCACTTACACGGGGAAAGGAGCCTGATTTCAGAACAGCTGTGGCTGCTGAGCCTGTTATATAGCCTTTCCCAAAGGCCCTGACAGCAATACCAAAACTCCAGGAAGGAGTTGACTAAACAGGTCACAGTTACCTAAAGTGGCACTCGGCCAAGCCACCTGTGCCAACAGAGATCCAGGGGCTGAATGACCTCAACTGCCCCAGACCAGAACAAGGAGAAACTTTGCTGCAACAACATGACTGGACCAGCCTCCTAGAGCCCTAGGCACAAACGCAAAGGCAAAGCCCAGAAAGGCACCCCAAAGCATGTTCTTACGTAGAGCCGCGGGTGTAAATGCCAAGACTCAGACCAACCTCAAGAGGAAGGTCAAGGGCCCACAGTTACTGTTCATCAGGGAGGGAATGAGGGCTGTGGGCTGAGCATTGTTCTGAAGGTGGAATTGGACCAAGTCCTCTGTGCGCAGATGGAAGAGGAGCAGGGCATAAGTTTAGAGAAGGGATCAGACACTCTCCAGAGAAAGACAGATGACAACTCCATGCAGCTGTCGGGAAAGTTCCGCACTATTGAGCCGTTCCAGTGACTTTAGGGAATTACGCTGTTTGGGGTAGAAGTTCCAGACAAAACTCTGAATTTAGGCTAGCTTTCAGTTACATGAGCCAAAAACCTTGGAGACATTCTTGACCTCTCTCTCCTCCCCCAAACCCCCACCCCTCCATATCCAATTTGTCAGAAAATCCTATTGGCCCTGTTTTCAAAATATATCCAAAAGCTGATTATTTCTCAGCACCCCCATTGCTGCCACCCTGGTCTGAGCCACCATCACCTCTCACCTCAGTTGCTGGAAAGACTCCTCCTGGGCTCCTGTTTCCACCCTTGGTCCCTTGCAGTCCACAAAAGAGCCAGAGAGAGACTTTTGAAATATGTCAGATGATGTCTCTCCTCTGCTGCAAGAAACCAATGTCCTTTCACTGCCCTCAAAGATCCTACACGCTTGGCTCCCGCGGCAGCGCTGCCTCGTCTCTGGTCTCTCTCCACCTAGCTCACGTGCTCCAGCCACGCAGCCTCCTCCTCATCTTTTTCCTGACCAGGACCACCTTTGCCTCCCGGGTTTCCTCAGGTGCAGCTCCCTCAGCCCGGGGCGCTCCTTCCCCAGATGCATTCTTGAGTCATCCACCTCAGCTCCTCAGGGCTTTGCTCAAATTTCAGCTTCTCAAAAAGCTCTGCACCATCTAAAAATTGCAAATGTATACCAACCTCCTCTAAACTGCCCTATTTTTCTCACATCATCCCTTTCTAAGGTTATTTATAAACACATATATGCATATAAAATGCATTTATTATGTGTAGATTATGCCTTCTACCTGTCTTCTCCCAAGCTAAAACGTAAAGCTCCATGAGAACAAGGGATTTCATATTATGTGTTAATTGGTGGATCCTGTGAGCTTAGTACAATCTCTGGTATATAGATGGTTCTCAATAGGAACAATTTAAATCAACAAAGTAATTTATGGTTTAAAAATATATATTTAATGGTCCCTTTACCAGACTGGGATCTTCCTAATGGTGGAAAAGATGTCATCCATCTATTCATATATATGTTAAACATTTACTGAGCATCTACTCTGCACTAAGCACTATGCTGAGACCTAAAATACAATGATGAACAAAACATGTATGGATGGTCCTGCCTTCACAAAACCGATAGTCTGGTGACTAGAGACAGATACTTAACAAATAACATCACAAATAAAGAGAAAGTTACAAGGGGCACAAATGAACTAATAAATAAGAATGGGAAAGATACCATGTTTTGGGTTAGGTTTGTGGCACAGGAGAGGGAAATTACTGAGGAAATTCAAGATTTATTTGTGAGAATCTGGTGGAGATCCTGGGGAAAAAAAGATTTTTTTAAAAGATAGAAAATATGGGAGCAATGGATGGATTAAGTGAGGTTGAGGAGAATTTTACGGCAGACATGAGTTCCAAATTTCTGGTTTAAGACAACAGGTGGCTATAACTGCTGTTGTATGAATTGATGGCTGAATCATGGTCCTCCGAAGAAATTCATGTCCTAATCCCTAGGACCTGTAAATGATCTCTTATTTAGAGAAAAATTCATCTTTGTAGATGTGATTGAGGATCTTGAGATGGGGAGATGATCTTGAATTATCTAGGTGGAATCTAAATGCAGTCACTTGTATCCTTATAAAAAGAGGCAGGAGGAGATTAAAACGCATACGCACACAGAGGAGAAGGCTATGTAAAGACAGGGCAGAAGAAGAACCTAAGATGCTGGAAGACTGGAGTGATGTCACCCACAAGTCAAGTGTGACAATTAATTTTACGTGTCAACTTGACTGGGCCATGGAGTGGCCAGACATTTGACCAAACATTATTTTTAATGTGAGTGAAGGTGTTTCTGGTTGAGATTAATATTTAAATGAATAGACTGAGTAGATTGCTTTCACCAAAGTGGGCGGGCCTCATTCAAGCAATTGAAGATCTGAGTTGAAGATAAAGCCCGAGTAAGCGGGAATTTCTCCTATACGACTGCATGAGCTGGAGCATTGGTCTTCTCTAGAGAGATGGCTTCATCCTATTGGTTCTGTTTCTTGGGAGAATCCTGACTAATTAAAGAATGCCGGCAGACAACAGGAGCAGTAACAGGCAAGGAACACATTCACCCCTAAGCCTCCAGAGGGAGCACAGCCCTGCCAACACCTTGATTTCAACACAGAGGAATTGATGTTAGATTTTGGCCTCCAGGATTGTGAGAAAATAAATGTGTGCTGGGTCGAGTCAGCTCATTTTTAGTAATTTATTACAGAAGCCATAAGATATTAATACAATAGGGGCTATTATACAAGAAGAGACTAAGTATGTGTGTGTGGAGGGGGTGGTGTATCAAGATTCTATCTGGGGCCAGGTGTGGTGGCTGGTGCCTGTAATCCCAGCACTTTGGGAGGCCAAGGCTGGTAGATTACCTGAGGCCAGCCTGGCCAACATGGCGAAACCCTATCTCCACCCAAAAATACAGAAATTAGCCAGCTGTGGTGGTGCACACCTATAACCCCAGTAACTCAGGAGGCTAAGCAGGACAATCACTTGAACCCAGGAGGCGGAGGTTGCAATGAGCCAAAATTATGCTACCACACTCCAGCCTGGGTGACAGAGTGAGACTCTGTCTCAATAATAATAATAATAATAATAATTTAAAATAAACTTGTTAAAAAACATTCCATTTGGAACATGAAATCTGAGGTGTCTAGCACACACCTCTGGAAGGAAGGCCAAATAGGGATTTGGATATGCAGGTATGGGACTGATGGAATGGTCTGAGCACCTGTGCTCGAAGTGCCAAAGTCCAAGGGACTGAAAAGCTGTGGGAAGTGAAGTGAGAAAGACAGCAAGCACATGTCCTGAAGAACTCTCAACATCGGAAGATCAGGAAAGGCAGCCTGAGAAAGAAACTAGGAGAACGTGGGGTCTTCAAGGCCAAGGGAGGTGAGTGGTTTTGAATGACAGGGTGATCACCTCCAGAACAGAATCCAGTCTGGAGTCAATTTTATGATGAGGATGATGAGGAAGGAGAAACAGCCTGTGTGGACGGCTTATTCTTAAAGTTTGGCCTGGAAAGTGCATAAAGAAAGCAGATTGTTGCTATGAATATCAGATCCAGGAAAGGCTTTTTTATTCTTATTTTCATATGGCAGAGTTTAGGGCAATTGCATATGATTTGGAAAATGACCCCAAAATGGAAACAGTTGGAAATGCAGGTGAGACAAGGCTACCTGCTGAAGCCTGAGAAGGCTGAAATGAAGGGTGCAGAGAGCAGGTCTCAATCCTGGCTGTAGTTTAGGATCCCTGGGGACATTTTTATAAATCCACATGCCCAGTCTAAACCCAAGATGAATGACATTAGACTTTTTGATTTGGAACACAGGCATCAATCAATCATTGTCAAAGCTCCTCAGGTGATTCCAATGAGTGGTTCAGAGCACACCTGGAAATCATGGCAGTGCATCCAGGGAGGATCAGGTGTGTGTGCAGCCACACGGAGAGGAAGGTTTGAAGGTTTTGTGGGTGTAAATTAGGAATTTCCTAGCTGCAGCTTTCTATTTCCAAAATTCAAGGCAAGGTCATATACTGAGCGTGTGCTGAGCATGTAATGGAAGAAGGGGAGGCTAAGGGCTGAAGAAACATAAAGAAAGATGACACAGTTCACCTGACAGTGGGGAAGGGAAGATACCCCATCTGGAGAACTGTGGCAAGAATGCTGGGCAAACCGTTATGACACATCACCAGCATCGTGCCACACGAGGCCTGCCCGAGCAGGAGAACGTCTCAGAGATGTCTACAAGGGCAGCCAGGCTGAGGTCAATACGAATTTTCAGGCGGTAATCTCCAAGTGACATTCAGAAAGCGGTCACTAGGTGGCAGGGTTAACATTTGCAAACTAACTCCTTTCGCTGCCTACCGTGTAGGAGTGAACCTGACAACACTCCATGCCAAAAACCCAGACTTCCAGGTCTGCCTGCAGTTTGCTGTGCCGAAGTAGCTAGCAAGAAGAGTCATCAGTCAATGATGATTTCAGGTGGCTGTTTCATCTGAACTCGCTAATCCATGTTTATTTGGTTTCACTTCTCTCCAGCTCACATGTGCCTCTTGAGCACTTGAAACATAGACTGAGAAACTGAATATTGAATTTTATTTCATTTTAACTTGTTTGAACATTAGAAACTAATACTTGATTCAGTGGCTGAAAAACTTGCAAGAGTGCCTGAACAACTTGATTATGTCAATCTACTTTTTTGGCTATTAATTTTATGAAATCTAAATACAGATCAAATATTTCCAATGAAAATACAGTGCCAAAATTGAGATGTGATGGAAATGTAAAACAAGCCCTGGATTTTGAAGATATACTATGAGGTCAGAAGGTAAACATCTCACTAATATTTCACATCAGGTATATTGGTTTTATATGATTGCAATAACATTTTGATATATTGAGTTAAATAAAATACATTCCTGAAATTAATTAATTTTTCACTTTGGGGCAGGGAGGACTGCCATGTCGTTTATTAAGAGAAAGCAAAATGAAGCAAGGAGCTGCTCTGGGAATACACAGGGTGATGGCACAAGAACACAATAGCTAGTGTGCCCCCAGTCCCGGAGGTCCCTGCCTGCTTCCCCCACCAGGGCCTGCCCAGGGTCTTAGGGCAGCCTCCCTACCCAGCTTGAGGCCTGGGGCTAGCAGGCGCCTTAACCCCTTGTCCTAGGTCTGAATTGCAATGGAGCTCAGTCATTCCCCATATTAGCACACCATTTTGACATCACATTTTGACCTCTCCAGAAACTACCGAACCGCAGTGCCCCACCCAGCTGTACAGGTTTCTCTGAAAACCACGGCCTAGGCTACTTCCAAATCAATTCTGAGAGTAGTTTTGACATGCCTGATTCACTTGAAGCAAAGAATTCTTGTCATTTGTTCAGTTTATTGGTTCTTGACTATTTAATGTGCACATTTCAAAGTTACAAGTCTGCCTCACTTTATACAGCCAAGATACGTGTCGTTAAATTTTTAAAAATCAAGTCATCAAAAAATGCACCAGGTTTGTTACAGTTTAAAAAAATTCTACAAAAAAACCCTATTCTGTGAGCACAGTCACAAATAATAGGAGTCATTTGATAAAATAATGTTTATCAGTTCTACAAATTAAAATTGTTATGGTAGATTTGTTTAAAGCAAATTAAACCATATTTAGAAGGTGGAAAGGGAATTTTAGAATTTCCTCTTTTTACTTCTTTTTTTTGTTTGTTTGTTGTTAATTATAGGCTGCAACAGGAACTACAGTAATTATGTTCCAAAGAGAAAAACTATGCTAGAATTTGAAACTAGAATGTCAGCATATCACCATATTTGGCCATCGCTGATTGTATCTCTCTGTAAGGACTTTTTCTCTACCTTCATGTCTCTTTATGGCCGGTCTTATCATGGTATATACTTACTCAGCAATATAAACTGGATTTGTTTTCTCTGGTTGAAAATCTTGAGACACACCGGTTCTTAGCTTCTTATTTTCTTCTCCACGGGCTTCATATCTCGCATTTCATTTGGGAAAAAAAAAAAAAAAAAGTCAAAAAGCTAGGTGTGTTCCACCTCAGAGGTGAACTGCCTACCGTATTGGCCAATGTCAGGGCTATGGGACATGCCACATGTCAGGGGGCTGGAGCCCACCACTCCCTGACTTACCTCCTACCAACACATCCCAGTGTGGCTCAGCTGGCCACGAGGTCCCAGACCCTGAAGTGGAATAAACTCCGAGCCGGGGTCTCAGGCAGGTTTCCTCTCTGATGGTGCTGCCTGCTGAGCTGATCAGGCATCCGAGCAACCCCGAGAACTCAGATGAGTGGGCCCCAACCAGACATTGAGGGAAGAAAACAAATGGGGGCTACCTGGGCCTTCCACGGACCAAGAAAGATGATGATCCCACAGAAACAAAGTTCTGGTGAATAAGGAACAAATGGGAAGATAAGATGATGAAAAGCCACAGCCTCGAGTGAGGTTCAGCAATAAAAAGGAACATAAAAGTCTGAGGGATGAAAGCTAAAAGAGATAAGCCCAATTAAAGCAAGAACTGAATGCTGACCAAACCAGCCTTACAGGAAAAAGATTTTCAGAAAGAAAATGCAATCGAAGGGAAAGAAATGACAGGCAAAGAAACAAGTGCAACGTATGAAAATCAAAGAAAACTAATGAAGATGCGTTTTCCTGAGCACCAAGGTCAGAAGGATTGAACAAGGTTTTGACCAACTCTCCATCAATCTCCATATAAAGTGATACCTTTCTGCTATTGAGGTTGGTTTGGTTTTGTTCTTGTCAGAAATGATAGTTGTTTCCAGATCTTAGGCTAGAATTGAAAACTTGGGAAACATTCAGAGACACAGTATTTTTTATTATTTTGAAATTAAAACTCCCAAATGTAAATTGCCCCGAAGTAGCAAATCTCAAAAACCTAAAAAATCTTACATATGTTCCAGCCATGCAGAAGCTGAAAAAGAACTATTTACAATAGCTTTGATCAGTATTATTTATAAAACAGAAATCTCACGACTCTACTTGGAGCAAGTAGCACTTTCTTCTGGGGAAATTATTGGGGGAAAGCAAAGGATTTTGATCCCAACTATATCAAATTTGGTGGCTTTGGGCACTTACTGGAAGGACCCAAACTCTGCTTTAAAACAGACAGAAACTGGTATGTGAGATCCAAGTCATCTCTAGAAAGATGTTTAGAAAACGTGCAAATGTTCAGATATTGCCATAATAAAAGCCCTCTGCAGAATCTTAGCCGTTTACTTCTAGTTCTCAAGCTCATCACTCACAGGCAGGCTGACTGCTGGAGATCTTAAGTGATTGGAGGGAGCCTCCCTCACAGGGGGAAGACGGGGCAATAAGCAGAGATTTAGTATGCAGACCTGGCAGGCCACCTTAATTAGCTTCTTCACATGTACAAACATTTCCTCGCAGCCCTAGTTAACGATGAGCAGTCATCGTGTGCCCTAATTCAGAGACTCTGTATCAACAATAAATTTGACCTGGGGCAGCCTCCGCCTGCCCTGTCATTAAAGAGTCCTATTTACAGTGGCCTTTAAAGTCACTCCATCTCCTTAGCACTGGAAAGTCACCACAGTTTGCAGTGTTTACTTTGGTGGTCGACAGCCATAAGCACTCGGTGGTCCTGGCAGTAGCTCAGAGCCCATAGATTCTGTGCAATTAGGAAAATACATCTGCAAGAAGCGAGGAGTGGCCCACAGGCTTGGGGACCAAGTCAGCATGTCCTTGGCATTTACTAAGTCCAGATGTCTTTATCTTCTGGGCAGGAAGTCAGAGACTGTCCAGATGGCATCTTGATTGCTTTTGGCCCAGCTGATTAAATTTCTAAGTCTGACATCTCTTCCAAATACCCTCTCCATCCTATGAAATGTGGTTGTCAGATAAATGCCAGAAAGAATCCCCACAGAGGACCGCAAACTGGGAGGGCCTGAATGCAAACCTGAGTGCCTGAGAAGTCCGCGCTGAACACATTTCCTGCCATATGGCTGGGGTTCTGGGATTCTTTCCACTACAAGCAAGGGGATTTCTTGAGAAGCAGTATGGTCGGGGGAAAGAGTGAGCCTGGGATCAGAGAGAGTTAGGAGTCCTGGAACTTCCACTTTCCGACCTGCGACCTTGTGTGTATTTCTGACCTTGGTGTACTCATCTGTAGATTTGGAATAAAAATACGACCTACATCAACGAGTCGTTCTGAAATTATATGTGATAATGGACATCAAGTGTCTACAAGAGAACCTGGCATATAGTATGTGTTCTCTACATACATTTAATTTTTGCTCTTACTTTTACTCTGCCTCCTGAGGAGCTGCTCCTTAAAATCACAAACCGAATATGGACAAGGTATCAGCCTGGTCACTCACACATGCTTTATGCCAGAAATAACACATAATTCTTGCCAAGCATGGTGGTTCATGCCCATAATCCCAGCTACTCAGGAGGCCAAGGCAGGAGGACCACTTGAGGCCAGGAGTTCATGACCAGCCTGGGCAACACAGCGAGAACTCTGCCTCTAAAAGGTTTTTTAATTATTATTTTTGTAATTTCTTTCTTTTAGAGACAGAGGCTCACTCTGTCACTCAGGCTGGAGTGCGGTGGTGCGATCTCAGCTCACTGTAGCCTCGACTCTCCGGGCTCAAGCAATCCTCTTGCTTCAGCCCCCCAAGTAGCTGGGACCACAAACATGCACCTCCACGCTTGGCAAATTTTCGTGTTTTTTGCCTGACAAAAGACAGGATGTGAAAAATGTTCCTGAAGGGCTAAAAGTGAATAATAACATAAGTAACTTGAATAATAATGTGAGTAATCTCAACTCTTGGGACTGTTAGACTCATCAATTGTTCATTTACATTCTTAACGAAAAAATGACAGGGTAGGATTAGATTATTTAAAAACTTATTCTTAGCTTGAAATTTCTGATTTTAATGCACACTATTGAAACTACTTTATTTCAGAGTTGAGAGTTTATCTCAGAATTCCAATTCCCAGCCCTATACTCACTCTAGCCTCTGTATCTCAGTCCCTGTTAATATTACATTCATTTACAGTTTGAGAGAAAACCCTAAGGACGCCTTTAACATTTCTGCCTTCAAAAAATGCATCAGATGAAAAGAGAAGCTAGTGAATGGTACTGATGTTATGGTTAATTGAAAGTTAAAGCTTAACAAATATTCTAATATGCCACATATATTTTTCAGAACTATATACATGTGGATGACCACAAAAAATAGTGAAACCCAGATTTGGGTAAATGTTCCAACACCAGATAGTTTTCAAATTGCTATAATGAAGGCCCAGAGAATGAATATTTCCAATATCACTTATCTTGAAAAGGAGGTAAATCCTGGGGCAGGGTGTGCAAACGTCTTTGGATCAGACAAGATAAGACCTCCCTTCCCCTGATTATGGAAGCCAAGAAGATTTGGGCTCAGAGGCACGAAAGGACTTAGACAGCTCACCTCTGTGACAAAAACTTCTCTGTGATGTGAGGATACTGTGCCTGTGCTGTTGCTCTTGGTGGCATTGGCGGCAGTGCCAGTAACAGTGCAGAGAGGGCTGGGTGTGGAGGCTCATGCCTGTAATATCAGCACTTCGGGAGGCCGAGGCGGGCAGATCACCTGAGGTCAGGAGTTCAAACCAACCTGGCCAACATGGTGAAACCCCACCTCTAATAAAAATACAAAAAAAAAAAAAAAAAAAAAAAAAAAAGCTGGATGTGGTGGTGGGTACCTGTAATCCCAGCTACTTGGGAGGCTGAGGCAGGAGAATTGCTTGAACCTGGGACATGGAGTTTGCAGTGAGCTATCATACAGTTGCACTCCAGCCTGGGCAACAAGAGCAAAGAAAGAAAAAAGCAAAGAGAAATAGTTCTGGATGAGGGTCAGCATCGCAGTGCTGTCCAGCTTCAAAAGTACACAGCTGAGCTTGAAATTGAAGGTCAAATTGAAGAGGACCAGAACGTAACACCCCAAAATACACCACTTTGATGTGTTGATTATTTTGACCTAAAGGTAATTAAGAAATCGCAGATGCCAGAAGGGCTTCCTGGTCTCCCCATTTTTACCTAATAATAGGGCATAAATTTCCCATAAGACAGCTCCCCTTCCTGTACTAGGAATGAGAGAATGTTCTTCTCACTGGAGACAAAGAGTCAAAACAGACCTTACTTAACCCTTGCCTTTCATTAGTTCCCCCCATGCATTTCCCAGTCACTTTCCCACAGTTCACTGCTCCTAGCTCAGATCCCTTTTCTTTGTCTTGTCACAACTCCGCAATTGATTGCTCCTTGTTAAAATGGTACGTAAGCCTCTGGGTCTAACCACCACTTTGGGATCTTCCCGTCTTTCTAGGAAGCCCTTGTGCCACATAAAAATATTATAATCAAATAAAATTATTATGCTTTATCTCCTGTTAATCTGTCTTTTGCCAGTTCAGTTGACAGGCCACAGTCTGAGAACAAAAGAAGGTAGAGGGAAAGTCTTTCTTCCCCTATAAAACCAAGCCAGACTTGAGGAGAGCCCGGTTTCCTCTCAAGCTGTGAGAAGGGCATCCGCATCACTTGCTCTGTCTAGCCTGGTGGCCTCATAGGTATCATCAACCACGGAGACAGAAGCATAAACAGCATGACAAGAAAGCAGGAGTAGAGGAACAGAGGGCTCGATCCTGGTGCGCTCATGAAGCAGCACAACAATAACCCTCAGAGAGAGGTGGGCTTAACTTTGGGCCTTTATGGCTCTGAACTTTGGGTTATAATAATTTGATTTAAAAAAAAAAAACAGGCCGGACTTGGTGGCTCACACCTGTAATCCCAGCACTTTGGGAGGCCAAGGCAGGTGGATCACCTGAGGTCAGGAGTTCGAGACCATCTTGGCCAATATAGTGGATCCCGTATCTACCAAAAATATAAAAATTAGCCAGACATGGTGGCACACACCTGTAATCCCGGCTACTCAGGAGGCTGAGGCAGGAGAATCTCTTGAACCCAGGAGGTGAGGCTGCAGTGAGTCAATATTGTACCAATGTACTCCAGCCTGGGTGACAGAACGAGACTTCATCTGGAAATAATAATAATAAAATAAAATAAAATAAATAAACATATTGGGAAATATAACAATATAGAGTAAAATTGACTATACAATATTTAAAATATTCGTGTAAAATTTTAGAAGCAAATAAATTTAACCATCTAGAGGCAGGAATGTAGGAAAGCAGGCTTGAACAAAAAGCAGAACTACAACTAAATGTACAGAGGGTAAAAATATAGGTCAGTTTAATACCAACTCGTGTCCATAAGATATAACATAAATTACTTGTTTTAATTATCTAATGAAATTATTTTAAAAACATCTAGTTTTTGGCTAAACTTAGATCACAAAAGTATATTTTGGTTTGCACATCCTTGAAGGAAAGTAAATTAGTCTTTTGAGGTAAATTTCCTTTGAGTTATCACCAGGAAAGAGATCGAAGGGCCAGATAAGGTATCCTAGGACCCCAGACCACTCCCAGATTGTAAATACATGGCAACAAAAAAGTGAATGTATGGGCCTCACTAGACAGGAAATTCGGTAGTTCTATGGGGTCACCCATGGGGAGACAGCTGACCACAGGGGACAAACTGCATGCAAATGTAGTAGAATAAAAGACAGCACACCACAAAAACAATGATTTGGGATTTGTATATAAATATATGTTAATATCTAATATAAGGGTGTTAGAACTTTTGAAAACTTCTGGGGTCCACAGTCTGCTGTTTCCTCACTGACATGGATGCTAGTCAGTAGAAATAAAACATTTCTGGTGTGTTTTCTCACGTTCCCTTCTCCCTCTCCATATCTCTGCAAGAACTGGTTCTCAGCATGGGGGTTGGCAATTTTATCCCTCAATGGCATTGTGAGTCAACTGGGATTACAGAAATCACGGTGCCCATCACTCAGCCAAACTTCTCTCTGTAATTTTTGTTTGCCAAGAAGATGTGAGGCAAACCAAGGGTAACTCAATATTATTGGCTCAAGCCAAAAATTCTATTACAAAAGTAAATTGGAAATCATAGTTTTGAAATAAAGTAATGGAGATTTAAATAAAGAAGTACCTTGTTGATAAGCTAGTTCAACTCCATCGTTTTGCAGATAAGCAAACTGAGGCTCAGAAGAGACTGCCCCAGTGACACACACAGTGAGTGGCAAAGCTAGGATAAAAATTCAAGTCAGTGCTTGCCTTGGGCAATTGAGAAAACATTTAGATAAACAGTCTGCTAGAGGTTGCAATACATTAATTTATGGCATAGTTTGAGGAACTAGAGATTTTTAGCCTAGAAAGGGAAAGATTCAGGGACATGGTAGCTATTTTCAAATACCTGAAGGTAGAAAAGGCCTTGAACTTACTCTGTTAGCCAAAGGAGACTTTAAAAGTTCAATGTCAGATAAAACCTTTTGAACAATCAAAACTGGCCAAAACCATTGAAGGGTGAGGAATGATGAGTTTTCTGTCACCTGAGGCATTTCAGAATAGCCTGAAAAATAACTCAGTATGTTTTTGTCTACAGAGAGGGGTGAATTAAAGGGTGTGCAGGAGAGAATTCAAGCATGAAAATCATTTGGATGGGGTGACCTGTAAGAGCATGTGATTCTTTATATCCAAATTCTGGGACCAAATAAGAGTTTCGTTCTTGCCTCTAAACTCTAAAACCTATCTTCTCATCTGTTTGTAATAGTTTAAATTTTAATCTATTTCACATTTCACAGTATTATGCCCTGAATATGTGATTTGAATGCTGTGGCAGAAGGTCACTCATATTCATTCATTTTCTTTTACTCTTATATACTTGCAGTGAGTCTTTTGAATCATTATGCAAACACATGCAAATCATATGCAAATGATGTAGCCTCAGAAAATGACAAAATCTGATGGCCTTAACTGAGCCATCAGACCTTTCTTTAAGAAGGAAAGTAATATGCCTTTCAGCATCTCTGGGGCAAGAGACAATTTCCTGAGAGTGATATTTACATGACATCAGAATTTGTTACTCAGTCTTTGCTTCACATTCTGCATATTTATGTGGGACTTTAAGGTAAGGAAAGCATTTTCACAGATATGATCCTATTTGATCCTCATAATTACCCGGTGATGTAGGCAGAACACGAATTCTAATTCTTGTTTTTCAGATGGGAAAACAGACTTAGAGAAGTGAAGTGACTTGCCCAAGGTCACTCAGTTGGCAAGCAAGGATCTCAGGTCTAGCACTAAACCTTTCCCAGTCCTCAGCTCTTACCATTGCACACTGACGGATGTCTTCTTTGAAGCAAGGTGATCTGTCATTGGTCGGGGGTTGCTTAGACTGTGTCTTGCTGATGGCACCTTCAGAGATTACTTTGTTGATGAAGATGGCATTTTAAGAGTGATTGGGAAAAGCCCAAATATGTATAGCAGCCCCAGCAGAGTGCCAAGTACATATTTCCTCCAATCCCCTCTGCTTTTTGGCATCTTCTCTGAAATCTCCAAATGAACATCCTTCTTCACCTCATCTACTCTTCAGCTGCTTCCAGAGGCAAAATCCTTTCTTAAACCATGAAGAGTAGTAGCACAGTCTCTACGGTGAGGTTTTCTGGATCTGAAGCCCTAGACCACCACTTTCTAATTGTGTGCCTTGGAGAGGTCATTTAATTTCTCTAAGCATCAGTTTCTACATCTGTAAAATGAGAGAAATAATAACGTCTCTTGTATGGAATACGTGGAAATATTTGAGGATAGGGAAATGCAGCAAAAAAACAAAAATTAAACCTGACCCAGTGTCTGACACATAGTAAGGACTCGATAAATGGCAGATACTACAGTCATTTTCTTCATCATAGTAATACAGTAGCTGTGGTGGCGGTAGTGGTAGTAGTACTCGCGTCATTGTGAACTCTGATACTGAGAACTGGGTTCTTGGACATGGAGTGGGAGAACAGCAACATCAAATATATCCTGTATTCCAGAGGGCTGGAGAACAGATAGAACAGGTAGCTAAATGCAGCCTATTGAGGAATCTTTGACTTTCTTTAATTGCCACATCTTGCTCCATGATAAGGGTAATTGCAATCCTGCTTCAAAACTATTTGTAAGAAGAAACAGAGCCAAGGCTGGTATCCCTAACTCTGCTGTCCCCTAGCCAGGCTGCTCTGTCTATAGCAGTGTTTCCTCCTTCCCCAGGCCAGGTTAGGAAGGAACAAGAGGGGAGTTCACCCCAACTGCTTTAACAAGCCTGAACCACCAGGTCAAGAGATGAAATCATCTTCCTCCTACACAAAGACCAGAGGTGGGGATGGCCAAGGTGGGGATAGCCAAGGTGGCCAAGGCAGCAGCTGAGCCTCAAGGAGCAGATACATTCTCAAGCCTGCTTCCTCTTGCTCCAGCTCCCAGCTCAGCAGGTGCCATGAAGGGATCAGTTCTTTAATCTGCCCACACAGAGTGCTCTGCCCCTTCCAATGTTCTCTAACACCTCTTCTACTCACTCACCTAGGATAACTAAGAAAGTGACCTCCTTGGTGGGCAGAGCTTCCACAGCCTTCTCAGGGAAAAGGACCAGAGCTGTTGGAGTTGGCCAAATGCTTGAAGTCGACATAAAGTCAATTGGAACCATCACAATGAGTCTGTGTGATCAGCCCAAAGGGACTGCACAACTGATTCATGCTCAGTGGCAGGAAATGCACTGGGCCATTCTGGGGCTGGGTCCTCAGTTATTTTTGGCAAAGATGGGTGGTATGCAAAAGAGACTTCCTTTTTTTTTTTTTTTTGAAGGACAGAGTCACAGAATGCTGAGCAGTCAACAGCATTTCTTGCTCCAAGATCACCCTTCTGACTACCTCTCTGGCTGCCAAATTGCCAGCACCTTCATAGCTTGATAGCTTCAGGGCCTTCATAGTTTCTCAGCTCCAAGCATTAGGTAAACCCAACACGCTGGGATTGCACTGGTCCTACAATGGCTTTTGACTGCAGCTGCTTCTTTTTGGTGGTGCTGTTTTCTGCCAGCTGTAAAGTCATCACCTCCTTGGATCAGATGTGCATTGAGGTGAGTCCAAACTGTTTGTCTTTATCCAGATTAAACCGTCTGAAAATTTTGAGATTTAGCATGCAGTCCAATCTGAGCTTTGGCATTTCAATATACACTGTCTTTAAAAACGAAATGAGGTGTATATATATATATATATATTTTATTATTGTGAGAAAGAAGCCAAAGAGCTCAGCCAGGAGATCATCTGGTGGCATCTTAATAGGAAGCAATGAGATTTTTTTCTCTTTTTCAATTTCCCCCAAATAATCCCAAGCGGGTCATAAGACATCAACAGGGTCTCTGTGCACAAAGCAGACCCCTAAGCCTGACTCACCCTGGGGGAGCTGTTGGTTTAACATCCCCACTGTCACATGGGGCTATCCCAATGAGTCCTTTGGTCTCCTGGCTCTCAGGGTGAGAATTAGTAAAGACAAGTCTGTTCCAGGCTTCAGAGCATTGAAAAGATCATTCTGAATGAGTCTGGCTTTCTCCTCGACTTGGACAGCCCTCCATCTGTTTTACTCACCCACAGGAGTAAAATCTGAGAATATAGCCAAATTACACCTTCTGTTTTGGACCATAACAATATTTATCAACCTGTGGGAAGCTCTTGGAGGGGGTGAAGAGAAAGGAGAAAGGCCTCCGTCTCTTGCCATCCTCTAAAATGCCTCAAACTTCCTCTTGCTTTCTCTGATCCCACAAGTGTTCAGTACCACGTGGCCTGTCAGACAAAGGCTGCATACAGGAGGGACAATGGGTCTTGGTGGCTGCTGGTCTGGGTTGGGCTTAAGAGTAAGAGCCAGGAGTAGCCAGATGTGGAGTTGCCCTGGGGCAGTATTAGAAAGGAGGCCAGAAGGATAAGGAAGAGCAGAGCAAAGCCAGCACTGGGGTAAGGCTCAAAACTGGGTGAGCAAAGCCTTGTTGGTCTGGCATTAGGAATCAGCAGCAGGCCAGGAGGAGGCACCATGCCCATGAGAAATAAAGCTGGGAAGGCATGTGTTGGTTTGCTCGGGCCGTCATAACAAATGCCACAGACTGGGCCGAGCGTGGTGGTTCACGCCCGTAATCCCAACATTTTGGGAGGCCAAGATGGATGGATGGCTTGAGACCAGGAGTTCAAGACCAGCCTGGGCAACATGGTGAAACCCCATCTCTACTAAAAATACAAATATTAGCTGGGTGTGGTGGCATATGCCTGTAATCCCAACTATTCAGGAGGCTGAGGCAGGAGAATCACTCAAACCCGGGAAGTAGAGGTTGTAGTGAGCCATGAATGTGCCACTACACTCCAGCCTAGGTGACAGAGCAAGACTCCATCTCAGAACAAACAAACAAAAAATATACCAAAAAACAAACAACAACAAAAAACAATTACCACAGATTGGGTAGCTTAAACAAGAGAAATAGATTGTCTCACCGTGCTGGAGGCTGGAATTTCAAGATCAAGGTGTTGGCAGAGTTTGCTTCTTCTGTGCCCTCACTCCTTGGCCTGCAGATGGTCATCTTCTCTCTGTGTCCTATCATGGCCTTTCCTCTGTGCATGAGTGTCCCTGGTGTCCTCTTGTGTGTCCAAATTTCCTCATCTTTTAAGGAATCCAGTCAGATCAGATTAAGGCCCACCTATATGACCTCAGCTTATTTTAATGACCTATTTAAAGGTCCTATCTCTAAATGCAGTTACATTATGAGGTCCTGGGGGTTAGGACTTCAACGTATGAATTTGATGGTGGGGGAGAGAAAATTCAGCCCATAACAGAAGGGGAAGAGTGAGAAGTTTTTATCAGACCCAGAAGGCTGTCTTCTCATCCTTCAGGTTGGAAGGTCTATAATTGCCCAACAAGGTCTTCCTGCCCACTGCACAGACAAAATCAATCCACAGAGACTACGGCATTGCAGTAAAGAAAGTTTCATTGATGTGAGACGGGCCACACCAGGTGGAAGACAGAGTTATTACTCAGTCACTTCAAAGTCTTGGAGATTAGCGGTTTTCAAGACAGTTTGGTGGGCAGGGGACACGGGAATGGCAAATGTTGATTGGTTGGGGATGAAGTCATAAGGTTTTGGAAGATGGTTCTCATGTCCACCTTTGGGTAGGGCCACAGGATGAGTTAAGCCAGGAGTCTGGGTGGGGTTAGTCTGAAAGATATCTCAAAAAAAATTCTTAGGTTCTATAATAGTGATGTTCTCTATAGAAGTAATTAGGGAAGTCACAAATCTTGTGACCTCTAGTCACATGACTCCCGAACAGTAAGGAGTAACTGTGCCAACATCTTAGCAGAATTCAAGCCCCTTTTATAATGCTAACCTGGGAGCCTTTCATTAGCTTTATAAAGGTGCTTTCATTTTAAGAAGGGCTATTATCCTTGCTTTAAGGTTAAACTATAAATATGTCCCAAATTCAGCTTGGTCTACACACAAGAATGACCAAGGAGAGATTGGAGGTTAGAAGTAAGATGGAGTCAACTATGTCATATTTCTCTGTCATAATTTTGCAAAGGTGGTTTCAGGTCAATGTCATACAGACATGTGGGAGGCATGACAAGTGGGTACGAATGAGGACACCATCCCCTCAGTGATCAGGGACATAGGTTATCACCTCCTAGTGAGAGCCTCTGATGGGATAATATACGCATTTAATTCCAGCTCATTGGAAAACAGGCTATTTTAAATGCCCCACTCTTATACACCTACAAGTTTAACTCTGAAATCCTTGCATCAGTGGAAGGCCTAGTCCTTTGGCTGCCTGTTCTGGGGCCTTCGGTGCTATTCATGTCTCAGGAGTGGTGTTCAGGGTTCTAGGGTCTGCTGGCCTGGCCCTGTGTGGTAGCAAAGGCTTTCCTTTTTGGATAAGCCAGATGAAGCTGAACACTTCCATAACAACAACCTTCCTGCAGCTGTCCCTCTGAAAGAAGTTTGATTTTAAATGAACTTGTGAGCTATTCAGTTAGCACTGGGTCTGTATTTTCTTTTGTTTCATCCATCATGTGTGAGTTCTCAAGAGCAAGATCTAAGGCTGTTTACAGAACCCTTGCTACTGTGTGGATACCAGGGAGGGAGCTGGAGGATGCAAAGACAAATGGAACTTATTCCTGACAGTGTGGAACTTCCAGGCTGCTGGCAAGGGATAAAAAGAAGGGTGGTTAAGAGAATAAACTCTTGCCTTTGACTTAAGGGTTTGGCCTTTTTCAAGTATAAATCACCCCCAACTTTACCCACCCTTCCCCGCTGGTTTCCTTTCCTCTTTTCTTCTTCCCCCTTCAGCTCATGCATAGTGTCTGCATGTTCATGTGACCACCATTACCCTATTAAGCCTGTGAACAAAAGTTCTCTGAAGAGGAATTTGAGGAAGGAGACTTTATTCCAATGAACAGTTTGCAAACTGAGGAGACTGCAGCTTTTGATGCATAGCCTTTGAAAGGTGCATTCCAGAGGACAAATATGGAATTTGGCTTCTATGTAGAGAGATTTCCCACTCAGGTCCCCAATCAGATTCATTTATGCAACAGAAGCATTCAAACTTGCTTAGTTCTGATTGGCTGGTGCAGCTGAGCCCTGACTGGTTGATAAAGCGGAGACTTGACTAGTTTGTTCAGATGAGAATTGAAAGTTCCAAAATTAAGCAGACATGAGGGTTTTCAGAAACTCACAGTACACATGTGACCTCTAGTCAGCAACTGGCTGCTTGGCTGTATTTAAAACTTAGGCCCAGTTAGCCAGCTGGGATCTGATAGAGTTTGGAGCTGTGTCCCTGCCCAGATCTCAAGTTGAGTTGTAATCCCCAGTGCTGGAGGTGAGGCCTGCTGGGAGGTGTGTTGGGGCAGCTTCCTCACGGCTTGGTGCTATCTTGGTGATAATGAATTCACCTGAGATCTGGTCATTGAAAAGAGTGGCACTTCCCTGTAATTTTCTCTCCTGCTTTCACCATGCAGTGTGCCTGCCTCCTCCCCCTCTGCCTTCTGCCATGATTGCAAGAGTCCCAAGTCCTCCCCAAGGCCAAGCCGATGCCAGCACTGTGTTTCCTGTAGAGTCTGTGAAGCAGTGAGCCAATTAGACCTCTTTCCTTTATAAATTACCCAGTGTTGGGTATTTCTTTATAACAGTGCAAGAAAGGCCTAACAGAGGATTCAATTTGAAGGATTGGCTGGCGCTTTCAGTTCACATTTGTCTGTAAGCCCTAGCCTAAAAAAAAGGTTTTTGTTTTGAGCTTAACAAACTTTTTGTCGAAATAAAACATACATACAGAAAAGTTCACAAGTCATAGGTGTGCAGTTAAATGCGTTTTCACCATGTGAACACATCCACGTTACCATCACACAGATCAAGAGGTAGAAAATTCTCAGCACCTCAGAAGCCCTCCGCATGCCTGCTCCCTGTCATTAGCCCCTGAAAGCATCCAGTATTCCAGCTTCCATCACCAGAAACTAGTTTTGCCTGGTCTTGAACTTTATATACATGGGACCATACAGTGTGTACTCTTTTGTGTCTGGCTTTTTTTCTGGTTCAACATTAAATTTGTGACTTATTCGTGTATGCAGCAATCATTTATTCATTTTTATTGCTGAATGTTACTCTGATGATTATCAGTGAGCCACCATCGATTTATTCATTCTACTGCCAATGAGCATTTGTGATGTTTCCAATTTTTTGGCTATTATGAATGATGCTGCTTTGGACATTCTTGTCTATATCTTTAATAAACAGATGTACAAATGTTTATTAGGTATAGGAGTGGGTATATTTGATCATGGGTAAACATATGTTTAAACTTTAATAGATATTGCCAGTTTTTAAAGCGTCAGTATCAGTTTATACTCAGCGGCAATGTACATGAGTTCTAATTGCTCCAAAGCCTCACTAACATTTTGTATTGTTTGCTTTTAAAATGTTAGCCATGCTGATAAGTGGGTATTGGTATTTCACTGGGTGTTAACTTATATTTTCCTGGTGAACAACTAAATTGAGTACCTTTTTGTACTTTAATCACTCATTTGCATATTATTTCTTGTGTGTGTGAAATGCCTGTTGAAGTGTTTTGCTCACTTTCACTTGGGTTGCCTTTTTTTTATTCATTTGTAGGAGTTCTTTATGTAATGTGGATATAAATCCTTCATCAGATTGCAAATACCTCTCTCACTCTGTGGCTTGTTTTTCCACTTTCCTATTGGTGTCCTTTGCTGAACCAAAGTTCTTAATTTTAATAAACCTCAACTTACTATTTTTTTCTGACTTTTCAGTAAATTTCTGTCCTGTTTAAGAAATTTTTGCCTACCTCAAGGGTTTGATATTATCCCATATTTCTTCTAGCAGCTTTATTGTTTTATTTGTTTTCTATTTCTAGGTTTCACATTTAGATCCATCTAAATTGTTTTTGTTTTTTGCATACAAGTAGTAGTCAAGATTAGTTTTTAAATAAAACGTTTTGTTTGGAAAAATATTCAAGCCTACCTACAGGTTCTAAGATGATTATGTAGTCTACATAGATTCTTCCATTGTCAAATGCTACATGTTTTCTTTCTCTTTCTGTTTCTCTTTCTGTGAATGTGTGTCCCTGTATATATGTGACTTAAGCAAAAATATTAGGACCCATATCAAGTCTTTGGAAGCTGACAAATATGCAAAGAGTAGCTGCAATTCAGTGTTCTGTGATTTGGATTGTGGCATCATTTTAGATGCACTCTTGAAATAGTTATTTGGGAATGTGGGCATGCCTTCCCTTTTCAAGTGAGCTCAGCCTGGCCATCCTTTTCCCTCCATACTACAATAGAAGAGAGTCCTTCAGTCCCTAGGTGAGGGATAAAGGGGGACTCGTTAGCAGAGCTCTTTTTTGGGAATGGAACCCAAGTTGATAGACACAAGGGCTTCCCAATATCTTTTGATAATGATGTAAAGCTGTGAAGATCCAGTTAAACACTAAATTCCCTTGTTTAGTGCTGACACACATTATCACATTAATCTTCACAGTAAACTTGCAAGGTAAAATTACTAACCTCAATCTACAGTTGAGGAAAAGGGAGTCTCAGAGAACACAGCTTGGTGGTTGAGAGCTAGGATTTGAACCCAAGCAGTCTGACTTTACAGACAAACAGAAAACAAAGTGCATGCAACTGGAATGTCCTTGGCCTGGAGGAATAAGATTGACAACAAAGTTATAGGGATGTGCTCTCTAGGGAGTGTTTGCTTTGTTTTCAGAGAGTAATTGTTGCTGTGGGATTTGGTTCAGTCGAAATTGCTCTACCTCGGATGGAGGCATGATTAATGAGGAAGGGTTGGAGGTCAGTGTCCCAGACTCTTCATGCATGGGGGGCTGGCTGCTGCATGTGTCAAGTGCAGATGAGAAATCTGAAAAGGTGAGAATAAGCACTTGAGTGAAATTCAAAGAGTTCTAAATTAGAAAATGTTTCAACACTTGCAAGGAGGGAAAATACAGTGGGATGAGGGGGAGTTAGATATACAGCAGAAAGGAGGAAAATAAGAGCCTGATTGAAAAAATGCAAATGAATACCTAGAGGGAAAAAGGATTGCAAATACAGATGTAGCTCTGGGAGCACAGCTCTGAGGCAGAGCTAGAGACAAAATGGATGACACAGGTCCCAGTGCACAGTGGGTCACAGTGCAAATGCCCCTGGACATAGAATAGTGACAGGAATGAGGTAATTGTCATAAATACCACGTGACCTTGCTGCAGCTCTGCTGTCTGCATGAGTTCACATCAAGAAGTCCAGTCTGCAGTGGAGCCAGCAGAATCAGAGAAGTGCAAAGGGGAGTTTGGAAATTGACCACATTTCTAGACTTCTCTAGGAAGAGAAGGCTGGGTCTATAGGAAATGGTCAGGTGGAGATCAGAGAAACTGCAACAGCAGTGGTTATCTGCCTGGAAAAAGCAACAGAAGCACGTGGTCCTGGCGGTGGCCGTGCCATCTGCTTGGGCCCAGTGTTTCTTTGCGTCCCATCCTTTCACTCTCTGTTGCATTACCATTCTGCTGTTCTGGAAGCCTGGGAATCAGAACTCATGCTCAAAAAAGTTTGATTTCAATCTTGATAGGGAAAATAACACACCCGTATTAATGCAACATTACTACCAAAAATGTATAACCAGAGTCAAATCATGAGAAACATACAAACCCATTACTTGGGACATTCTGCACAATATGAGCCTGTATTCTTCAAAAAATATTCACGACTGAAAGACAAGGAAAAGCTGAGGAACTGTCTCAGTTTAAAGAAGTCAAAGGAGATATGACAACTAAATGCAATGTGTGATCCTGAATTGGAAAAACAAAAATTACTGTAAAGAACAATAGTGGGACAATTGGCAAAATTTGGATATAGACAGTATGTTGGATAAGAACATTGTATCAATGTTAAACATCCGGAATTTCATAATGGCACTGTAGTCCTATAATATCCTTGTTTTTAGGATATATAAACTGAGGTGTTTAGGGCTTAAAGGTCATGATGTCGGTATTGTACTCTCAATCCAAAAGAATGTGAATAATAGTGTGTGTGTGCATGCATGTGTGTGTACTTTCTGCCTTAAAAAATTACAATAGGCTGAAAACAAGCTAATGCTTCCTAGATGATTCCAGAGCATGTGGTGATTTGGTATCTCTAGCATCGTGGCCATTTTGATGATACAATTGTGATTACAGAAACTATAAGGGAAGGGCCACGTGTATGTTGAGTCTTAGACATTCTCTAAAATGTGTTTGGTTTCTAAATTCTTCTGTCAGCTGCATTTCTTGTCACTTGCTTCTTTTTCCTAGAAATCAAAGGCAGAGGATCAATGGCCATTTACACCTAACTAGAGATGATTCAATATTATGGCACAGACTCACGGTGGCCTTCCTGATACTCCTTGGTAGCATCACCCACTCATTCTGTTTTTCACTGGGTTGAAACCAAGCTACTTCATTTACCTTCTTTCTATTTGCAAGGAACTCACTGAGGCCACCGGCTTAGTAGCGCTCCTCCTGAAGTCTCAATCTTCTGCATCACATTAGTGCAGTAAAGTGCTTAGGAAAGCACACAAGAGGCTCAGGCACAGAATAATTTCGGTGTCGTTGGCACTCATATATTCAGGAGAAGCAGGGAATTGACAGCATTGAGCCTTTTGCTGTCGGGCCAGAGCAGAATGAGAAAATTGAGGAAGTCCCTTTTCTCCAACCGTATGTGACATCGGTTATGCCAAAGGAGACCAGAACATACAAATGTCTCCTCCAAGCTAATCAGCACCTTTGCAACTATGGGGGCAGCAGCTGCACATGCATATTCTCTCTGGGTCGTCCATATTCATGGGCACTGAGGGTAGGTCTGGCAACACGTGGTTTTTTTCCCTGCCAGTCAGCTAAATCTAAGTTTTAAATGCAAAGTATGCATTTCAAGGACATTGTGTGGATTTGTGGCAGTGCCTGGCGGACTTTGGGTCTATAAAATGAAGAATAAATTACAAGGAAATATAAATAAAGCATTTTCATCAGTGACAGTTATAATGTTGTCACAATATCGAGGAAAACTGGGGACTTTCTGTATATGAGCATGTTCTGCAGCTACAAAAAAGTGCATCGCTAAGCAGAAATTAGAGTGAAAGAAAATGAGGTTACAGTGGTGACATCTCAAAAGCCTTCTGCTTCAGAGCAAAGCAGAATATGTGCAGTTCTGTTTCCAACTAAGCAGAGCTGTTTTCATCTCAGCATGAGAAAAGCCGCTGATCTGGAGTTTAACAGAACAGATCTTTTCCAGGCCAGGGAAGTCTCAGTGGGGCGTCTAGTGAGCCCCTGTGTGTCTGGGAAAGGCAGGGTCTGGAAGGTTGGATGAACTCACCTGGAGCCTGAGATCATCTGAGAGCTGGCCCAAGGTCTGGGATGTAGGTGTTCTTGTGCCTCTCAGGCACTGTCTTACTTGGTTTCCTGCTGCTATCACAGAATGCCACAGGCTGGGTAATTTGTATAGAAAAGTCATTTATTTACCATAGGTGGGAGCTGGGAAGCCCAAGAATATGGCTCTGGTATCTGGTGAGGGTCTTCTTGCTGTGTGATTCCATGGAATAAGGTATAAGCAAGCACGCGGACAGAGCAAATGGAGGCCTAACTCACCCTTTTATCAGGAGTCCAGTCCCGTGATAAATAACACACTCTGCAATAATGGCACTAATTCATTCATGAGGGTGGAGTCTTCATGATCCTATCACTTCCCAAAAGCCTCATCTCTTACTACTACAATGGCAATTAAGTTTTCAGCACATGAACTTTGGTGGACATATTCAAAGCATAGCAAGAACTTTCCCTGGAGATCATTTATGTCTTCCCAAGGAGACTCTGCAGGCAAAATATACTCCATCAGACTTTCATACCTGCTCCCTTAGACCTTCCCATCTGCCCCCACTAATCTTTATTCTAAAGCATTAGCCAGATATATAATGACCCCACAGTTCTATAGGCTTCTAAACAACCACTTCCCATTTTTACCTACTTATTTCAACATATAACTTGTGTTAGGACATGATTGGCAGGCTTCAGAATCCGTGACTACCCTGGGGCACAGGATGAGGAAGTTCTCTCCACTTATGTTTAGGGTTGTGCCCAAAAGACTACGCTCTGGTATCAGCAGCCTGCAAATCCAGAGATCTAAAATGAATTCATACATCAAGATTGCAAGGCCTCAGGTCTATGCCACCCTGCTAATTTTTAAGCATTGTGTTAAGAAAAAAAGTTAAGCTATACAAAAATAGTAGCAAAGAACCTCAATATTCGACAATCATCAGCGTTTTGCCTACTCACTTCATCTCTACAATCCTCTCCTCCTTTTTTGCCAAAGTATTTTAAAGCCAATTCCAAACATCATGCTGTTTTATTCCTAAATATTTAAATATGCATCTCAAAAGAATAAGAACATTTCTTTTACATAATCACGAGTCCACTATCATTAACATAATCAAGACTTCCTTAATATCACTGAATTCTTTCCTCATTCAAAGTTCCCTGACAGTCTATAAAATGTCTTTTTGAACTACTTTATTGGGATCAGAATCTAAATGAGGGCTACTCTATTATTTGATGGTATGTCTCTTAAGTGGATTTTACATTTGTGTCTTTTTTTTTTAAATTATACTTTAAGTTCTCGGGTACATGTGCAGAACGTGTGGGTTTGTACATAGGTATACATGTGCCATGGAGGTTTGCTGCACTCACCAATCTGTCATCTACTTTAGGTATTTCTCCTAATGCTATCCCTTCCCTAGCCCTCCACCCCTCAGTTGGCCCAGTGTGTGATGTTCCTCTCCCTGTGTCCATGTGTTCTCATTGTTCAACTCCCACTTATGAGTGAGAACGTGTGGTGTTTGGTTTTCTGTTCCTGTGTTAGTTTGCTGAGAATAATGGTTTCCAGCTTCATCCACATCCCTGCAAAGGACATGAACTCATCCTTTTTTATGGCTGCATAGTATTCCATGGTGTATATGTGCCACATTTTCTTTATCCAGTCTATCATTGATGGGTTGGTTCCAAGTCTTGGCTCTGTGTCTTTTAACAAGCACTATCTCCTCTCTTATTCTCTCTCTCTCTCTCATTGTCTCTCTTTCTCTGTCACTCTCTCTCACACAAACACACACACACATACACACACTAATGAAACAAAGTCAGTTGTTCTACAGAATGTCCCACATTCTGCAATTGGTGGATTGCTACCTTATGGTGTTATTTAACTTAAATCCACCGTATCACTTTGAGATGTGAAGTTAAACCTGAAATCTTGATGAGTTTCAAGTTTAATTTTTTTTTTTTTTGGCAAGAATACTTCATAGACAATGCATACCTCACATTGTACCACATCAGAAAGTATGCAATATTTGATTATCTTATTTTGGTGATGTTTATCTACGGTTGATTTGTTTGTTTCAAACTGAAATTAAACACTTCCATTCAACCAAAATTAAAACTGTAAAACAAAGTGCATTCAGAGAAGTCTCACATCTCTCCCTGCTCCTCTATCTGGTCTCTTCCTTCTTCTTAAAGACAATCAGTTTTTGAGTTTTTGCATGCTTTGTTTTAACAAATGTAGGAAAATTCACGCATACCTTTCTTACACAAAAGTCATACTCTGTACAGTATCCTACATACTGTATACTATATACACTATGTATATTGCTCTGCACTTTGCTTTTTTCACCTTGAAATAGACCCTGTATATCACTCCATATCAATATATGAAGATTTTTTTCAGCTTCAGAGAATTTCATTTTGTGAATGTACTATGTTTTGTTTAAGTAGTCCTATATTGATGAATAGTCTGGTTATTGTCAATCTTGTTATTACAAAAAGGCACTACAGTTAATAATGTGCATATATCATCTTGTTTTTGGCAAGTGTATATTTGGTAAAGATCACTAGAAGTATGATTGCTGCTTGGAAGGTAAAACATATAATTTTGCTAGCTAGTCAATTAAATTATTAAGTCTAATGTTTATTTACCTTGTTTCTCCCACCAGAAAGAAGCCAACAAAACATATAACTGTGAAAATTTAGGTCTCAGTGAAATCCCTGATGCTCTACCAAACACGACAGAATTTCTGGAATTTGGCTTTAATTTTTTGCCTACACTTCATAATAGAACCTTCAAGAGACTCATTAATCTTACCTTTTTGGATTTAACTAGGTATGTATCTGAGTTATTTAATATAAGATGTTTTACTTAAATAAAAATACAGTATGTGTTCAATTTATTTGCAGGACCCTTCTTTTGGGGCCCAGGGACAATCTGCTTATACTCATGTTTAAACCTTCCCATGAAATACTTCTATTTCTGTGGGTGAAATGTAATTTAAATAAACATCACCAGTGGAGAATAAAGTGAATTGCTCTCAAACTAGTTGCATCTACTAGTAGTACTGTTGAAGCAGTTCTAAGGAATACTGATGATAAAAATGAAAATAATCTTGTACTAAATCAGATGCTAAACTACGCTAAATTTTGGCATAGTGTATTTTTGGGTAATGACATTTAAGAAAACTTTTGAGGAGAAAAGCACACTGTCTACTATTCCCCCCTACAAATTGGAAAATGAGTTCCATTATTTTGTTACAGTGGCAGAATTGAGATTCCACATGCTGAGCCAGAGTTTGAGAACCAGTAGGCAGAAGTATCACAAGAAAATAAGGGAAGAAGCTGGGCATGGTGGCTCATGCCTGTAATCCCAGCACTTTGGGAGTCCAAGGTGGGTAGATCATGAGGTCAGGAGTTCGAGACCAGCTTGGCCAGCATGGTGAAACTCTGACTCTACCAGAAATACAAAAAGTTAGCTGGGCATGGTGGCACGTGCCTGTAATCCCAGCTACTCAGGAGGCTGGGGCAGGAGAATTGCTTTAACCCAGGAGGCAGAGGTTGCAGTGAGCCAAGATCGTGCCACTGCACTGCAGCCTAGGCAACAGAGCGAGACTCTGTCTCAAAAAAAAAGATAAAGAAAATAAGAAAATGAAAGGGCTGGACAGTGTGTGCGTGTGTGTGTGTGTGTGTGTGTGTGTGTGTGTAAGGGGGTCAGGCTCTGCATGTACATGCAGTCTGCACCCCTCACAGCAGTTCTGCTTCTTCTATTTTGTCCTTCACCTTCAGCTTCTGTGGACAGAATGTCCAAATCCATAGTACCGCTTCATCTTTACAGCCACCACTGTGAGGTTCCGTGGTGCATATTATCATCCAACTTATGGTTAGATGAGGAGGCCATCTGTGTATGTGTGTGTGTGCGTGTGTATGTGTACTCCAGTATTTTTAGGTGGAATACCAGGATGGTTTTCTCAGATGCATATACAGAGGTTGAGAAAAGATGTAACTTGCCCGGGACGGCACAGATTTTTGTATTTATATATTTTATATCCTATATTCATATATTATCTATTATGCATTCTATATGGTATATTTTGTATTACTTAAAACAGTAAATAATAGTTTGATTTTTGCCCACAATCAAATGACCCATGGTTCTTTAGAATACAGGCACAAATCTCTGAGGTTCAACCTAATGGGTGAGGCACCTGGAAAAAAATCTAAATCAGAGTGTTCAGAAGTGAGGCTATTCATTAATTCCTTCAATAGGCCATCTGTTGATACTGAAGAAAGTTTTTATGTTTGATTTTGAATGAGTAAAAGATGGCCTTGTTAATGTGTGTCACTGTGAAGGTTTTTCTTTTTTCAAATTAATTATTGTTAAATACGATTATCTTTTCAAGGTGCCAGATTAACTGGATACATGAAGACACTTTTCAAAGCCATCATCAATTGAGCACACTTGTGTTAACTGGAAATCCTTTGATATTCATGGCAGAAACGTCACTTAATGGCCCCAAGTCACTGAAGCATCTTTTCTTAATCCAAACGGGAATATCCAATCTCGAGTTTATTCCAGTGCACAATCTGGAAAACTTGGAAAGCTTGTATCTTGGAAGCAACCATATTTCCTCCATTAAGCTCCCCAAAGACTTCCCAGCACGGAATCTGAAAGTACTGGATTTTCAGAATAATGCTATACAGTACCTCTCTAGAGAAGACATGCAGTCTCTGGAGCAGGCCACCAACTTAAGTCTGAACTTCAATGGCAATGATGTTAAAGGTATTGAGCTTGGAGCTTTTAATTCAACAGTCTTCCAAAGTTTGAACTTTGGAGGAACTTCAGATTTGTCTGTTATATTCAATGGTCTGCAGAACTCTACTACTCAGTCCCTCTGGCTGGGAGTGTTTGATGACACTGATGACAAAGATATTAGTTCAGCCATGCTCAAAGGACTCTGTGAAATGTCTGTTGAGAGCCTCAACCTGCAGAAACACCATTTCTCTGACTTCTCATCCACCACATTTCAGTGCTTCACCCAAATCCAGGAACTGGATCTGACAGCAACTCACTTGGCAGGGTTACCCTCTGGGATTAAGGGTCTGAACTTGCTCAAGAAATTAGTTCTTAGTGTAAACCATTTTGACCAATTGTGTCAAATCAATGCTGCCAATTTCCCCTCCCTTATACACCTCCACATCAGAGGCAACATGAGGAAACTTAACCTCGGTGTTGGCTGTTTGGAGAAACTAGGAAACCTTCAGACACTTGATTTAAGCCATAATGACATAGAGGCTTCTGACTGCTGCAGTCTACAACTCAGAAACCTGTCCCATTTGCAAACCTTGAACCTGAGCTACAATGAGCCTCTTGGTCTCCAGAGTCAGGCATTCAAGGAATGTCCTCAGCTGGAACTCCTGGATTTGGCATTTACCCGCTTACACATTAATGGTCCACAAAGTCCCTTCCAAAACCTTCATTTCCTGCAAGTTCTGAATCTCACCTACTGCTTCCTTGATACCAGCAATCAGCAACTTCTAGCAGGCCTACCAGCTCTCCGGCATCTCAGCTTAAAAGGGAATCACTTTCAAGATGGGACTATCATGAAGACCAACCTGCTTCAGAGCGTGGGCAGCTTGGAGATTCTGATTTTATCCTCCTGTGATCTCCTCTCCATAGACCGGCAAGCATTCTACAGCCTGGAAAATATAAGCCATGTAGACTTAAGCCACAACAGCCTGACATGCGACAGCATTGATTCTCTTGGCCATCTTAAGGGAATCTACCTCAATCTGGCTGCCAACAGCATTAACGTCATCTCATCCCATCTCCTCCCCATCTTGTCCCAGCAGAGCACCATTAACTTGAGTCACAATCCCCTGGACTGCACTTGCTCAAATATTCATTTCTTAACGTGGTACAAAGAAAACCTGCACAAACTTGAAGGCTCAGAGGAGACCATGTGCGCAAACCCGCCGCCTCTAAGGGGAGTTAAGCTATCTGACGTCAAGCTGTCCTGTGGGATTACAGTCGTGGGCATTTTCTTTCTCACAGTATTTTTATTATTGTTCACTATTCTGCTCTTTTTTGCAGTTAAATGCCTTCTCAGGTGGAAATACCAACACATTTAGTGCTGAAGGTTTTCAGAGAAAGCAAAGAAATGTGCTTAGCAAAATTGCTGTAAGTGAAGGAACTGTCATCTGCTGGTGACCAGACCAGACTTTTCCGGTTGGTTCCTGGAGCTGGGCAGGGACTCACTGTGCCTTTCTGAACTTCTTGTTCCTGTGAGTCCCAGAGCTAACAAACCTTTAGGCAAGGACACCGACTCAGGCGAGAGGTCCAGACGCTGCTGTGAGAGGCGCAGAGCCCTTTCCACGTGTGGGAGGTGGGAGGAAGCAGAGGGAGGGGCTGGGCAAGAACTGCCAGCTGGGAGTCACCCACGGGGAGGCTGTCACCCTTCTACTCACCGACATCCCTCCCAGCACCCCACACCCTGCCCCTGAAAGGAGATCATCAGCCCCCACAATTTGGCAGAGTGGAAGCCAGCCCTGCTACCTCCCCACCCCACCCCCACCCATAGCATTGTGCTTGGGTCTGAATTCTCAGTAATGTAGCCATTTGGGAAACTTAGCTGGAGACAAAATCTTCATGCTTATTTTAAATAAAAAAAGAAAAACACAATAAATTTAAAAGAAAAGACAGAAATGAAACTTGGTATCAAATAGACTCCATTCATCTTCTTAATCCTTAGGCCTGTAGGTCTCTATAATGCCCCTAGGGTGTGAATGGCTATAAAAAAAAAGAACCCACCCCCAAGGTTTAGAATTTCTGCCACAGTTGCCTCACTCAGTTCAGAAAATAGGCAGAGATAAGCTCTCTCTACCTATCTGGTGTTCTGGCTCTTACCTTACAGATCCTAACTTGCAGGTGGGCTGTGATCCAAAACACGCTTCTCATTCAGCCGTTCGGTTCTTAGAAGATGCTTTCCCAGCAGAACTGTGAGATAAATGGTGGTTCGGTTCTCAGGCTGGCCCTTAAAAGCCTGTTTGATTCAGAGAACATTTGAAATAGCACATTTACATGAAAACTAGGAAGAAGACATCCGTGCATGCTAGCTGTTGGGAACACAGTAAAGCTGGCTTAGTGAGAAGTGGTTTCTGTTGAGGCTGGGGATGTCAGCAAAGGTCACACCAGCAATGTACAGGGACCTGGACCATTGAATGAAGAGAGGCAAAGAGCAATGTCATGACTTAGGCCTAAAGGGCCATATCGCACAGGCTTCTATCCTCTGAAGTCTTCATTGCCAGACAAGCTGTGCCGGAGTTCCCGGACTCAAGGAGTGCATTGATAAGGCCTGGATTCAGATCCATACCCAATTTTACGGTAGCGATAGAGATGGTAACTTATAGTTATGAAATTCTGATAGACTATCAAAGTAAAAATTGATCAAACCAACCAGAATATATTTGCCCTTAGGTTGAGGGCATACTAGTGGGACATCAGAACAGAGTGGAAACTCGGAGGTCATCCTCTGTCTCTTCACCCCCAGGAAAAGCAAGACAGGCAGGGAACAGGAGTGGGTGAAGCTTTTCCCTGCTCAGGGATTTTCGGCCTTGGAATTTGCTTTTTCCTTTGCCTGGAAGATGCTGCTACTGGCCTCCAAATGGCTCGTGCCCTCATCTCCTTCAGATTTCAGTGCTAATATTTTCTTCTCTCAGAGAGCGCTTCTCTGACCTAGCTAATCCAAAGCAGCCTCTATGCATCACCCAATTCACTCTCATAGCACTGGGTTTTATCATTTTGATAATGCTTACCAGTGTTTGGAATTACCTTCTTCATTTGTTTTAATTAACCTGTCTTGTCTCTCCCACACACAAGCTCCATGAGAGGGTCTTTGCCCAAGGATGTCCTAGAACATGCCTGGAACATAGTAAGGACTCAAAATAGTTTTAGTATGTCTTAATCCCTGAGCCTTGATGGCTTCTAGTTCTGCCACCATGCCCATCCTACTGACTCTTGCTCCTGACATCTCCACTGTTTCCTGGGCCTCCCACATGTTTTTCACTGGAATGTTTTAGGAAAGTCTGTACAAAGCAGATTCCCAGGCCTCACCCTCAGATACTGAGATTCTGTTGGACTGAGGTTGGCTCTGCATCCCCAGCCAAATGATTCGATGTAAAACCCCTCCCTATTCTTAGTTATAAACGTATTCCCCCTCCTTTTCCCATCTTAGAGTGTGGAAGGTCCACACTCTAAGAATCCAGTCTTAGCACCAACCCATTGAGTTCCTGCATATTCCGTCAGATGTAAGCTCTTTCTTGCCTTAGGGATTTAAACTGCAGATGGAATATATTAATTACTGATTTATCGACCCACAGACGTAGTGCCCTCCATAATATTTAATATGTAACTTGGAAAAACAAGACAATGAAAGAGGCCCAAGCCTTAGCAAAGCATAATGGTCCATCCTGCTTTCCCTTCTCAGGCCCACTCCCTTCTTCTATGTGATGCAGCTTGCTGCTCCAGAACTGATCTAAGGCTTTGTGACAGCTCCTCTGTTTTAACCAACAGTAAATTCACCCCACAAAGTCAGAAAGGGAGCTTTTTGATGGCTGCTGTCAATTTTATTGCCTTATCCTGTTTACTAGGATAGAATCCGTAACATGGTGTGTTTATTGGTTTTATGTATTGCATGTTGTTGCTGCTCTGACAAGCTACTCCTATAAAAATGTGTTATTATTGCATGATGTAGCTCAGTGAGCTGACCCTGCATTTCAACGGGTACTGAAACAAATATCATTGAAGTTCATAAAAGCTGACTGCCTCCATCACAGAGGACTCTTTGCATGAGCTGCAACTCCTACAATCTGAGAGAGAATTACATCTTACCCTGTGCCAGCAGCCACTAACCGAGTACAGCACAGCCCTGAACCCAGGCATTATCTACAAAATTCCAAGACAGAAAACCGTCATTGCATTCTTATGTGTCCAACTATCAGTGTCGTTTGCAATTTTGATACCTACAAAAGAATGAAACAAGCGGCTCTAGAATGTTTTCCTATATTAGTATAGTGTGCAAGATGGGTGGCTGACATTGTTTGGCCCTGAATGCTGAATAGAAACTTGAATTATAGCAAGAGGGGGTGTGGTTGTTTCTTAGCAAGTCATGACTGGGGGTGTCCCGGGTGTTGGGCTGGAGTTGATGGCCTGACACATTAAGAGTGTGAAGGTCTAACATGGTAGGAGTTAGCCTGAAGGCTGTGGAGGAATGGATGAGCCCAGTGGGCTATTGCAGTTTAACAACAGAATAATCCGGGGCTTCTTTACAAAACAGGTTCCAGTGCTTCACCCCTAGATATTGGGATTCTGTTAGACTGGGATTGGCCCTGGACTCTCAGCTATGTAAAATCTTTCCCTTATCTTAATGTTATCAAGCAATAGCAGAAGCATATGTTAGGCCCCATGAGTCAAATGAGCTGGAGAATTGCTTTATATCCCATAAGAGGAAATTTCCTAAGAAAATGGGGGAAAAGCACTAAGGAACCCTCAAATTCAAGGGTGAAATGTCTTGGTCAAGCAGCTCATTAGTCCCTTCTGCCGACAGCGCCAGACTCCAAGGCCCCGCTCCTAAAGCCACCCTGCTCTCCCACCCACCCCTACCCACTCTACCTTATCCTAGCTATTGGCAATTTGAAATCATTTTTTGAATACCGTGGAACTTGATGAAGGTAAGAATTAATTTACATATTCTATTTCAAAGCTGTTATTGCTCATGAATGATTAAGCAGTGAAGTTCATTGAACACCAACCTCCAATCCTCCCCATCTTTGGTTAATGTTCTCTGAGCTCTTAGCTGGATCCTGCAAAGGTAAGCAGAGGACAAGTGGCCACCAGAGCATCCATTCCATCTCCTCCTCCACCCTTCATGTTGATTAATGGGTTTTCCAAATAAATTGGGTCTCCCTTTTTCTCTTTCTCTCTTCCTTAGAGAGAACCTAAGTGTGCAACAATAGATAAATGATTAAGTCTATTAGATGACCTGAATACATGTGCAGATATTCCATGCTCTTAGGTGTAACAACTTAACACTAAAAACATGTTGGTTCTATTAGCAATCAGAGAAATACAAGTTAAAATGAGATAAATGTTTATATTTGTTGGACTGGCAAAAAGAGAAAGCTGAGTGATAGTGTAGTTGTGGCTGTGTGGTTTCAGGAACTACATGCCCTGATTACGGGGGTGTAGATTGGTACAGCCATTCTAGGACCATCTGGCAACAATGAATCAAATCAAGTATATTACCCACAAGCTGCTCTGAGGTTGTAGCCCAAGAAAGCATCATATGTCCACAAAGATATTCATTGCAGCATTATTTGTGGAGGGGAAAGTTCACAGCAACGTCAGTGTCCTGCACTAGGAAGTAGGCAGGTAAAATGGGAAAGAAGCTCAAGACAGGGCGCTATGCAGTAATTAGAAGCAGTGGATTAGCTGCAGCTATAGCAATGTAGCTGAATCGTAAACATATAGAACTTAATGGGGGAAAAAAACAAAATAATATATTAACATGGTCATCTACATAACTTAAAAAAGGATGCATAAAAACAATGATACATATATTTTGCAGGAACAAAACCAAAAAGATAAACCATCGACATAATTGTTTATGGGGTGGTGGTGGGGAATGGAAGGGACTATTGAGATAATTAAATGAATCTTAGGATAGGCCAAGGTTGATGTGCCAAGAACAGAAGAGCTGGCCTCCATGATCTGCACCTGAGGCCCTCTAACACACACATGTGCACACATGCAGAAAGAAAGTGGTATGGCCCAAACGTATAATGAAACACCATGCAGCCATTACACATATTACAGAAGCATGTTAAGCCCCTTATAAACATCAAAATATATTTGTGTTAATATTCAAGTGAAACTGGCCCAAGAGTTACATAGACAGTTGCTTTTTTGATAAGCATAGATATGGACCCTTCTGCTGTTCAAGCTTGAAACATGTTTATTTGAGGAGTTCCTTTCTTAGGAAAGGACCTCACACCTCTCACAAAAAGTATCGAAGAACTGAAACCAGATTGCCACACCAGATGCCACACCCCTCATTCACTATGATTGCTTCCTTGCCCCTCCCAAATTCCTGTTTTCTTACATATTGTTACATTTTTTATATCACTATTTCTCATGCTTCCCAATAAGAATCACCTGTCCCTCACATTTTTCCTTACATATTGTTACACTTTATACATTGTTAATATATGCTATATAAACCCCTGGTTTAGTTGGTCAGGAGATGGATTTGAGACTGAGCTCCCAATCTCTTCTGCTGCAGCACCCAATTATAGCCTTCTTCCTTGGTGATACCTGATGTCTCAGGGATTGGCTTTCTGTGCAGTAAGCAGCAGGACCTAGAACAAACTCCAGGTGTTTTGGTGACACAGGCGGAAGAGCAGAAGAGTGGGCTGAAGGGCATGCCCACTGTTATTTCATTATTCAGCAAAACAAAACAAAACAAAATACCAGTAAGTTAAAGAAACAGAGTGGCTGGTAGGATTTCAGTGATTCAAGTACTTTCTTCTTATCTATATATTTGCAACATGTCTTCAATGACTAGTTATAGACAATAAGGAGAAAAATTAAATTTTTTTTAAGGAAAACTTTTGCTTTTAAAAAGATATAAAACAAAGAGATTATAGACTGTGAGAATGTACAGGTACTGAAGACAGTGTTTTTCTAATGCTTTGTGTTTTCTCTTGATTTATTTTTTGAGATAGAGTCTTGCTCTATCTCCCAGGCTTGGGTGCAGTGGTGTAATTTCTGCTTACCGCAACCTCTGCCTCCCGGGTTCAAGGGATTCTCCTGTTTCAGTCTTGCGAGTAGCTGGGATTACAGGCATGTGCCACCACACCCATCTAATTTTGTATTTTTAGTAGAGATGGGGTTTCTCCACGTTGGTCAGGCTGGTCTTGAACTCCCGACCTCAGGTGAGCCACTGGCCTCAGCCTCCCAAAGTGCTGGGATTACAGGCTTGAGCCACTATGCCCAGCCTAGGCTTTGTGTTTGCAAATGCAAATGGTAAAACCCAAGCTTTATGTGTTGCTCTTTCCTCTTTCTGAGGGAATAGAGGGAGCCATGGCTATTCTAAGGATCCCCATTTGAATGGGACAGTAGGACATGTATTACAGGAAATGTCCACAGAATTGCTTTCAGCCCCAACAGGAGTAGGTATGTTTCCAACTCGGGAAAATTACTTCAGTACAGTATTGTTTAACACAGCATACATATTCCAAAGGGACAGAACTTTCAGGCAAATGATTTTTATTTAGACAGGTTAAGGCTGGAGGATATGGTGATGCCAGCCTGACACATGCAGACTTTGTAGCTGCAACATGCTTGCTGCAGGCCTTGCAAACATCTTTTCATTCTTCCTTTCCCAGATGCTGACAGCCATCTCCCAGCAGTGCTTAATGAAATGGCAGATGACTATTTGTTAGAGGCCTTCAACTTTACAAGAGCAATAGACATGTCATCAAGCTGTGTGGGGTGATACGTTGTAGCCATATGCAACAGATCTTTTTCCCACATCTGGACATACTGAACTGGCATGTCACAGAATGTACAGAGAACTTCAGTCTTCAGTCCCATTCCCTTTTTCAAGTGCTTGCCTGCATACAAGTATTGGAATTCACAGCCCCACCATCAGCCAGCGATGTTGTAAGAGATAATGATCTTGTCTTTTGAAATGCTGGGTCTCAGAAATCAGTGAGATGTTGCTGAGTGTTTTCCTGTAAGGAATAGTGCTAATGACTCTAGTTCAGGATCTGAGGTGTCTTAACTCCCAGATAACTTGAACATGGGTTAAGCTGATTGGCTTTCAGCATACAAAACGTAATTGAACCAAGGTTCAGCAAAGTCGTAGTCATTTCCAGATTTTCTAGATATATCAGACATGTAGGGGGTAGAGAAAGAGCAGAATAACACAAAATGATTGCTTTGAGAAATAAAAACATCCTGGCAGGAGGAAAATTAAATTTAGAGAACTGCCCTACCATAGCTTTTCTTAATGCATGGCCTAGAATGAAGGAGAATGAAGGAAGCAAATTTCTGTAGTTACTATAGCGACACTTTTGCATGTTACAATTGCATTGTGAACCGAAAATGCTAGATGAGAAATTATCTACCGATTGATAAAGAAACCCTATTACAGAGAACTATTAGCTTCCTTCTCTTATGGTTTCCCACCAATCACCAAATTCATAATGTAGTACCATACAAGTTTTCTACATGGAAAGAGGACATAAAATAGCTTAGATCATTCACAGGGCGGCCTGAATCTGAATTCAATTACATAGTACCTGGTAATACTTAGAAAGGTCAAGAGCATCAGAGCCAGAAAAATTCAGATTCTAATCCAAGCTCTCTTTCCAGGGTGTATGTTAAGCAAACGATGTAGCTTGGCTGGGCCTGATTTCTCATCCATAAAATGGGAATACCACCACCTGGTTTGAGAATTGTGTTGATAAGAGGGCTGATAAAAAGCATCTAAAAAGCATCTTGCCCAGAGCTAAGTGTGTGTGTGTGTGTGTGTGTGTGTGTGTGTGTGTGTGTGTGTGTTGTGAGCACCACTATGCCCAGCTAAAGGACTTAATCTTGAACAATATTTGTGTAAGTTAAAAAAAAAGGCAAACTTCCACTCAGCAAAAAGTAATCTGCAAAAACCCATCCTTTCCATAATACCAGAGTAATAATCGGTAATATTTTTTGGAGGTGGAATGTATATGAGTATGTTAGAAAAAAGCTTACTAGTCATTATCTTTCATGCTAAATTTTTATTTCAATGTTATGCAACTGCATAAGTATAAATATTTTGTTCAATATACAACAATTATGACATCCATAAGGAATTTCTTAGAGAAAATAAGACTGCAAACACTTTATTGCACAGATCCTAACAAACTTTTAAGCTGGTAAATCTACAGCTGGGAGTACTACCAAGGAGCACATCCTACAATCACACAGAGACTGACCAAATAGAACACAATGAGGAGAATTTCTACCAGCTGATTGGAGAGGTTTACAACAACAAACAGGTAATACATGAATGCAACCCTAAGTACTCTTTACTCATTCATAATGAAAAACATATTTGGCAAAAATGATGATACACTATACAAAATATACATAAAAATATCATTTGTAAACAAATAGCTAGTTGTGCTTTAAAGAAAATTGGACAGTTAAAAAGCAAAGGCTTGTAAACCATGAACTACCTCCCCGATAGACCTGTCCCAATGGCTGAATGTAGAAGGACTGAGTTATGACAACTGCCAAACACAGATATGTATTATAAACGTTGAGACCAGTTTTGAAAGCCATTTAAGCTCTTGTAAAATATATATATATTTTTTTAACAGCTTCACAATGTAGTGATGGGGAATGGCTAAAACCATATGGAAAAAAATTAGGAGCAAGGAGAAGGCTTTTCTTTTTTTTTTTTTTTTTTTCCATTTTGCCAATGCCAACTCATTATATAATGAAGGACAACTGAGCAGTCGGTTAAGTTATGCCTTTGTTTTCAGAGTGGAGTTTACAGCTTTACTAGAAGATTTACAATCCATACGGCCATAAGATGATGCTGTGCTTAGATGAACAATTTTATAGCCTGAAGATACTAAGACATCCCCAAGAGAGTCTGGGTGCCAGATTAGTTATTTATTGGTGATTTTTTTTCTCTTACAAAACAAAAAATTCTGCTATGGTTCCCAAGCATCTTATAAATACTTATCTGTATTTTCTCTTAGTGCCTTAGTACTTATATCAGCAAGTGCCATCTTACAACACAAAACAAACCACCAAAAAAAGAAACTGCAACAACGAAAACAGAAAGAAAAAATCAAAAACCTTCGGCACTAAAATGATTTGACAAATTCTACATATTCCACGGTATACAAAATTTAAATAAGGCTTAGCAAAAGTAAAAAGGATGGTCACATTCAAGCACCAAATAGCTCCAATGAGTCTCTTTGTTACAAAAATGCTGCTCTTTATTAAGACAGTATTTTTGGCTTACAAATAAAGAGATCAGGTTATGAAATGTACGGAGCTACTAGATGCATCAGAAATGAATGTGAAACCCAGGAACTTGCTAAAAACAGCAAGCTTCGTCTACAACATAAGGCCCCAGCTATGTATTAAAATGTATCTGATGTCCTGATTATTCCTTATTAATATATATGCTACGATGCCAAAATCCACTCCCAGTTCTTTTCCTCAAAAAAGCAAATTTAAAACCTCTTCCAATGCCTGGTGCTCATTTCTTGACTTAAGTACTAGAAGATTTGGGTGCAGCCAGTAATTTTCCTTTTTATTCAAGAGCAGGGCTGGTGCAGGACTACTACAAAATGTGTGCTTCTTGGACTAGTCACTCACAGCATAAAGGCCTGAGTTTAAGAGTGTGAAAAGCAGGAAAAGAAAGAAAATCAAAAGAAAGTTGATGTGTGTTTATAGTCCCCACTCTACCTCAGGTGAAGACCAGACATACACATCCACAGGTAAGACCAACTGGCCTTTTAGATAGTTGGACCAGGGATCAAGTGTCCATTGGGATGGCTGTGTAAGGAAATTGGCTAGCTCCACTTGTCCTGGCCATTCCTAACGGAGGAGGATTTCAAATGCAGTAGAGCAGTTCTTGCTTTAGATCTGGAAATCTGGTAGCCAGATACAGTACTATCAGAAACTCTGGTTAAAACACACATAAAAACTCACAATCTACTGTGTTTAGGGCTTTCTTCCATCTTTACTTCAAATGTTTTAGCTTATAAAAATGGAAACTTGAAATATTCTCTTAAACCACAGACCAAAACATGTAGGTGGATGTGTATATACACGAATATGGGTGTATCTCTGTTCACACACACCCAATTTTGACCATTTTGCTTCATTACTACATTATGATAAACGGTAAAGCAAAAATCTTATTTAAAAAAAAGCTGTAGTAAACGACGCAATCAGCAGCCAGGTATAGACTCTACATCCCAAACCAAACACGGTGCTATCTATTTACAGAGAGAATCTTTCTCCTCAACAACCCTCGACTGTAAAGGTAATTTTTTTGTTTTTGTTTTTTGTACAAACACTATCTGGTAACAGTTTTACCGGTTACAACTGGGAAGGCATCTGGAAGAAGGGCCCCTCTTTGTCTTTCTCTCCCCTTTCTTAATGAGGCTCTGAGCTCTGCCTGGCGGACATTCCCACACAGTGCTGGTTTCGAAGGTAGTCAAGACACAGTCGCCTGTTCAGGACGGGTCTCCACAGTCCTGCCCCGGGGCCCGCCCCGTTACAAGGCCTTTTTGTGAGGGCTGCTACGCAAACTCTCTTTCCCCCGCCTCTGCCGTACCACAAAGTCCTTTTCATTAGAAAACGAGATGAGGCGGTCCGTGTTTGGGGCCGGGGACGGCTTGGTCACGTCTCTGCCCACGTTCTGTTTCCTCGTTGTGGGAGGCTGGGCTGGGGCAGGGTCCTTCCCTCTGGTTTCCCCTGCGGTGGCAGTCACCGAGAGAGCCCTGTCCCGGTGGCTGGCTCCGCCCGTGGTGTTTGGGTCGGGGTGGTGTGACTCCAGAGCCAGGGTGGAGACCCGGAAGCAGGGCAGGGAGTCGCTCTTTGTCATGTGGGTTCGGGCCTCCCCTGCAGGCTGAGCCTTCCTATGGTTCCTGCTGCTGGGGGCTGGGGGCTCCGGCGCGCCCCCGGCGGCCGTGTCAGAAGAGGTGTCGCTGCAGGCTGCAGAGGCCTCCCGAGCTCCCGGCCTGGCTTCGGGGAAGCTGGAGGAGCAGCTCAGAGGCTTTTCCGCGGGGGCCGTGGATCGGAAAGAACTCTGCCCGGTGGCTGAGGGGGACCGTTTCATGCTGCTGGGCTTGTCTGCCTCCGCCGGGGGCTTCTGGGGACCGGGCCCTTTCCCTCTGGCCTCCGGGAAACCCTTCCCCACCCCCGCGGCTGGCCGCTCTGCGCCTTTCAGCCGGGCCTCGCCGTGCACAAAGGCAAGGCTGGCCTCGAGCGTGTCGCCGTCTGCTGGAGCATAAAGTGCTTCGGTGCATTTCTTCCCTTCCGCCCTCCTGTCGGTGGGGGCGGCCGGCTGACTCGGGCTTTTGTCCGTCTGTCTGCACAGCGCGGGGCAATCTTTCACAGTGGATGGTTTGGGGTGCTTTGGAGACAGGGTTTGCTTTTCACCGACAGCGGTCAGTTTCTGCTCCGCTGGCTCACTGGGCCCTGGGCGTCCCGGCCTTGGCAAATGCCCGGGCGTCTCCGACACCTCCAGGGGCCGCCCACCACTGGCGGGTTGTGGCTTGCTGTCTAGAGGACCCCCGTCAGTATGCAGACGGACAGAGGGCCCACGTTCTCCCTGCCCGACCTCACCGCTGGCTTTGTTCTGGGAGCCTGGGGTGGCGGGAAACACATCCGGCCCACTCCCACTGTGGCCCTTCCCCTCTCTGCTAGAGCCACAGACAGACTGAGTGGCAGGCTCCTGGCCCTTGGTGGCCCAAACACTTGGTTTCTGAGAGGAGAGGGATCGGTCAGGGTGCTTAGATTTTGGAGGAGCTGGGTCAGGGCCAGGCCGGGGCTTGTGGCTGCTGTTTTCATTGTGTGCAGCAACGGGCTTGGGAGGGTCCTGGGGGCTCGGGCTGGGCTCTGGGGCACTGGGCTTGGCCCCTGGCCCTCTGCCAGAGGCGTGGCTTGGGGAACTGCAAAGCTGCCTGGCAGCAGAGCTGGGCAGGTCTTTGGCGGTCAGAGAGGGTGGAGGGATACTGCTAGGATGCCTTTGCAGAGGCTGCTCCTTCCTTTCAGGTTCCTTGGTACCATCTTTCTGCACAGATGGGAAACTGGAGAGTTTTTCACTCTTCCCACTCTCAATTCCAGGTGGCTGCAGAGATCGCCTGGCAGGAGGGGCTTCAGGCTTGGGTTCCACACCACGCCTCACCTTGCCCAGCTCCCTCTCACAGGGAGTTCCAGCCGAGTGTAGAGAGGAGTCGTCTCTGCACAGGGGCCTTGTCTCATCTGGACCATCTTTGTGGTTCGTTTTCCCAGCCGGCGCCCGTGCTTTCTCCATGGCCTGAGTCTGTGTGTAGAAATCTGGGTGGGTCCTTCCCACAGAGGGGAGATTTTTGGAGTTGTCACTGGTTTTAGCAGTTTCTGGAGAGCACAGCTGCATGCAGGGCTCTCTGCATATGTCAGCCCTAGAGGCAGACCGCTGGGTTCCGGCTGTGGAAGGGCCTCTTTCAGCCGATTCCCTCAGGCCTGGCTTCTCCCTTGAGGGGGAAACTTCTGGTGGGATCGGGCCACGGCGCCTGGCCAGGTCAGCGTGCAGGTTCTGCCCCAGGCCGGTTAGAAGCTTGGGGTCTGTGGTGTGGTCTTGGTGCTTGGGGGAGCTTCCCTCTCTCTGTTGGGGATTGCTTTCCGTGACAGTTGCAGGGCTCCTGGCAGTAGGATGGGGACCTTTCCTGTCCCTCTTTAACTCTGGGTCAGGCAGGGAAACTGCTGGTGAATTCTGGAGACCGCGGCTGGGGGGCAGGAACCGAGGCTCAAGCAGGTAGGATTTATTCATCTTTAAACTGGCAGGAGAAAGCTCTCTTGCACTGGCAGTGTCACTCTTTTTCCCACTGCTGCTGGGGAGAGCTGGTGGCACAGAGGGCCCCACGTCACCACCTGGGCTGGGGCTCTGTACAGACTCTGGGGAAGGCAGTTCTGTCTTGGAGGCCTGAGGTCCGGACAGGAGAGCAATGTCCAGAGTGCCCTCAATAGGCTTCAGGCATGAGACAGTCCTCCCTTCCAGCTTATACTCGGAGGGGCTCTTCCTAACAGGGGACTCAGGAGCAACCAGGCCAGGTTTCTCCGCTCCACTGTCCACCCGGCTGGTTAAGGCCTTGAGGGGAACAAAAGAGACGGTGCTCATCTGAGCTGCATGGGTGCTGCTGACAAAAGCTCGGCTCTCGGAGGCTGGTGGGGGCTCCTGCGGCCCACCCATGGGTCGGACTTGGTTCCCTGGCAGGCATTCGTGGGCACTAGCTGTCATCTTGGGCTTCAGCACAGGGCACAGGTTGTCCTCTTTGTCCTCCAGTGACATTTTCTTTCGCAGGTAATCGATGTTGGCCAGCTTGCTGTCTAACTTCTCACATCGGAGAAGCTCCTTGGCCTGGGAGGCCTTCTCTGTGCCTTCCCCCTTCCCAGTGACGCCCCTGTCGAGGGAGTGGCAGAGACCATCCTGGAGGGTGCCAGGAGCAGGGGCCCGTCTGAAGTCCCCGCCACCATGGCCGTGCTCCACAGAAGCCGGGCCATCAGAGGTGGCACCCTCGCTGGTGCGCACGCTGGCCTGCTTGTGAAGAGTGTCCTTCAGCAGGCTGCCCAGCGGCGGCGTTTCCTGCAGGGCCGCTTTGTTTTCAAAAGGACTTGACCTTTCCACAGCCTTCGGATAGATTTTCTTCTCTCTTTCTTCCAGCTTAAACAGAGCCAGGTTTTCCAAATCACTCCCAGGTCCGTGGGATTTCTGGTGGGATTCCGGTTTCTCTGGGAAGCCGTCTGGCTTCTTCACCACCACCTTGGCCTTCAGCTTGTCGCGGTCCAGGTCATCCACCGACTCCTGGCGGCCCAGCTTCCGGGAGACTGGGCGTTTCAGGCAGCCTTGCTCCACTGGCCTGGCGCGGCTGAGCGGCGGCGCATCGCACACGTTCTCGTCCAGGCTCTGCAGTGGCGCCTCGCGCTGGGACTGCTCCCGCTGCACCTCCTCCTGGGTCACCTCCAGGCTGTGCTTGCGGGAGCACAGGTGCTTCTTGTCACTGCTGTAGGAGGGCGACAGCTTCTCCTCGGACTGCACACGCTTGAGCAGTGGGGACCTGGGGGGCTCTGCGCTCTTGGGTCTCACGATGTGTCTGACGATGGTGGGCGGGGAGTGCATCTTGCTGGGAAAGGCTTGGGCGATCTTGGAATTGCCCAGTGAGTGTCCCAGAAGAGGGGACGGTGACCGCTGTGGGGAGGTGGGTTGCGGGGTTGGAGAAGGCGTCCGGGCCAGTGGGGACAGCGGGATGTTGCCGGCCGACTTTCGCCTCCCAGACCGGTACCGCTGCCCGCTGAGTTTGGGTGCCAGACCGTGGAGGGTGCTAGGCCGGATATGCCCAGACCCTGCTGGGGAATTGGGGGCACTAGAACTCGGGGAGCTGCTCTGGGAGGAATTAGTACCTGTGGATGGAAAACAGAAGGCTGTGAGCATCCACGGTCATTTTCCCCTTTATTTCACAGTTGCAGCCCAGATTGTATTTGGTAAGGCCAGGTAAGGTCAGCACATTGCCTCAGCATTTAACAGGTGGAATAAACACTTTTCATATAAAACTCTCCACACCAAGGTGCAGCCCTGTACTTCTGGCCTTATTTGATTGGTTAGAATGGCACATCTTAGGACCTCTCTATAAATCTGTCTTTATATTTTACACCTTCAGCCTTTCTTTCAGCTGGAGCAAGCTTCATGCGTTTTGGGACCTCACACGATGACTTTACCTCCCCTCCCCTCTGCTGTCTGGACCAGGAGACTCACCAGATGGGAAGTCGGGGGTGGAGCGGTAGCTTGGCGTTGGAGACCGGGGAGACAAGCTATGAGTGGGGGAACCTGGGAGGCTCTCACCCGACGACAGGGACCTGTTCAAGCAGGAGAAACTTCGGCTGGTGTGGAGTAAAGGAGAAGGCTGCTTGGCTAGCTTTTTGAAAAGAGATCTCCTCCTAGAGTAAAAACAGGACAACATTGTTCAGAGTCTTCTTTCAGAATGATTCCTGCCTCCCTACAATACCAGTGTGCTCAGCTGAATAACTCCACGTGAGAGACAGTGACACAACAGCAGATCCTATGAAAGAGCAGCACACCACTTTCCTATTAGAAACTGTCTTATGACATGTAAAGGAAGAGTATTTGATAGCAGACAATGGAGGCTTTCTCAATTCCAAATGCTTAAGAAGAGCTAGGAAAATAGGAAAAATATACACTGTATTAAAAATACATTCATTTACTTGTTAGGTTTATGAGGAGGATGTTCATTGGTTGAACGCTTCTGAGTACCTACCCCTAAATATGTGGACACAATTTAACTAAGAGATTAATACAAAGTAAACCTCTGGAAGCAAAACCATTATACTGGAAATCAAATTCTTTAATGGTGATAGGCTGGGCAGAGGCCAATGAAGGGTTATTTGCTGTGCTTATTCCATTGTGGGCTCTTGACTATTCCTAACAACAATGCAGGCTGTACATTTACATAGAATAACTGAGAAGGGTGAAGCTGAAGCCTATGGCAGGGCAGCAGACACTAGGGCAGCAGAAGCAAATGTGCATGTGGTACTCAAGGAGCACATCTTAAGGCAAAAAGCGAAGCTTCTGACAGCTTATCAGGACATCAGGCTGTACAGAGTTCTTTTACCATATAAGCCTATATACGGTAAACCTAACCCACTCCACATGAGCTTAAAACAGAAAGTTTCTGGTCGATAGCCCTTAAAACAATTTGTTCTAAATGATTTAAAGCACAATCAAAATGTAAAGCATAATAATAAAGAAGGATCTCAGAACTTGTATATGTGTAATTTTACTCAAAGTAATAAAAAATGAACTTAGGTGAAAAAGTCAAGTAGTTCTGTAAGCTTACAATGAAAACCAGCAACTCCTCTACTCAAATTTTTCTCCACTCCCCAAAGAAATCACTTTGCATTCTTTTACCTGTTTCTTCTCCCATTTGTCTATATATTGCTAAATAATGTGTGTATACTGCTATTTTTTAGTTTTTCAGTTTTAGAAATTATCTATTGATTTCATACTGTGAAATATGAGAATTAAGCTCTTACACAACCCCCTTCTACCTTGCAACCAAATGTATTTCCTCTTTCCTATTCTTCCCAATATAAGGAAAGCAAAATTTTTGGTTAGAAAAATGGCTGGCATTTTACTTTATATTATCAATATTGTTCACAGCTGGGTCATATGAAACATAATTGCATAACTTTATTCTACCCCCCCCAAGTTAGTACATTGTTTTTGTTGGCTTATTTTTCTACATTTCTATCATCAACAATCCTTTTAATATGATGTGACTCATCAGGTCCAATTGGACAAAGAAGAAATGCTGTGGGATTGCAAAAAAGGCACACCCAGAAAGCTGCCTGGCAAGAAACGGCTCTTTCAGAAACACATACACACACCTTGCTAGTGTCTACAAACAGCACAGAAAGATACCGATCGATGCTTTCTAGGCTGCAGAAGCGTGTAAGCTAGTTTGATTTTCAGTGAGTAAAACAAAGCCCTTTTATTTCTAGGCTCATTTGGAACCTTTAAAGATACAGTTATTTTAGAATATCTGGCATTTAAAAAATAGCAACTGTTTGTTTTTTAATAATGCAAAGGATATTTTAAAAGTAGATTTAATGTTAAAAACTGCCTGAAGGTTCAGTTCCTCAATCCAACTCAACTGAAATCAAGTGAAGAGGCTTAAAAAACAGCAAATGGCTTTTCCTGGCATTCACACATGATAAAAAAACAATTGGAATCCGTTTATAGTGTAAATATGTAAATCCTTTTACTATGGAAATTAATGCTATCATGAATATGGACTTCAATGTATACATATATGTAAACCATAACATAAAATTTCTCACAGAAAAATAGATCATCTTCATATGTAAGCATTTAATTAAGGAGTAACTTTTCTCCAAAATAGTTATACACCAAACTTTTAAAAAGAATACTGATTTTGCTAACCTTTCGAGGCTTTCTTTCTTCTTGGATTTCTTGCTCCGCCTAACCATCCGGCTCTTATAGCTGTTTCTCCTGGCTGGTCCAGTTTTGATTGATGTGTTTTCAAATGGGGTAGTAGTGATTGACACCTTATTCCCACTCTATAGGAAAGATGAGGTGGTATTAAAGGGAAATGCTGTGATGAAGCAAGATCAGAACAGAGATGAGAGATTCATAGACAAATACAAATAGAAAGGAGCATACATATAAAAGGCCTTCTGTTTCTAAATAACCCTTCAATCAAAGAAGTCCTGCCAGAATACAAACTGGGTGGAAGGCAAAATATAAAGTTTCTTTAAGAGGGTGAGCTCTGGAGTCCACAGATAGGAGTTCACATCTAAGCTGCTACCCTCCCTACACCTCACCTTCCTGTACCAGCTAACAATATAATCCTACCTATCTCCTGGGGCTCACTGGAGGATCACATGAGAGCAAGTCTGTAAAGCCTTTTGCACCCAGTGCAACACAAGGAAAGAACACTACAAATAAGATAACTACTTCCACAGGTAGTAAGTATTAATGTGCCCAGTGGCTGTCTGCTCTTGGTTGATTTTTCTTTTTTCTCCTTTTTGTGTTTTTCCTTTGGCCTAAAAATTGTAGAGTAACAAAACTGAATGAGACTTTTATTTTTAATTATCTTAGAAGGCTCCTTTTCTATCATCATAAAACCTGTCAGTTTGCAAAGCTGGAACATTTATGCCAGTCAGTAGGAAACCTCTTTTTAACCAGGTGATGCAGGGTAAGGTAATTTCTGGTGAGTTTCTGTGTCCTTTCTCTCAGTCCTGGGAAGGGGCTTGCTCAGCTGCTTCTAGGGATGGAACTGAGCATGGAGTCAGCAGCCAGGCCAAGGCAGGCCCAGGGCAGGTTGGTAGTCCCTGGCATCAATTAGCCTTCCTGAATTTCATAAATAACCAGGGAAGAAACCAGACCTTTCAAGGTCAGGGATAGCCCTGATTACCTTGAAAGTACAAGAGGTACAACGAAAAGGATCTTTTAAAAGACCCATGTCTGGAAGATACCTAGAGCTCAGCTCAATGTGGTACCAAGTGAAGGGGAGTTAGGTATGGTGGCAGCAGAGGACTGAAAAGACAGGTAATGACTGTCTTAAAGACAGCATCTACTTTTCCCCTTGATTTCGGAAGTAGTCCATGCCACAATAAGAAGGCAATAGGAGAGTATTTTAAAAAAATCATTGAGAGGCTTACCACCCAACCACTAGTAATATTTCCTGCTGGTCTTTTTTCAAGCATGTGCAAATATGCACATATGTACACATGCATTATAACTAATTTATATCTCAGTTCATTTACAGTTCTATGTTGCTTTTTCATTTTGCACGTTATATAATTTGGAAAAAATGTTCCCTTCCCTACTGCTATTGTTTTATTTTCTTTTTTTTGAAACAGAGTTTCACTCTTGTTCCCCAGGCTGGAGTACAATGGCACCATCTCGACTCACTGCAACCTCCACCTCCCAGGTTCAAGTGATTCTCCTGCCTCAGCCTCCTGGGTAGCTGGGATCACAGGCATGTGCCATCATGCCTGGTTAATTTTGTATTTTTACTAGAGATGGGGTTTCTCCATGTTGGTCAGACTGGTCTCAAACTCCTGACCTCAGGCAATCTGCCTGCCTCAACCTCCCAAAGTGCTGGGATTACAGGTGTAAGCCACCGTGCCAGGCCCATTATTTTCTATGTTTATATTCTTATAAGGTTTGATGTTGTTCCTTATTTAGTTTGGTTATTTCTTTAAGAAATGATTTATTCAGTTTTACATCCAGTTTAATATTGGAAGGTCTTAGTGTTTTATTATTAGTTTTAGAGTTCTTTAATTTTTTTTAATTAAAAAAAGTTTGTTTTTTGAGATGGGGTCTTGTTTGGTTGCCCAGGCTGGAGTGCAGTGGTGTGATCACTGCTCACCACAGCCTCAAACTCCTGGGCTTAGGCAATCCTCTTGCCTCAGCCTCTGAGTAGCTGGGATTACAGGAGCACACCACCAAGGCTGACTTGGAATTCTGTTCTGTTTAAGAACATATACTTTCATATCTAATGTCATATTTGCAGAAAATATTTTAGGGAAAGGGGGGGTTTAACTTCGACAAGAGAAAAAAGTTTATTTTGTTTTCTATCATAAAATAATGAATTATACATTCTTTATGCAAGTGCCAAAATAAACTTTTATCTGATAGCAGAGATTACATTCTATTTGTTCTTTAATGAGAAAATCATTTTATAAGTCTGTAAGATCTATCATTGCAGGTTTTTTTGGAGTGGGGTCTTCTCTTCACAAGTTGAGGCCATGCTGAAATTTTAGTTTTTCCTATGGTGAAGGAAAGGGGCAACAAGCATGGGTGGAGCTCCTCTGTCACTGACGTTCTTTCAGTCTGCTTCCATGTGCAGAGAGTGGACATGCAGAACCATAATAATCACTGGGCTATTCTATCACGTGTGCCACTTGAGCCGGAATCAGTTCCACTCTTTTCTAACACAATCCAGCACTGACTTCTATATCTTTATCCATAGGAGACTAACAATACTTGGCATTTTAAAAGTTTATATTTACTTTTAAGCCATTTTCATACATATTCTCTAAGCCTATTTTCATAAACAAGTCATAAGGGTTGTTTGTTTTACCCTCATGGCCTAAAAGAGTTTGTTACCCTTCCTTTACAGATGAAGAAAACGGATTCTGAGACCCTGAGGTTCTTGTTTCCCAAAGCCACTGAGAGTCCAGTGGAAGAGCCCATGCTGGTTCTCTTGCTGCTCACCCCCAATCCTCCTCCTGCCAAATCCTGCTCCCTGTGGGCAGGGAATGCCCCTCCCCCACAGTCCTCTCCACCTCTCCTGAGCCTGGCACAGTGTAGGCAGGGAACACCCTTCTCCCCCAGTCCTCTTCACCTCTCCTGAGCCTGGCACAGTGTGGGCAGGGAACACCCCTCTCCCCCAGTCCTCTCCACCTCTCCTGAGCCTGGCACAGTGTATAGCTTGTACTTAGTAAGTGGTGATGAGGGAACCAGGCACATGATTGACAGGTGGCATGGTCAAAGTATAAGACTGTCAAGATAAAATGAAGAAGCTATAAACACATAAAATTGTATAAGACACATATAAATCCTGCACATATTTATCATCAGAAAAAGGTGAAGACCAGGGCTTGCTGAGTGACAGCACATCACTAGACTGTACAAATGCTCCTTCCCCCATAAAGACAAAAACCAGTTCGGTTTCTTGTCTCTACAAATGGCTATTCCAGAGGACAGTTCATTTAACTTACAGGCATACACCAAAGACAATTTCTCTAAGGGGAAATACAAACACAAAGGATGCAGAGTACAATAATTAGGTTGGAAGTATTAATGGTTACAAAAATGGTAAATGATTGGAAAAATGATAGGTGAGATTTGGGAAGCCTGCCACCTGGTGGATCCATCCAGCTATAGCGAGTGCTACCTGAACTGCTGAAGGTGGCTTACTAGGTCGGTTTACTCACAACTAATTTCTCTTGATTTAATGACTGACCTCCTATAGGAGAATTTCTGTGGCACTTGTTTAAAAAATAACAAAAATGTACCTGGCAGACTGTTAAATGTTCAATTAATTCACTTTAAACTACTTTCATGACTGGTGCACAGCGTGAAGAAAATTATTTTAAGTTGCCGAATTGAATACAATAGCAGATGTCAGGCAGTCCAATTTCTTCTCTCAGTCTGGTTCTATGTTAGCTTATCAGTTTGGCCCTTGGTAACTCACTCAACAACTGCTTTTTCATTTCCTTCTCTGCAAAGCGCAGATGGCGGATGAGCCCCTCTGCATCCTCATCCTGGTTCAGCCCCTTCACTACCCGATCTCAGCCATCTTGCACACTTTATTCTCACATTATCCCAGGCTTCGGCCTGCTGGTTCACTTGTACACCTCACAAACCTTGAGATCTCCTGTCCTTGTGTTTACACACCTCATCATTTGGCCTAGGCTGTCCTGCACCCCTGACCATATACTGAATCGCCACCCATCTATCAAAGCCTTGCACAGATAACCCTCAATTCTTTGATGCCATTCCTGTCCACCCTGGAGAAAAGCCATCCCTCCTTCAGAACTTCTGCCATGTTCCTTAAGTCTGTTCCTTAAGTTGAGCACTTTGATTTTCCCCTGATATTGCCATTGTTTCCCTCTGTGAACACTAGACTCTAAGTTACTGGCAACTGGAGACTTCACATGTAGAGCAGTGTGCTGTGCTATTGGGAAGTGCAGGCTCCAGAGCTACACTGCCTGGGTGCAAACCATCTGCTCCTTCCAGCAGATAAGCTCAAGCTGCTTTACAACTTCTCTCTGCTTTTGTTTTTTTCATCTGTGAAATGGGAACATTTATATTTATAGCATCTACTTCAGAGGGTAACTCTGTTTGGATTACATGTGTTTATTTCTGTAAATTGACCGACAAGAGTGTGGCAGGCATCAAGCGCTCCTGCCCTATTAACTATCATCCTTATGTGTCATTTATTTGAGATGGAATCTCGTTCTGTTGCCAGGCTAGAGTGCAGTGGCATGATCTTGGCTCACTGTAAACCCCGCTTCCTCGGTTCAGGCGATTCTCTACCTCAGCCTCCAAGTAGCTGGGATTACAGGTGCCCGCCACCATGCCCAGCTAATTTTTGTATTTTTAGTAGAGATGGGGTTTCATCATCTTGGCCAGGCTGGTCTTGAAGTCCTGAGCTTGTGATCCACCTGGCTTGGCCTTCCAAAGTGCTGGGATTACAGGCATAAGCCACTGTGCCTGGCCCGTATGTGTCATTTTTGTGTGGCCCTTGCAGTATTTTGCACAAGGTTCTGTGCATATCAGGGGCTTGACAGATATGGGAGGGTGGTAATCAAGCTATTTGATGGTCCCTATTTGAGTACACAGAAGCTCCCCAGTGTCCATGGAAAGATTTCTGAAGCAGAGGCTAGTAAAGTTTTAGGGCTTCTCCTATGCATTGGGGATGTAAACTAATGCTATACTTAAAAAGCATCTTGGTTGAAAAGAAAGTTTCTTGGATCACAGAAGTTAAGCCTGGCTAATGGGAACAGGTAACAGGACTGGGCCAAGTATCGTCTCCAACTGTAACTCTAGTGGGTGAAGAATGACCTTGGTCTACTTACAAAGTTTTTCCTAGAAAGACTGATGCTGCCTAAAAGCTTTCCTCATGGCAGGAAAGCTTTGAAGTGAAGCTGAAAGAGAACACTGTCAAGGATTCACAAAGCCAATGGGGAGCTGAACTGGATAACCATGACACTTTATAACTGCATGGATCTAGGATGCTGAATGACTTTGGACAAGTTTGCCTGTGCATGGAAGTCAGTGCTTCCATAGCAGGTTCACTTTCAAGTTGTGAAGGTAAATGAGACCAAATGTGAATTTATGAAACATGGAAAATGCTTCCTATATTTATAGCCCAAAAGACAAACACTGTACATGTAGTCATGCAGTTCTAAGGCTATACCTACATCCCTCTGTCAGAACTTCTCCACCTTTTTCTAAGAGTGCCTTGACATTCCATACAAGACATTCTCTGCAAGAATAAAACACTGTGTAAACAGCATTTGAGAGTATCACAATATAGCCAACTTCCCTGCTGTTAACCCAATGATGGCACACAGGAGCCCAGCACTGACACTAGTCACTTAATACTCTGTTTTCAAGAGTCATTGGTTAAATTTGGAAGAAAGCTGAAAGATTACACAGTTCACTGGGAGGATAATTAAATCCCTTGCATCCTCTTGGTTTCATGACATTGCTTACTCCTCTCGAGCGCTTCCTTTATGACAGGCAGAATGCTCTTTGGATTCGTGACAGAGTATACCATGGCTTCAAAGGGTGCCAATGGCTCTCCACTCCACTATATTTAAGCAATTTCAGTGACAGCACTGACTGCATCCAGGAATGGAGGCTTTGGGTTGTGCAAGGTTCTTCATAACCAGATGAGGGCAAGATAATAGAAATGGGATCATCTGAGTCTGCTAAGAGACTTTGCCAGAGTCCTCTAGGGAAAATACACATTCAGATTTCATAGAAGCAGGAAGAGAAGTTTTTTTTTTTGAGACGGAGTTTCACTCTTGCTACCCAGGCTGGAGTGCAATGGCGCGATCTCGGCTCACCGCAACCTCCGCCTCCTGGGTTCAGGCAATTCTCCTGCCTCAGCCTCCTGAGTAGCTGGGATTACAGGCACGCACCACCATGCCCAGCTAATTTTTTGTATTTTTAGTAGAGACGGGGTTTCACCATGTTGACCAGGGTGGTCTCGATCTCTTGACCTCGTGATCCACCTGCCTCGGCCTCCCAAAGTGCTGGGATTACAGGCTTGAGCCACTGCGCCCGGCCTCAATATATATTTCAATATATTTTTTCTTATTCTGATGTTGTTAACCATAACTTTATATTCTAAAGTCAGCAAGTAGCAAATCGAATAACTGAACAGAACTATCTGAGAGGATCAGTGTGTGTCCTTTCTCTGTTTCCATTTATAGTCATGCTTCCTGTGACCTTCTTACTCCATAGGCTCTATTCAGCCAACATTTTAAATAGAAATTGATCCCTATTTAATTTGTATGGAGGAGAGAGCGGTCTAATAATTGCCAGAACCTCTTCTTTCACTACCACTTACTTTCTATAATTTATAGTACATATGTATATATTTACAATGTTGTCTTTCAAAAGAACTCTAACTCTCAGACTATACCTTCAGATCGAACCTCACAGTTTAATACAATTTTGTCTTCTACTATACTAGAATAAAACCTGCTAGAAGTTCCTGAAGAAAGTCACATTTAGGACAGGTGACTTCCAAACAGATGTCACTGTGTGAGGTATATATACAAAGAGAAATCTTAGTACTTAACAATTTAGAATGAGAAGCAAAATTAAATTAGGGAATGAATACGCAGATAGAAGGACATTATTTCATGACATAAAACAAGAAATCATAATGTCTTTGTTGTAAGATTAAACCCGAGATGACTGAATACTTTCTCAGTACTGAGACATAGGTGTGCCACAGGGAAATCAATCTCCCGGTACTAGCCCCTTTGGGCTACCTGCCTCATCCGCATGATCCTGACATAAAAGATACAATACCTTCAGTAGGAGCTCTATAACTTCTGTGTGGACAAGTCCATGCACCGGTTCTCCATTGATGTGTGTGATAAGATCTCCAGCCTTCAGTCCTAACTGGCATGCTGGACTTCCTTCTTCTACGTTCTAAAGTCCAAGAGGAGAGGATATTTGTAGGCAAACAAATGACAACTCTTAACACCTACTGTGTCTTCTGGAATGAGTTAATTAGCAAGTGTCCTAAGCTTCTAATAGAAAATCTAAAAGGTATGGTTACTATTCCTATTCTGTCATTATTCTAAAATAGGAAACTTTCTATGGTACTTAGAAATTTTCAGGTGGTTCAGACTGAAAGTACCGGAGCCACAAAGAAAAAAAAAAAAATGAATGACCAAAACATTTCAGGTGATGCGAGAAGACAATTTTTAAAAAGACGGCCGGTGGCTCACGCCTGTAATCCTGGCACTTTGGGAAGCTGAGGAGGGTGGATTATGAGGTCAGGAGTTCGAGACCAGCCTGACCAACATAGTGAAGCCCCATCTCTACTAAAAATACAAAAATTAGCAGGGTGTGGTGGCATGTGCCTATAATCCCAGCTACTCAGGAGGCTGAGGCAGGAGAATTGCTTGAACCCAGGAGGCGATGGTTGCAGTGAGCTGAGATTGCTCCCCTGCACTCCAGCCTGGGTGACAGAGTGAGACTCTGTCTCAAAAATAAAAATTAAAGAAAGCTAGGATAAAAAGAAAAAGTAAAACAAGGAAGGAAACAGGATTGCCTTTGACTATTTCTATCAGCTTGGTATGTAAGAAAGAAGAATCAAATATAAAAACTGGACAGAATTATGAGATGTTAGCTTTTGCTAAATTCAATTCCAACATATACATACAGGGATGTAAGTATATGAAACAGGTCCCAAATGCAAGCTTAAAAGTAAACACATTTGCTATTTATCAGCCAACTTATCCACTCTGCAGCTTGGCTGGAAATGAAAAATCCCAAGTGCAAGGCATGCAGGTCTTACCCAAACGATATGGTGCACTGTATAGATGTCACTGTCTCCCACATACACCCGGATGGCTCGGATGGTAAAGCCGTAGTTCTTCCCTGAACTATGGATCACAATCGGCTGATGTGGACTGGCAGAAGCTGCTGAGGAATCTCGGCTTGGAGAGGAATCTCGTGAAGAAGAAGGGTCCGAGGACAGGGAATGGGGAGACATTGGACTTCCCAGAGGGGAAACAGCAAACATATCTGTAATGAAGAAGCCAGTTGTCAAAGCCCATGTGGTGCACACAGGCATCCATGCAGCCAACCCTCACCACATGAGCCCTGCCGGGACTGGGAGCACAGTCACAACACAAATCCTTTTGTTTCCAATAGCAAAATAAAGACGAAATAATATAAAAATGTTTCTTATCAGTACTAGCCTGAATTCTAAAACTGCCAAACTTTAAGAGTGTTGCCATTTTAACTAGTTTTTTAGTTAATACTCTCATGTTATAGTTTTTTAGTTTCTATGCTAATTAAAAGACATCACAAAGATTACTTTCTGGCTGTGACATTTTTACTTAATGTTTTATTTTGAGAAATAAATTATAGATGCACGTATTTCAAGTATGTCTTCATGTGGAGAAGACTATACAGTCTGTAGAAGACTATACAGTATCTGTATTATAGTAACAGATACTGAATTCCAAACTCTTCACTAAACAATTTTAAGATGGTTCTTTTCAACACACATAGGCAGGAAAGCAATTTATCAATTTACCAGCTGATTTCTACAATGTTATTGAATGAGTACTGATTAAAGAATTTTAATTGGCCAGGTGCAGTGGCTAACAACTGTAATCCCAGCACTTTTGAAAGGCCAAGGTGGACTTGTCACTTGAACCCATGAGTTCAAGACGAGCCAGGTAACATGGCAAAACTCTGTTTCTACAAACAATCCAAAAAAATTAGCCAGGAATGGTGGCACATGCCTGTAGTCCCAGCTACCTGGGAGACTGAGGTGAGAGGATCACCTGAGCCTGGGAAGTTGAGGCTGCAGTAAGCTGTGATTGTACCAGGGCACTCCAGCCTGGGCAACAGAGCAAGACCCTGTCTCCAAAAAAAAAAAGAAAAAAAATTTTAATCAAGAAAACAATGAAGTGGTGACTTCTCTATAAACGAACATTACTATGGTGACAACTGATTCTCTTCATGTATTACTTGCAATTCTAATAAGGTTTCTGAGAGGATAATGCAGGTGAAGTAAAGAAACCTGAAGAGGATCTCAGTGCATATTCCAAACCACCAATTCTACCGCTTTCTCTGTTTTACAAGCAAACTGCTATGCTCTGAATGTTTGTGTCCCCCTAAATTTTCGATGTAGAAATCGAACCTCCAAGGTGATGGTTTTAGGTGGGGCCTTTGGGAGGTGATTAGGTCCTGAGGGCTCTGCCCCTAATAAATTAATTAGTGCCCTTACAAAAGAGGCTAGAGAGAGCTTGTTCTTCCCTTCCGCCATGTGAGGACATAGAGAAGGTGCTGTCTATGAGGAACAAGCCCTCGCCAGGTGCTGAAACTGTTGGCACCTTGATCTTGTACTTCCCAGGCTCAGAACTGCGATCAACAAACTCTGTTGTTTATACCTTACTCAGTCTAAAGTATTTTGTTATAGCAGCAGAAATGAACTAAGACACAAATACACATTTATTTTTAGTTCATATCCCTGTTTCATCTATGTTAATCTAAACAGATCTTAACTGGTCCTGTAAAACTGTGTGTGCACGTGCACTTGAGAAAAGGCAGAATAGTCTAGAAAACATGATGAGGTTTAAACATGAGCTCAGTTGGAGCCAGGCTACAAAGTTCCCAGTGCTACCGAAGGCTCATTAGAGTGTGGTTGAGTTCCACTGTGGCTATTGCAAGCTGAAGGTATCCATATTACCCACTATTTCAATTCTTATGCTTGTTCAGAGAGCAAAGCCAACAACTGTTATCACTACCCATGCTCCTTCCTTCTCTGACTTCATGTAGCATCTTGGTTCTCTTCTGCTGGCTCCCTCCTGACTAATCAAAGGACACGTGAAGAGATGCATGCTGGCAGGCAGGGAACTTCAAGACACGCAGATGGGAGGAGGACATGTGGACACACACAGATCCAAACTGCTGAAAGGCCAGGTGCCCCGTTCTTTACCTTCTGATGGTCTCCCTTATTTTCCCAAATTGAATACTTTCTTTATTCTGTCAAAGTATGGGCTTTCCCACCAGCTTTCAAAACTACACTGGACAATATCCAACTTACCTTCCTAACTGTGCAGCTGCAGTGGGACCATCATCAGGTTATAAAGAGTCACACAGACTAGGGTTACAGGTGTTTGTTTTATGGTGTTAAATGGGACACCTCCCAGAAACTGAATCTGCTAGAGTGAGCACTACTCCCAAATGAGCATTTGTTTATGTCAAATTTCTTTCTATACAAATAGGAAATTTTAAAAACATAAACAATCCCTTTTATACATGGTCTGTATTCTTCCAAAAACAAGCCATCTGCAATATAATTGGAGTCCCATTCTACTCTCTTCTTGTCATTTGAGTGATATCACAACCATCAGGGTGTATATTTCATTTCCGCCATGGGATACTACAGACTTAGTGATCAGTAGAGGCAAAACCAGTCTGTGGGAAAATACTGCAACTCAACAAAACCTTAATTAAGCCCAGTTTTCCAAAACAGGGCAGAAGATGGTTTGCTACCAGTAGGAGGAAGGATAGCTCAACTGACAGGGTTGGGCAAACCCGGAATTTCAATACTGTCTGTGACTCTATCTCCAGAAATGAAAAGCTTATGTTCTGTATCTATTTTCCTCATTAATTAGATGAGAAAAATCATATACTTAGATATCTAAAACAAAGGTTGTAAGCAGCTCTATAAAGTGTATAAATTATATGCGGTCTAGAGAAAAAAAATTATTCAAGGAAGGAAAATTCATCACTTAACTTGGAGGAAGAAAAGAAAAGGAAAGGAAACAAAACAGAAATAAGCTTTTATGGAAAGGAAGCCTCTCTTGTACCCCTGATGCAGAAAGTAAGATGAAATAGGCCAAAATGCTCCTTGGGGGCCCTACCAATCCTGCAGAGAAAATTCGGGGTTTGCAGGCAGAAGCTCTCAAGAGCTGTCCTGGGACATGACCCGTTATTACTTCAAGCAATCTTGCATCTCACTCAGCATTCCAAATTGGGAGAGGAGGGACGGGACCACATGCACAAATCACACAATTTCATGCAAGTAGTATCTCTCTACCTCCTGGGATCATGAGGGACAGAGCACTGGCAGAGAGGGACTTTGTGACTTTCCCCGAGATTTTCTTTTTTTCTGTGCTTTCTAATCGCTGCCGAGCCATGTGAGAAGTGGGTTCACTGGATGGCTTTGAAGAATTATCTGTACTGTCCACACACTCGCTTCGTCCATTTATCTGATCCAAGTGCTCTGAAAAACTGCCAACTGTACAAAGAAGAAGGGATAAACACGTTCAGGAAACTCTAGCCTAGGAGAGGTGGGAAGAGGGGAAGACAGAGAGAGCAGGAAGAGTAAATGCCGGAAAACATACTCCTATGTGGCCAGTAGAAAGTCCAATCAGTGTCAGGAGAACATTAACAACATGTGATTGGTTTGACAAAGGTGATGGGGAGGAGGAAGAGATGGAAGAGGTGACTATTCAGGCTTCGTTCTACCTGTACACCAGTCTGCTAATTCTCAATCCATGACTCCATTTAACCAGAGGAATTAATTTCTTTCAACAATCTATATTTTTGAAAGCTTGAAGAGATAAATTCTGGTGCTTCTATCCCTTACACCATGAAAGGCTGGGCTACAAATCAAACATTACCTCCCAAACACCATGGCCACCTACTTCATACTGTGATTACCCTATGATACTGATGATTATCATTATCAATGCTGTTAATCCTAATTTTGACACATGGACTTTTTTCATCACTCCCTGTAGACTTTTGTGCACTCCCTGTCTGTGCTCTTAGAATACACGTCATACTAGGCTCAGGAATGTAACTGATAGAAAAGCGCCTAACGTGTCTCTTCTCACTTCTCAGCCCATATACCTCCTTTCATTCTAAGCTCCCTGTACATTTGGAAGGACAAGCAAGACAACGGATGTTACTCCCTCCATTACTGAAGCTCACTCCATCCTGCTGGCTTTTAATCCAGTGTATCATATGCTGCTCCATCTTCATGTTATTTCCTCGCCCTTCTGAACCTCACCTTCACTTTTAATTTTGTTAATCTTTAATATAAACAGGAGTTATTTTTAACTTAAAAAAATTGGGACTTCCCTCAACAACGGAGCACAAAAGAGGATTAACATGGAGGTGTGGGGGGAACTGGAACATCACTGGTGCTGAGCTGGTGAATGCAGAGGCCAAGAGTAAAGAAGGCTCTGCAGCAGGGTGACATGTTGAGTCCCCCAGAGGGAAGCTGAGCAGCTATTCCTTTTGATTTGTCCTACTCTTTCTTTCCCAGGTTATGGGTTTTCTATCTTCCTTTCCTTTAAAAGCATCATTGATAGCACATTTTTGTCCATCCAGGAGAGACAACGCTCATCTCATTTTTACTTCTAAATGCTACATTATAAGCCCCCTGTGATTAAAAGCCATCAACTCTCTCATCACTTTTATAGATACGATCCATGCAGAGTATTTCACACCACTATAAATGATCCTTTGAAAGGCCAGCCAGCACATTTTGAAGTGCTGCCCACGTGATACTCTGCATAGGAAAAGGTTAGACAACTAGCGTTTCTCATACACTACTATGTGGACACGACTCAGCTGTAAAACCGTAGTGTGGCCCAAGCTCATGGACAAAGTACAGATCTTACATCTGTGGTCAAGGCTAAGGGAAGCTGGGGACTTGGGACAGTGGCTTTAGGCACAGCACACTTCGTGGTCATCTACTATGCGTATGTACAGGAAGAGACTCGTGGACTTCCACATAACACCCATCTGACCAACAAAGGAAGATAATCTTAAGGCAAATGTTAATCTTTTTATTCCTATATGCTAGGCAAATATCAATCTTTTTACTTTTATATTCTTATTTAACAGTATATACCATTCTCTTACAGAAATCAACTATGGAAGGACTTGATAAAAACTGCTTTGCAAGTAATAAATCTCATCTCGCAAAACTTATGTTTTTCTTTGAGTAAGGTACACACTTCCTTCTTTGTACTTTGGTTTGGATGGGATCACTGACAAGTATAAAATGAAAAGCTGAATCTCTTTACAATGAGTAATTATTGGATACCTTCGAGCCTGACACCTAGGACTTCAAGACTTTTATTTTTCATGGCTTCAAATACAATGTAGTCATGAAAAAAGAGAAAGAGGTATAAAGTTGGACTTCCCTAAATGCCAGAGTGTGGATACACAACCTTGTGTCACCTCTCCCTCTTGCCTCTGCCATCTCATTTTGCAGCACTGCATATAAACATGTGCTTCTTTTCTGCCAATGGTAGATAATGTCACCTTAATGTTCTCTAAATGTCAAGGGTTCTTTCTTTTTGGTGGTGGAGCAATATAAAAATCAACAAATTTAATTTTACTACAGTCACGGTTTTCAGACTCCCTAATTACCCTTGGCTATAAGCAAATCAGCTCATCTCTCTATTCTGCGCAGCCCCCAAGGCCTTTGATTATTTTTAGTGTGTATATGGGGGAGACAGAGAGAGAGAGAAAGATGGTTTGAATCTATTAATCAAAATGCATGGCAGGACCTAGGTGGATTTTTTTTTTAATTATGAGAGTAATCAATCAAATGCTTAGACACGATTCCTCTCCCTTCTCCTCCTACCTTTCTGGTAGTGGGTAGGCTGAGGTGACTAAGAGATAGTAAATAGTTCACTATATCAAGAAGAAATTTTAAATGAAGGTGAATATACTCTATTCAGAGCAAAGTAACTAAGAGCCAGATAACGGCCTTTGTAACCAGGAATGGAAAATGCCAAGGTATCTACATGTGATCTGAGCATCAACATGAGCTACAGATGGTCAGGAATCTTAGTCTAATAAGTTGCCTTTACACTACTTCCTCATTGCTGTTCTCTTAGCTTTACGGTTAGGATAAGTAGAATCATGCAACATGAAAACAAAACTGAGGTGAAGACAAAGAAGAAAGTTCCACATTATTTTTCCCCACAATAAACTGTAAGGACATGTGAAGCTTCACAGATCCAAACTTATTTCACAGAGGTTGAAATAAAACCAGCCCATAAAATTTGTTTTTCTTGAAATGATTTTTAAAAAGCTTATACTATGAATATTCAGTTAGTTCAAAAAAATGTTGATGAAAAATCTTGGAATCATTCATGGTTATCAATACAGCATATTTAATGTAGCTTAATGGAAACATTTATTATAGCAATCCTATGCCATATCCATCTTTTATTTTCTGAAAAAGCATAAATACACATTACTCTATGGAAGAATATGCTGTGCATAAAATTTTTATAAACCAAATGATATTTTAAATGAACTTAAAAGGTTTGTTCTTGAATTAATTGCAAGTTTGATTATCTAGTGAGGATACCATTACTAAGGACCAGCAAGTATCCATGATATATTAAGTTCCTTAAAAATCTGTGAAGACACTGTTCTTCTTGTTAGGAAGGTTACATCACACAAAGGTAACATCAAAAAAGTCCTTTCAAAGCCCCAAGACCCCATGACTGCCTCCCATACACACAATGATGTCTCAGGAGTTTCTTATTCCAATTATCCAGAGATGGGGAAGGTAATTTTTGTCTGCAGTGGAGTTATTTCATATGCATGTAAAATACCAATTTAAATCTCAGTATTTCTGACCCCCCTTTCCCCTCCTCAGTCCTAGATGTACCAGGACAGCATTAAGTGTCTTACTGCACTCAGCTTGAGTCTCGTGTGGAGAGAGAAATTATTTCGTACAACATAATCCCTTAACAAAAGCCAACTCCATCAAATAAGCAACCATCCATTTCAATGCTAGAGAGAAACCTGGCTTTACACTGTGTCTTATGGTTGATTCAAGATATCTTCAAGTGTAATTCTGACAAGTTGACTACTGATACTGGCTCTTACACTGAACTTTCAGTTAGATACAACTGCACAAGACATACCTTTGAATCAACAGCTGAGAACATGCTCCCTTAGCACGTTCTAACTTCCCTCAAAAGATCCCCTGCAACCTGGCTGAGAAAGCGAAGTTTGGCCCCAAGGTTAAACTGAAGTAAGAACAGTTTGCTACCTGGCTGTGCACTCAGAAGGGGTCTGAGATATCTGATGTTAGTTCTCAGGAGATTGTGTCCCAAGCCTAAGGACTGAGACCATGGAGAAAGTCTAGCAGCATAAAACAGCCATCCTTACTGCCTGGCGAGGCCAGCCCTAGGAGACACTTAGTGTGGTGAGGAGGATGTCAGGCACCACGGCCAGGGGCTTACCGGACAGGGTAGAGCTGCTGATGGTGCTGGCTGGGGTGGTGACCTCAGGCTCCTCCTGGGCACACTCTTCAGGAGGAAGGGCTGGCTTTCCTGGCTCCTCATGGGGGTCTCCAGGGCAGGAGGCAGCTTCATCTTGTTCTCCCTCTGTTGAAATAGCCAGTTTGGGAAGTAGGCCAGAACTGAGTTTATGTCTGTTGCTTTCAGTATCTGAAGAGTTGGATGTTGATAGCTGTTGCCTTAAAAACAAAACCAAAGTCATACATACATACATACATACTAGAAAACTGTGTTCAAGGTGAGTTGTGGAAGAAACCAGGTGAAAATGGGACTTGAGTCAGCCTAACCAGGACATGTGTAGTGCAATGGTTCTTAATGTGTGGTGCCCAGAGCAACAACATCTGCATAATCGGGGTACCTGTTAGAAATGCACATTTTCAGGCCCCACCCTAGATCTATTGGATCAGAAACTCTGGAGGTGGGCCCAGAGATCTGTGTGTTAACAAGCCTCCCATGTATTCTGAAGCTCACTGAAGTTTAAGAAATGCTGCTCTAGTAGCTATATTACTTAAGAGGCGTTTCACATACATTTCAGAATATTCTGAACTCCAGCTCAGTGTTTCTGTGGATGGCAAGGTTGTGCTTTTGGTTTTGTCCCCAGAGTCTTCCTTCTCTTCTGCTGAATTCTGAGTGATTCGATCTATACTGCTGAAAACCTGGAAGGCAAATAATCGGTGCTTATTATCATCTACTAGAAAGAGTTTGTCAGAAAAACACTCCAAGTCTTGGGAGAAAAACCTGAGAGGATAACTAAATTCTGAACGGAAATTGTGAATTGTGTATTCAGAAAGTACTTTCAAGTATTGTTGAACAGAATCCTGAGAGGAAGGGTCAGAGAGAAAGAGAGAGTGAGAGCGTGTGTGTGTGTGTGTGTGTGTGTGTGTGTGTGTGTGTGTGTGTGTGTATGTGCTTGTGTGTGTGTACATATATATGAATAGGGAGCTATGAATTCATCACCCTCTCATCATATCTTGTTGCGGACTTTGTATCTGCAAACACAATTCATTCACAGATGCACTGGAGTTTCTAGGCCTCGGGATCAATGCACATCTTGATTACTTTCTAACTATGAAGTCAATTGGAAAAAGAAAACAACAGAGAAAAAGATTTAATGGCCACCAGTCAGGGCTAGGAAGAAGAAAAATGAATTGGAATTGAGTGCAAACAGAATAAATTATCTGTTTCAAGACTGGGTGGTGGTGTGGCAGGGATGCAGTGCACATTTGGTTATAAAAGCCTGAGGTATTTGCTTGGCTTACAAATCACATACATAGACAGGCAGCTTCCTATGCGGTACTGGGATTCCTGAAGGGGATCAGAGCTCAGGCAAGCCCAAGGTCTCAGCTACCTCTGAATCTCTGTTGTCTCATAGGAAGGAGAGAAGGTAACAAGAGGATCTAAGAGCCTAGGGCAGGAAGCACCCCCTACTGCCCTGCTCAGACACGTGCTGCTCTGATGGGAATGGTTCTCAGGCCTCCTATAATCTACTAGGAATAGAAGGAAAGTGGCTAAAGAACAGCAAACAGTGGGAAAATGAAATACCCACTAACGCAAAGAGGGAACAGGGTTTAGGGGTTGGCTTTGACAGATCAGAGAACAGTCCTCGTCTGAGCCCACACTTAGCAAAACTGCTGCCCTGGGTCTAGGACAGACCGGCTATTACCTTCTCCCGAGAAATCCTTACCTCTATGCCATTCCCATAAACGGGGAGGGTAGTGCTGGCCAATGTGCAGGTACATCTAGGTAATCATTTCAAAAAAGCTACAGAGCACTTTAAAGTCACTAAATGTTATAGAAAAGCTAAACAATAATCATGCAAAATGTCGTGGCAACAGAAAATACATAGCTACTGAAAATAGCAAAAGGGAGGTAGAGTGCCCTCAGGTTGATTTCCATTTTTCCTAGGGCCCTGTACTGCCTCAGAATTATCAGTTTTCTTTGTTTTGATGTTTTTTTTTTCTTCCTGAGTAGCTGTGTCTAAGAGAGACTTCCACTCTCGGTACCCAGGCTGGAGTGCAATGGCGCGACCTCAGCTCACCACAACCTCCGTCTCCTGGATTCAAGCAATTCTCCTGCCTCAGCCTCCTGAGTAGCTGGGACTACAGGCGCACGCCACCATGCCCAGCTAATTTTTGTATTTGTAGTAGAGACGGGGTTTCATCATGTTGACCAGGATGGTCTTGATCTCTTGACCTTGTGATCCACCCATCTTGGCCTCCCAAAGTCCTGGGATTACAGGCGTTGAGCCACCGCGCCCGGCCCTGTTTTGATTGTTTTTTAAATCTTACCTCTACTGGTAAAAAAGGCATCTTTCCCAAGCATCAATTTCATTATCTTCTATCATTTTCATGATTCTAGCTTGGCTTCCTACTACCTTTTCAATATGACTTACAATTTCTATTTATTGGTTAGGAGACTTTCTCTTTTTTTTGTCTTTTTTTTTTCCTTCTTATGGAGAATGGGGTCTCGTCATATTGCCCTGGCAGGCCTCAAACTCTTGGGCTCAAGCTATCTTCTTGTTTCTGCCTCTCCAAGTGTTGGGATTATAGGCATGAGCCAGCACACCTGGCAGTTACGAGACTTTACAATCCTACAGTCAACTCCCAGCTATCTTTGCTTACGTCAAGGATTGAGCCTCCTCCTTGTGTCATACTCTGTGTAATCCCTAGAAGAAGACTCTGCACACAGGAAAGCTCATGCTCTTTACCCTAAGTTGAAAGCAATGAGTGATGCCTCCGTATCCTGGCACTGAGCCAGGTGAGAGATGTTCAAGGCAAGGTCATCATATAAGCAGCAGTTACACAGTCCAAAAACAAGACTGTGGGTGCAAAGCTGTGTCTCTCAGAAAACCAGATCTTAATTTGTGGAGAGAGATATATATTATCACAGAAGGATAGAGGCAGACTATAAGTTGATGGGGTCACTTTTCTTCAACAAAAAGGAAGTTTAAGCATAGGAGACCTCAGATCCCTGAAAGGGTAAGTATCCAAGCTGCTCAGGGATGAGATCTGGCCAGTGGGAGATTCTCCCAGAGAGACTCTGTATGTTTTTGCCACATTTCACTTACTTTTGAAAACCTATGTGAACATGAAGAGAACTGCCTTATTTCCACATTAAAGTCTTCATCATTTGTGTCATCTTCTTCCTCCGTTTCCATATGATGATACTTCTCAGACCGAGCTGCAGTGAAATGTTTGGGAACAGGTCCAATTACTCAGATTTTCAGCTTTTAGATATTTTAATTATGAGTTTCTGTATCAAATCAACATTATGTTTAAGAACTCAGAGATATGAAAAGGTTCAAAAGCAAAGATAATTATTTATCGGGTAAAGCCCAAACAATGTTTTATGTCAGATAAAGCACATACTATCAAAATAACTTGTGTCATCCTCAGATTCCAGTTGGGGAATAAATTCTGCCTTCTGTCTCAGCAAACTGTTCCAGTCTAAAGAACGGAAGAACCGATGCTGTTTCACCTCATAGGCACCACCTGGAAGGGGACAGGTAGAGACAGAGAGGAAAGTGTTAAACTATCCCCACTAAGCAAAGGCAAACATCAGTTTTTAACAACAATTTTGAAAACGTATCAGCAGAGAAATACACGCATGAAAATCATACTTTTTCATTCTACAACCAAAGCCCCACAAATTTTTCTGTTAAATTATCAGTAGGAGATTTGATGTTGCTAACAGCAGTTGCTATGGCACTGTTTTTTTCTTTGTTAGTTTTTTTCCATGACTTCCTCCATTTTTCAAAGGTTAATGATGTGGCCACTTACAATCACATTATGCTGAACCTGGAGAGGTGGATAAATATTGGTCCACAGCAGACTCTCTCATTAAAAACCCAAAGAAATCATAACAAGGTACAACATGTGTTCACAGCAACATTTCCTCTGGAGGTAAAGTTAATATTGATAATTTTTTTCCTAAATATTATTTATAGAGATCACCATTCAATTTTATTAGATTGCTCATTAACATAGATAAGAATTAGATTCTGTGGATAGCAGATTCTTAGATAGGAAACTGACAAATCTGTTTTTTATAGACTTATAATGCCCCCCAAAATATCAATCACCATTTCAAAGTTTTAGGCTTCTTTTTGCCAAGTCAGCATGATAGTAAAATGTTTTCAATTCAGTTCATAATTTTAAAGAGTGATTTTAAAGGACAGGCCCATCAAAAATATTAACACTATGCCCTATATAAAAAGAAAAAGGTACATGTTATAATATCATAGCAGAAGAATCAGACCCTCACCCTGCTACCAGCACATATATGGTAGAGGGAAATAACAAAGAACCAATCCTAAAAAAACTCTAGGAAGAGAGATTTCTGAGAAGCTGATACAGGGTCTAATCAGCCTCCCTGCCAAGAGATCTCTGCTAGGTGCAAGTAAATGCCTCTTTCTTGCAGTTGTCAACCAGGCCTCTCATCCTGTCCTCTGTGGGGTACAAAAAGAACAGGATGAGAAATGCCAAGGTGAATGCAAAATGGGCTGTGAATCTTGGTTGGGGGTTACTGTCTGTGGATCAAAGATTGGATTCTGTCCTCACTGGACCACTCTAGCACAAGGCATAGTGTCAGCTCTAACTCTAAACTCAGCCAGGGCAAATTGGTGTTCTGAAAACGAGGGAATGGAGTGAAAACAGCAAAGCGAGGAAATTACTCAAAAAAGGGGGAAATGCATTCTTCTTTACAAAACATTTAATTGTAATCTTTACCCCAGATTACGCAGGTGGTTTCCACATTTCCAGCAAAATCCTGGAGTCTGATGGTAAGCATGAGCAGCTATGACTGAGGGCCAACTTGTGACATGTATTGTACTAGATGCTACAGGACAGGTGTCTTATTTCCTTTAATTATATCACCAAATATAATCACACCAAGTGGGCATTATCAGCACCTTTTGTGGATACGGAAATGAAGCATAAGCAATAAAGCACCATGGACCACGATCCCCCAGAGGGTAAAGATTCAAAGCTGAACCTAGGCCTGCCTAAAAACACCCAGGCCCAACCTCAGTACCACATATAAGGTGGAGGCATGCTTTAGCAGCACTAAACCACTCCATCATCTCTCTTGCATTGATTTGCAAACAGATTCAGAACCGCCAATACTGGGGAACTGAGCCTGACAGCCACCTCATGCGGCTGTTCTGCAGCATCTCTGCAGAGTCTCATTCCAGCCCACCATGCATCCTTGCTCTCACCTATTCCTAATCAATGTCCCTATACACAGTTGCCCATCTCATTTTCTTCTAGTGCTCTTTTCTCTTTTTTTTTTTTTTTCGAGACGGAATTTCACTCATGTTGATCCCAGGTTGGAGTGCAATGGTGAGATCTTGGTTCACTGCAACCTCTGCCTCCAGGATTCATGCAATTCTCCTGTCTCAGCCTCTTGAGTAGCTGGGATTACAGGCATGCACCACCACACCCGGCTAATTTATTTTTAGTAGAGATGGGGTTTCTCCATGCTAGTCAGGTTGTTCTCAAACTCCGACCTCAGGTGAACCGCCTGCCTCGGCCTCCCAAAGTGCTGGAATTACAGGCGTGAGCCACTGCACCTGGCCCTCTAGTGCTCTTTTACTTGGAGAAACAGAATATAAAAGCTAAGAGGGCTTAACTGTTTCCCTATCCAACACAGAGGTCATCAGCATGGGGTGGGTGTTGGATAGGGAAAACCCTAGTTAGGGGCCCACAACACACATCTCTGGACTCCTAGTGTAGTGATGGTTCCACTATACCGCAATGACTATCACTTTAGCTGCTGCTCATGGGGCCACATCAACGGCCCAGCCCTGACATTTTGGGTTGCTCAATTTTACCAGAAAAGCAGTTTCTCTACGGCCAAGATCTCAACCAGACTATAGCCAGAGTGTTAAGGGTTTTACTCCCTACCGCGGGCTACCCTCTGGGACCCAAGCTGGTGAGAGCCTTCGTTTCATCTCTGTAGGCAAGGACAAATGGGTCCTCCCCAAGCCCATGGTTGATCTAGTTCACATTTCTCACCCTTTGGCCTTTGTGCCTCACTTATGACAAGCTGGTATCAGTGGGTCCAGTTTCTTTTGCACTTAGGGAGAGATAAGGAAGAAAAGAAAGGAACAAATTGGAAATGACCTCTGGGCTAAGCTTTTGGTAAAATATGGGCGATAGCATCATGAGCTAAAAACAAATCACTCATGCAAATGATAGTTCTCATTGTAAGAATTTATCATGAAGGGAAGGGAAATATTATTCCTTGAGCTCCTGTTCAGTACTTAGTAAATGAACTATATACCTTCACGAACATTTTTGCATTTATGCCTCACAATAATCCTGTGAAATATATAAAATGCCCATTTCCATAGACTAGGAAACTGAGACTCAGAGCAATGAAGAAACTATTCAAGACATGGGTAGCAGTGACATCTGAGCAGCTCTGAAGTCCAATGAGTCAGGCTGCCACTCAATACTTGACAAGTTCAAAAGTATAGTTCCAGTAGGACAAGCTCCCAAATTGCAATTTATGCTTTGACACTAACACTTTCCCTTTTCTCTCCTTTCATGGAAGTTTCTTAAACATCCATTATGTTCTTCACACCCTTTTCTCAGCCTCTCTAATCTCTTGGGCAAATGTGCATTCGCACATTTTCACGGTGCATTATTTTGCCCACTAAATATGCATAAATACAAAACGCTGTCATTGGAGGCAGCATGGCAGGCCTGTGGGATTCTCAGCCTCAGTCTCCAGGCCCTACTGGGACCTGTCATGTTGGACTGGCCTGTTTGGCAAGCACTTGACAATTCTAAGAGCTTGAGTAGGGTCTTTTAAATGTCTCTTCTGGGTTTCTGTTAGGGGATTTGTTCTTCAAACTGTCAAACCCTAAAAAGACTGAAAGTAGCAGTCAACAAGAAAATGTGCAGAGAAGTAACTTGAAGCATATGATTTATAAACACAGATATGCTGAACATTATCACATCCTTGTCTAGTTAAATCAAGCACAACCAAGAATCCAAGTTTTCTTGGAAGAGTAAATACAGGGCAGAATACAGGTTGAACATCCTTAGTCTGAAAATTTTATATCTGAAAGGCTCCAAAATCTGTAACTTTTTGAGCACCGATATGACATCACAAGTGGAAAATTCCACACCTAACTTCATGTAACAGGGGTTGAAACACATATGATGAGGCCAGGCATGATGGCTCGCACCTGTAACCTCAGCACTTTGGGAGGCCAAGATGGGTGGATCACTTGAGGCCAGGAGTTCAAGACCAACCTGGCCAACATGGCAAAATCCCCTCTACTAAAAATACAAAAATTAGCCAGGCATGGTAATATGAGCCTGTGGTCCCAGCTACTTGGGAGGCTTAGGCATAAGAAAACTCAGGAGGCAGAGGTTGCAGTGGGCCAAGATCATACCATTGCACTCTAGCCTGGGTGACAGAGCAAGACTCCATCTCAAAACAAACAAACAAACAAAACCCAACCAAACAATAAACACACACTATGGGCTTACTAAAGGACTACAGCAGTGTGCATTCATAACAGAATAGGAAATCATGTCAGTTTATGAACCTAGAAAAGAATTCTAAGATAAAACTGTTGTTAATGAGGCAGATGACTCTGGAGGAATTGTTTTAAAAAGCCATCCAGCAGGATGCCTCTTCTTCCCTAGAATAATTTCTTTTTATCCTTATAATAATCCTATGAAATAGCACTTCTAAAAGCTCCTTTTCAAAAATGAGGAGATGAGCAATGGAAAAAGAGGTAATCTTTTTCGAGATTTAAACTCAGGCTGACTGTGGAGTTTATGCCCTTAAGCTCAATTTATATTGCCTTTTCGGGTTAAAAGTCCACTCATCCACTGAAAAAGGTAAAAAGGCACAAGGTGCTCTAGTGAGAGGCTCAACTAAAACAAGTTTTCTAGTCAAGCCCCAATTTTAAGCCTTCTTGGATTCTCTAATGCAGGGTCTACAAAGCTTCTGTGTAAAGGGCAAAGTGGTAAACATTTTAGTCTTTGCAGGTCATATGTTCTGTCACGACTACCTAACTCTGCCCTTGTAGCATGAAAGCAGCCATACAATACCTAAATGAGTGGACATGGAGATGTTTCAGTAAAACTTTATTTACAATACCAGGCTGTGGGACAATCTGGCCGTAGCTTGCTGACCCTTGCTGTAACGCATTATCATAAACTCTAGTAGCACAGCATTCTATGCTTAGGTAAGAACAGAGCCCTCCAACAGGAGAATCGGTGGGTGAATGTGAAGAATAGTACACAATAAATATTTGGAGCTGTTTCAAATTTTTGTCTTGGAACAAATGGGGGAGAAAATGACTTCTTCAGTATTTTCTGGTATTTCTATTAAAATGGGGGTAGAATGAAACATCCCAGAGTAAACAACCCATCAAGCCAACACTTTTCTCTGATGAAAATTACGGATGCTGGCTAGACTATGTGCATTTATATTTAATATTTAGTCTCATCTACATAAATTCACATACTCAGGCAGACTGGGAGTCTATACTGGGATCGCTAAAGTCTGTCTATTCAGAATACAGAGAAGAAAAGGGAATAACATGCTGGCAGAACAGTCAGAAAAAATAATCAGCAAGAAAGAAATCTATCTCATTAATCCTGAAAGGCAGTGGTTTTTAATTCTCTTTCTTGGGTCATGGTGCTGATCACTGTGATGGGACAGCAAGGTTCAACCCCAGGCACTCATTTCTAGTAATTAGTTCAAGTACTGATAACCGATTTCAAAGCTTGTGGACAGCAACGTGCTGGGTCAAATCCGTATGGGGATGTGTATTTAAAGACAAAAACAAAAACAGCTCCACATATCAAATCCTCTGTTTCAAGTTATTTAAGATGCATGCTTTTCAGAACAGAAGAGTTACATGTGCCTTTGAGGTTTTCTTCCAGAGAAGTTTTATTTATTGAAACAAATTAAGTCTAATTTCTGCTTTGCCAAACACAAAAACAACAAAAAACAAAGACAACCAACTCTCTCAGTGTACTCAGTGTTTTGAATCAGAAAACAAAATCCAAAATATTATTGCTATAATGTGTTGCAGTCATGGTCTACACCAACTAACAGATGTTGCCGATCCAAAAGCAAAACAACAACAAAAGCTTCGGAGCGCTCCATGTAGACATTAGTTCTTGCATATTAGCAAAATTAAAACACATGGGCCCTAACCTGTTCCCAGCCTCTCCAGGGGATTCTGCCTGAGGAGTAAGGTAATCAGATCCTGGGCATCAGGTGGGGGTGCCTCATCCTTCTCAGGCCAGTTGATCTCATCTAGAAGGAAGAAAAGTTGTTTATAAGCATATTGTTTACAAGCTACTCCAGGTCCCAGCAGCATGGATATTACGTGGGAATTTGTCAGAAAGGCAGAGTTTCAGGCCCACTCCAGACCTACTAACTCAGAGTCTGCATTTCAACAAGATCTTCAGTTGATTCCTAAACACAGTCATGTTTGAGAAGCATTGTTTTATAAGACATAAGTAGCACAGACTTTTTACAAGGTAGGAAGAGAATATTTCAATAAGCCGATCTTTCGTTTGCTTTTTAAATTCATTTTTCTTTCCAAGAATTGGTTTCCAAAAGTTGCCTCTCTAGTTATTAAAAGAATTAAAATAATACAAACTCTAAACACCTGCATTTCAGGTGGCTACCTATCTAGGGATTATCTCAGGGTAAGATAATTAATTTCCACAACTGAGAATTTAGCCACAGCCATGTAATTCTTCAGCTCTAGGAAGCAAAAAGTAATTTTGTAAAAATAATTATTTCTAGGGAAAAAAAAGGTGAAAATGCTAAGAAAGAAGAAGAAAAGGAAGAAAAAGAACAATAATAAGAAGAAACAACAAAGAAATCATAGTAATGGAAGTATTTAAAATCTGTCATAAATATTAAGAATACATTCTCATTCTGAAGGAGTTTGCCTGAAGATAGGTGTGCATGCTTGTGTGTACGGAAATGCAATAAAAACATGAGTTATTTCTGTGTGTGCCTGCCTCTAGCTTCCTCTGCTGCAGTTTAAATCTGATTTGGAAAATAAAACATGAATATGCATCTGAGCCGTAAGGCATCAAGAACAAAGCCAGCATTTGCTGCTTGTGTTAATTAAACAGTTGATTCCCTTTGCCATTCAGGCCTTAGTATATCAGAAAACAGCCTAGTTATAAATCCATAAACAGCTCAGATATTGTATAAAGGGGTCATACACTGCAGGCAGCTCACAAATCTGCTTTGTGAAAGTTTACAAATATGCCAGGCTTGCAAAGTCAGTGATAGGAAAGAATGCTGTGATAAGGAGCTCCTCATATGCAAAATGAATTTTTCCCCTACTTCCACTGCTGGACCCTGTAAACACAGTCCAAATAGACTGTAGATGGCTGATAAAGATGTCAGGGATGCCTGACAAACTTTCGGGAAAAGAGGCCTTTTTGATCTATGTTACAGGAAAATTTATAAAATCAGCAGGTAGGGTAGTGATAGACCCTATTTAATTATCATTTAGTTTTGCCACAAGCCATATAACAATAGTTAGGGTCAGCTTGCAGGTTAATTTCTAAAAGTTATGAATTTTAAATGAAAGATCAACAGCTGTTATAGAAATAACATTGCGCCACAACAACTACCAATGAAATCATTAACAATCTGTGGATTCAATTTGCTTCTTTCCCAGTCTCATTATTCATTATTTGGTAGACATTTGTTTTAGGGTTTATTACATTTTTGTTAATTTCTTCATTATGCCATTAGCCATTTTCCCCATTTATGTAAACGTTACCCACATTAACCTTTTCTTCCCTGGCGCAACTTTCCTATCATGGAAAGGAAGACTGGATGGCAATTAAATTCCTATAAACCCCACACCAATTTCCTTTGCAGAAAAAGCACACAATAAAAAATGGTTTTGTTGCCAGTACATTTCCAAATTCTATGTTAACAAAATTTCCTCAGATCAATTCTCAACAAAAATTGCTCTCTTGAGATGAAGAATGTTAGTTATATGCTTCGATGAATGAATTCTTTTAATTTGTTGGCTCAACTGTTTGATAAAGGTTAGCATTTTAGTAGTAAAAACTGTGACACTCAACAGATTTACATTAAAAAGCTGCTTCCCAACAGTGACTTAAAGATAACTCCTGATGATATTTACCACTGATGACTTGTCCAAACAGCTCTTCTGGAGTATCCCCAAAGAACGGCACGCATCCAACCAGAAATTCATAGAGAATAATCCCCATGGCCCACCAGTCCACCGGCTTTCCATAACCCTGCCTCAGAATCACTTCTGGTGCAATGTATTCAGGTGTGCCACAGACCTAAAAGATAATTGCAATATTAGAATAATTGGAATATTAGACGTGAATTAAAATGAGCAAGATGGCTAGTCACCAATTATTTTGCCCAGAATGCACCTGCTCAACCACATGCAACCACATGGACAAAGAACTTAAGAGCAAACAGCCTAGTTACAAATCCATAAACAGCCCAGATATTGTATAAAGGGTCATACGCTGCAGACAACTCACAAATCTGTTTTGTTAAAGTTTACAAATATGCCTGGCAATAATTATAAGAAGGTATTTAAAATACCAAGGCAAAGAATTATTACCAAAGATGGAAAGTTTACAGTTCTGCTCTAATGTTAAAATTGTATGTAATGTTTATTTTCAAATTGAGAATTTGACCCTGTTTTGTAGTTTTACCTATTATACAATATTAAAACCATTTATAATCCTTATATTTAAAATAATAATGCATTTTTAAGTTTGTCATTGTCAGAGATCGTTTTAGTATCTATATAACCAAAATACATTCACACACAGGTTATTTCATAAAAGCAATGACAGTTGAGATGTGTTTACCTTAAGTAACTTTACAATGAACAGATTGTGGGCACATGGTAATGAGGCATGCTTAAAGGGAAATGGGCCGTGGCTTGGATTTAGCACCTGTGATGGTACAATGCATCATGAGTTTCACGAGTACTCTACTGAGACTCCTGAATTCCTTACAAAAACAGTTTTCCATTTGTCTTTCTCACATTCTCACTTGTGTACAATTAGATCGTTCGTCTTGCTAATAGATCATAATGTTGGGGGAGGAATGTAGAGGGAGCACACAGTTCAAAGAGGCCCAGGGAGAAAAATGGGAGCAATTTGCACTTTATTAAATGTAAGGTTTATACAGACATCTAAACCACCAGCATTAACGTGGAGATGGCCCACACAAGTTGATGCTGAACTTTACCAGCAATACCATACTTTGTATTTCTCAATAAACTAAATGGCACCCAAGCTTACCTGTTTATCCAGGAACTCTCGAGCATCCTTCTCAATATGACCCTCATAAAGATTGGTAGTCATGCTCATTAGTCCCACCTTAGATAATCCAAAATCTGTCAGCTTTATGTGCCCCATGGAGGTAACCAACAAGCTATGAGGCAGAAGGACATATAACACATTAATCACTTCATAAGCTGGTTATCTATTTTAGTTTCCCCTCTACCCCTATCCATTTCTAAGACTATTTAATAAATGGGCATCAAGCTTATTATAAAACCCAGCCCGGAAAGAGATGAAGTCACACAAAGATGTCAAATACTTGCATCTAGCAGCTGAGTGTAATTCACAAGGGAGGGCTAGAGACAAGGCATAGCTAATCTTTGTTGAAGCAGCCACATACAGCATCGTTTATAACACTTTGAAACTCTTAGAAAAATTCAAGTATAAAACTCTGATCCCTTTCCATTTTCATAAAAAGAAAATAAAAAAGAAAGGGCATACACCAGGAACTAAGTAACTTATTTGTTATTCAAACGAGACATAAGATAAAGAAAAACAGGCAAATATTATATTGTTTCAGATTTCAACTTCCAGCTCTAATTTAAATTTCTACTTATTAAGCACAAAACCTATATTTCCTACACATGCAAAGAATCTGCAACTGAATATATTTAAAACCTTTCATTTTAAGTGGAAAAATAAAATTTTAAAATAGTATATATAGTATTGCAGTAATTTGAAAAATAAAAGAATAGAGATATTTTTTAAAAAAAACTACTGGATGGAAATATCTCAAAATTTTAATAGTTGTCTTTGGTAATATTGTGGATACTGTTTTTGGCTTTTTTTTTCCCCCTGAATTTTTCAAATATTCTGGAATGAACTTGGGTCAACTTTATCGTAAACGTTTCAGCACACTTAAAGTCTTTACATATTAATATGTAATGTTTTCAGAGGCATTCAAATTATTGGAGAAGGCATGAAATATTTAATAAATGGTGTCAAGATGAATAGCTAGTCATCTGGGGAAAAAAGTCTATCTCAAATCAGACACCAAAATGAATTTCACATAAATTAAACATTAATAAAAAATTAAATTGTGAGTAAAACAGAATGTAGTATCAAGCATTTCATCTTGGAGTAGGAAAGAGTAATCTAAGTATGACATCAAATAAAGAAACTATCCAGAAAACAACTAGTAGCATTCTATGAAGCTATTATCACATTTACATCATTTTTAAAACTTTAAAAAAATTAACTCTGGCTTTATCGTTATCTTTTTCTCTTGTTGCTGATAAGTTATTAATACAAGCATCATTGGGGGTGAGGAGCTAGGGGAGGGATAGCATTAAGAGAAATACCTAATGTGGATGACAGGTTGATGGGTGCAGCAAGTCACCATGGCAATTGTATACCTGTGTAACAAACCTGCACGTTCTGACCTTCTGCACATGTATTCCAGAACTTAAGGTATAATCATAAAAAAATATATATACACATCATATCCTTTTTTCCATGAGTTTCCTGAACTTCACATAAGGATATCCTTTAAAGGTTTACATAAAAATTACCATATATATTGTTAAAACAACTCATTTTGGACATTATGTATGGAAGAATTTTAAACTGTACATTGCATTAAAAGAAAACATCTTTATAAACATACAAAAACTTTGTATTGGGCAAAAGAAGACATATATTTGATTTGTGTACATACTTGTCTGGTTTCAAATCCCTGTGTACGATTCCATAATTATGTAAATATTCCAAGGCCAAGACTGTCTCAGCAAAGTACATTCTGGCCATATCAACAGGGAGAGGACCCATGTTTTTCATTAAAGTAGCACAGTCTCCCCCTATAACACAGGAAAAAGAGTTAGTAGCTACAGCATCAAGGCTTAATGAAGACCATCAGTTTAGACTACAGAATTTCAAGGTGAAATCATCTCTACTCACAGCATATCATAGTCATAACTAGAGTCTGTGTGCTAACCTATCATGTTTCTAACTAAGCTATGGTATGGAGAAGATACAGATTTTTATTTAAGAAGTAGTATTCATAAGAGAGAAGGTTTGGCTCTGAAGTGAAACTGTACTTTGAAGAACTGCTAGCATAATTTTAGGATTATGGTAACAATTTAAAATATACCAGCATAAAACATGGATTCTAGAATCACACTACCTGAGTCCAAATTCTAGCTCTGCCTCTTACCAAGCTATTCTTGGTTTCTTCATCTGTAACATGAGGATGGTAATAATGTCATCCTTGTTAGAATTCTCATGAGAAGAAAACGAGATAATCTATATAAACAACTTAGGATATTGTCCAACACATATCACATATTAAATATGTGATAAATGTTAGTTATTGTTTTTGTTAAGATAACAACAACAGAGTTTAAAAAGGGCAAAATATTGGTGTGGTAGAAAGAACACTGGGCGAAAAAAAGGCAAGCTATGTTTTTGTCTTTTATCTACCACTCAATATCTAGTAAGTCTTCCTTTCTTGGACTTTATTTCACTCATCTATGAAATGGAAAGATTAAACTAAAAGGATATCTAATGTTTCTTTGAGTTTCACAGCTTTGGGATTCTGTTCAGTGACAACAGCTTAAGTTATTCATCTTAACTTTATGTCAACAAGTCATGGTCACTTGAACTCATAAACGTAATGTAAAACTGATAAAAATAAGATTACTGGGAGCATTGAAAAGGTAGACCACAAGCCTCTTAAAGAAAGAAAGAAAAAAGCTGCAAATCAGGAAGACTGGGTGCATTTTCTTGAATGCATCTCCTTTTCCCTTTTATTTCATACCATAGACTGAAAAGAATATATATTTAATTCTTTCTGTAAGAAGACTAATTGTGATGAGTACTTTTATATGTAATAAAAATAAGTAGAAAAAAAAATCCCATCACCTATATTCCAACTTTAATGACCAATTGAGAGGAGGTAGTTAGGATTAAAAACTATTAAAAAAGATAAACAACCTTTTTCCAGAGAGCACTAATTTTCCCTTTGTTACAGTAGAGCAGGCACTTTACAAGCAATTATCAGAAGATAATGACTGGGAATGCAGCCATCTCATTGCCTGGATTCAGTTCCTAGGTGGATACAGCCATTATGTGGCACAAATACAGAAAGCTTCAACAACACAAATGGGCAAGGGATTTCTGGGTACAGGTGTCGTGTTCTCTGTGCCCAATACTGATATACCTTCCACATACTCCATGACCATGCAAAGGTGGCGCCTTGTTTCAAAGGAGCAATACATGCTGACAACAAAGGGGTTTTCTGCGAAAGTCAGGATATCTCGTTCCACAAAGGCCTGCTGGATCTGGTTTCGAAGGATGAGGTTCTGTTTATTAATCTTCTTCATGGCAAACCTCTGCCGGGATTCTTTATGCCGAACAAAGTAGACTGCCCTGAAAAGGAGCACAAGTATTGAGGTTGGCAGGAACAGAGAAAGTAAGGATGTTTTTGGGATACAGTAAACCATGTAAATTAACTCTTTAAAAGTTCCCATGGCAGGTGGAATTTAGCTCACACAAGCTGGCAGCTACAAACATCCCATCCCAGGCTAAGCTCCTTTGGCTAGATTGATTTTTTTTTTTTTCAAATTCTTTCAATTAAAGGTCAAGGGTCATATTCAGGCATCACATTCATCTTCACTGGTGAAGAAAGGAAATGAGCAGTCCCCAGAGTGAGGTATTTCCTAATAGGTAGCTGAGCTGACATTTTCAGTTTCTCCACAAACACATCAAAATCCAATATGTAAGTCAGAACAGGAAAGAATTAGCTTTTTTTTCTTTTTGGGATGAAGTCTTGCTTGGTTACCCAGACTGGAGTGCAGTAGCACGATCTCGGCTCATTGCAATCTCCGACTCCTGGGTTCGTGCGATTCTCCTGCCTCAGACTCCTGAGTAGCTGGGATTGCAGGTGCACACCACCATGACCAGCTAATTTTTTGTGTGTTTTTTAATAGAGATGGAGTTTCACCATGTTGGCAAGGCTGGTCTCAAACTCCTGACCTCAAGTGATCTGCCCTCCTCAGCCTCCCAAAGTGCTAGGATTATAGGTATGCACCACCATACCCTGTCCCTAAAGCAATAATTTTCTAAATGATACCCTTGGGATCTGCAAAAATAACCTATAGCTTTTTAGAGTATCTGGCTTCCAATTTAGAATAATTTACTTCCAGTGAAATTTCCAGATAAATAAGAAGTATGTGACACATTATATGGGGCTGTTCTGCAACAAAGGGTAACATATTTCCTCACTGCAGTCCTCAGCACTGCTACCCCCATGGCTGTTTCAACAGGAAAGGCACTTCCTGGCATAACAGGAGGCCAGTGATGGAGCTGCATTTCTGTTCTCTCAGACCCAAAGTCAAGGTGTCAGGGAACTTTACTACCAGACCAGGTGGCACTTGATTTCTGCCTAAAGTCTCAACAATACTTTATAGAGCCAATTATGTCTGGGTAAAGACAAGGGACCCACTGAGGCTTGGGGTAATGTAAAGATAAGAACTAGAAAGAGGAGTCTTAAAAGCTCATCTGGAAATGACGAGCAACAAGGAACATGTCTTAGATGGGCTCCTTCCTCACAAGTCCTCCTCAACTGTTAATATCATCGGAGAACAAGTTTGAAATGTCTAATGATCAAACAAGAAATAATTTGCCTGAGGAGCCGCCAATCACAGTAAAGTTTGTCCAGTGCCCACCTTATAAAACAGGGGGTATGTGATCTGAGATGCGTTTTCTACTAGTTACTTAACTGTCCCTGAGCAAGGACTGCAAGGGGGCCTAGGACACCCTATGCTTCTGCTCTATCAGTATATCAGGGTGATTCACCAAAATAAATCTCAAGCATATTCAATCCCAGTTTAGTCAACATTAACATTTTCCCTTAAGTATTCAGCTAGGAATTACTTTTTCTTTCATATATGTGTATCTTTATCTCTGTCTTCCCATCATGCTCATCTTTTTCCTTCATTTGGCATATTATACATCTACATTTTTGTCTCGGTCTAAACATTATTATTATCATTTTGCTTTGCTCACATTTTTCTTCTCTTCTCATTTCTTTTGTTTTCGAGTTCTTCCTTCACCGTATAGTAAAAAGCTCTCTTAACCACACTCCCCATAATCAATCCACCGAATGATCCAGTGCTGCCATTCCCACTATAAACCAGCAAGCTGGGTGCCCAACGTTTTCTACGCTGACTGGTAATCCTCTTCAGGATAACCAGAGCCTTGGGCTCTCACCATTCTGAGGGATTCCCACATCTGTTCTGCTGGCTAGATTTGATATTAAGATTAATTTAAACAAATACTTAAGCTGATGAAACACGAGTATAAAAAGGGAAAGGACTGTTTAACAAAAAACTAAACAAATTTTTTAGAAAGTCTTAATAAATTTGAGTTACTAAATAAAATCCTTGTTGATTTAATGTGGGTGACAAGATTTGCAAAAATTGAAAAAAATAACAAAAATCTAGATTCCTACATTCATATTGCTTCAGGTTTTTGTTTCACCATTAAAGCTAAAATTGGAAAACAGAAACAATGTATTGTAAGTCTGGTTCATATTGTCTTTCTTGAAAAGATTTTCCATCAAAAGACTGGAAATTTACATATATTTCGGTTAAATTAAAATGTTTAAAATACGTGACTTTTAAAAGTTATTTCCTACTTTGATCAACTTTTAAATTAAACAGCCAACTACAGAGTTGCTCCTAATCAGATGATGGTAGCAGGACAGAGATACAAAGGAGCACAGGAAATAACCTGGCCATCCCTTAAACAGAAGATAAACATTGATAAACAAATGTTTTTCAAACAGGGAATACATATTTTAAAATGAAAGCAAGAATGTAAAATACTGACAGGGAGGAACCAGTATCTTTCCGTTATAGCTTGCCTATTCTCGAGAGTCAATTGGCATGCAGCTTACTTTCTATCTCTTCCTTCAATATTTGGTTTGGAGTAAGTTTAGTGCTGAGGAGCCTTAGACATAGATTATGAATTTCACAGATGCTCACTAGGTGGCTATTCTGATTTTCAACTGAAAATCACCATTTCTTACATAAACAACTGCTCTGCAATATGTTTGAGAAAAGGAAGTGAAGGAAGAAGAATGGACTTATACATGATTTTATGAAAGAATAAAAGACAAATATGCCTCAGGCCCAATTTGACCAGCATCCTGACTGGGTCTCTGTGGCACTCAGATTTTTCAGTTCATAAAATTTTGTTTGACATTCTGCTTTCCCTTGCTATGATGTGCTTAAAATAACCAGTTAATCCTTGGGACCAATTTAAAAGAATCTTACAGGTAGCTTGAAATATCACTGCCTCAGGACATGCATGTCTTGATCAAGTAACAGAGGTCAGACTTCCTAATTAGAATTAGTTGTAGGTGGATTTTCTGTTTGCTTTCTTGTCTGTTTTTGAGTTTTTACATTTCTGTATTGCTTTGGGAATATTATTCGTCATGTTGAAATTTGTTTATTGAGTAATAATTGTTGCCTCTCACATATACCTTTCCTCTTTTAAGTTGATGTTCCCAATCTGCTTAAAGTTACCAAAGTGAGAGAGAGAGACAGAGAGAAACAAGGAGAGATATGACAGCCAGGCATATAACACTGTTAAGTGGACTGGAAAGCTTCCAGTGTTAAAAGTTGCATTGAACCAATATGGCTTCATGTTTCTTCTCTGCTTTCTGGTCCCAGAGGTTGTGCTTTCTTTGAAGAGGCTGCTTCTGCCTCTCTTCCTACACTGACCTCCCTGTGAAACAGGAAAACCCAAGGGTAGAAGGTGGGGGGCGGGGAAGAGGTAACCAACAACCCTAGTACTCTCCGAGCCAAGCTTCTCCCCACGCATGCAGAACTGAGATGTGGGAGGGTGGAGCAGAGTGGAACTAGAAGCTGACAGGATCTGGAGCAGAATGAATCAGGCCTATTGTGAGCATGAATGTCTAGCGTGTATAAAATTATGCACGACTCTGAGAGCCCAATACGTGACTCGGTGCTAGCAAATCTCCACGTAGGAACGAGGGTGTGTGTGCCAGAGGACAGCTGAGAGAAGGGCTACAGGGAGAGCATGTGGGAAATGGGACGTATGCCACTTGCGCACATGGGCCTCTCTGGGACATGTCCTGGGCCCCTTCACAGGTAACAGAGAATCATGTGTACCAGGATTAAAAGGAAAGGAAAAGTGAGGAAGAAATGGTGGGCCTTTCAAATTTAGTTTTTTACTTTTAAAATTTTAAGTCAATTTTATTCTTTTACTCTGAAAACACCTGAAGTTATGACTTAAAGATCTTGGTGGAAGTACTCACTGGAAGAAGTAGGACATCTACACCCCAATTAGTATGGCTAAACATTTTCACAAATGGATACCTTACAAAGAGAAGAGAGCTCCTCTTAGAATCAGGATATCTATGACTCTATCTCCGGGCCTCTCGTTTCCTACATGTGAGTGGAAATAATATCAACTACCACACAAGGGCTCTGTGAGAAGGGAACGTACATAAAGAAACCAGTGCAGTGCCAGGCACACGGCGCCAGCTTTCTATAAAGCACTAAGTTGGCAAAAAGGCACATTTCACTTCCAGTCAGCGAAATGTTCTGTTCTGTTCCAGATCAGAGGCATGTTAAACAGAGAAGGAAATCAGATGTTTATCAAATTGGCTTTATAACATGAATTTTCACCAAGTATGATGCTGAGAAAGCCATGTGTGTTTTAGCACTACAGATAGAAACCCTTCCTAATGACAGGGTTAGTTCCCAGCTGCAGCAATTTTTGAGGCATCATGGCATGGGTGTCTCTCTGAGCCACTGATGTGAGTGGCAGACCCTGTACGTGGATACCTAAGAAAGCCTCTAGAAGCCCAGTTCAGCCACCTGTAGTGGATACATTTGTTCAGCCAGTTCCCATAAGCCTACAATCAGCCTCACTGACTGGGTGAAACAACAGGGGTAGTTCCATTCAAATTTCAAATTAAAGATTATTAAAATGTAGAGAAAATCTATCAGAAATATAATGAGAGATTAAATATGAGAAGAGAGAAGGAGAAAAAAAAGAGTTTTGGCTGATCAGCAGAGGCTCCCACAGGCAGCTTGTGAGTCCATTAATGACTTGGCCTGCATCCTGGGTGTTTACTGATTCACAGCTTGTTGAACTTCTTGTATATTCCCAACTACTCCCTAAAGTGTGATATACCTCATCTACTATGCAGTGGTTTAATTGCACTACAAATGGGTTTACTCAACCGGTTAGAACTCCAAATACTGCTAAGATAGATGCCCGAATTTTTAAAAGCGGTGCTTCACAGATAATCTTATTCCAGAATTCCACTGCTAATAAAATCTGGCAGTGCTCAAACCCATACACCCATTAAATCAAAGTTTAATCTTCTCCCTAATGAATAAAGAAATCTCCAAGTCATTTCCAAAAGTGTAAAGAATTAAAAAACAAATGATAAGCAAATAGGAACCACAAAGAATTGCATGCTAGAACCATCTTCCTAGATAGAAAAGTTTCAATTAAGTCCTTGAAAAATAAAATACTGCAAAAATACAACATCAGAAAGCATTTATGAGCCACAACAGGAAATATGGTATTTGACATATCCTGAAAACAAATCAGTGAAGCATAGAAGGGACTCACAAATATTTAAGTTCCTAAGTTAATGGTGTGGAAAATATTTGAGGTGAAAAAATGGTAACAGAAACATCCCTTGTGGCACAACAAAAACCTCTTTTATTTCATCTGCTCATCTGTGTGGTAAATGGCAATAAATGTCTATGAGATTGTTTATTGCTCTTCATATACAGATGGAATTGGGATTAACACTTAATTAAACTAGAATTCTTGGGCTATCTAAAATGGATCAGGTCATAGTTTGTGCATTAATTACCTTCTAAACTATTAGTAACTCAGATGGATCTTGTCACTATTTACTGCCACAAGGAGGAAACTGTGCGTCTATAAAAATGGATCAAGGAAGGAGCACTATTAATATGATTAGATTAGAACATACAGTTCAATTTTGAAAATCCTAGTGTAGGAGTTAGAAGCTGCAGTGGGTAAGCTATGACTGCACCACTGCACTCCAGCCTGAGGGACAGAGCAAGATCTTAGGATGGTGAAAAAAAAAAAAAAAATAAATAAAATAAAATAAATTAAAAAAAAGACAAAATTAAAAAAAAATTGTGGTAATAAAAATAAAGACTAAAAGATTGCTAAACCTTTTAATTTAATTTAAACTAAAATTGCTCTTAATCAAACTTGTCCAACCCTCGGCCACGGAGCTGCATGCAGCCCAGGATGGCTTTGAATGCCGACCAACACAAATTTGTAAACTTTCTTAAAATATTATGAGTTTTCTGTGATTGTTGTTGTTGCTGTTCATCACCTGTTGTTCATGTTAATGTATCTGATGTGTGGCCCAAGACAGTTCTTCTTCCAATGTGGCCCAGGAAAGCCAAAGGATTGGACACTTCTGCTCTAAACTTTCAACCAGGCTTATTTAAAAACATTTATCTTAAGGTTGTCTGCTGGTCAGACAGGAAATACAGGCTGTCATGTAGTAATACCATATAGAAAATTATAAATATATGATTATATATAATACGGTATTTAATATATACATATATATCTCAGTCAAGAGTCAGGTACTTCTTTTAACCCAAAAGGGCAAAAACAAAGGGGGCAGAAACAAGAGTAAACAAAATTTTTCGTTTCAAGTCTTCCTCTCCAACCCTCTAAAGTAACTCCTTGGTCATGTGGCATGGTTTCTGATGAGCTGTCCAGTAAGAAGTGATTTCGGCTGCACAGCACAAGCCTCAGGGAAGCAGCAGTGATCTAAAAAGTCAAGTCCCTATACAGCATCTATTTGGCCTTAGATAAATGTGAAGAATAAATACATTACTTGAGTGTGTAGAAATACAACAGAGAGCTTTTCTTGAATTACTCACCCATAGGCTCCATTGCTAATCAATTTAATCGTTTCAAAATCACTTTCCCGAGGTTTTCTTCGAAGTTTCAGGGAGGCATTAGAGCTCTTGGAAACAAAATATGGACGTTAAAAGGTAGTCTAGAAGAAAATTATTTTATCAGCAAAATAGATACTACTTGAATTACATGCTGTATTACGTAGTATGTTGAAGTACAGTATTCCAGCCACAGGAACCTGAGGGACAGTTTACAGAGCCATCATCCACAGCAATGCCAACAAACTCCTTGTGACATTGTCACTTAGGCAAATCCACATTTCCAGGCAACCAGGGACAATTTCTGATTTTAATTTTGTAAACTACTCAGGATGGTCTTGTCCTACTCTTAACATTTTGAGATTTAACTCCAAAATGCCAAACTTTCCTTTTGGTTTCAGTCAGCCAGAAAAGAATGGGCTGCAGTGACTCTACATGGGGCTCCATCCCTCACATAGCATGTCTCTTTCATTCCTGTGGCAATCTTCATTGCTCAGAAAAGTAGTAGGCAACGCATGGAACACCCAAGTATAGAATGCCTGCCTTTCTCTACTTCCATGCCATAAATTTAACATGGCTAACAAAACAAGTTTCAAAAAGACAGCTCTTCAAAAAGTTTAGCTCAAAGGATACGAACAGAAAAAATGCTTCAAAAAAATTCTCTCGTGCCCCATTTATCTTAGTCTGGAGAGGGAGTTACCAGCTCTTTGCTCCCCTGTGCAAGGGTCCAGAATTCCCTTCCTATTGTTTAGAAGAAATGTCATCATCCTCAACTCAGTACTGTCATTGCTGACCCTGTCATCCCACTCGTTTTTAGAAGACTTGGCTACCCATCTTCCTCTCTGCCCAAGAGCTCTCTATCCAGGGTGACTTCAGTGTCTACAAAGATAACCCACCCAACACTCTGGCCTTGGGGCTATGTGACTTCTTCAATCCAAAACATCTGTCTCCTCTAGACTTCAAGACTGGAACCACTTACTTGTTCAGTCACTTACTATTACTCTTTTAATTTTTTATTCTTTTTTTTTTTTTCCTACTTTGTACTGGCTCAGAAGGTAATTCACTCACTATGACTGCTCCTTCATGGCTCTGGATTGCAAGGCTCTGTACAAGGCTCTCTAATCTCATTAACTCTTCCCTACCTGAGTGATCTTATTTATGTTCATGGATGGCTCCTAAGTCACTTCGACTTCTACCAGAAACTCCCTCTGAGTGTCAGTTGCCAGTTTGATGGATCTTCTTGCATGTTTAAAAGGAACTTTAGTCTTGATACATTCAAAATTATGAATCAGATAATAAAATTAACAATAACAGCTATCATTTATTTAGCACTTACTATGTGATACTGTCCTAACCGTTTTACATAAAAATCTCATTTACGCTTTTATAAACAAGGAATCTGGGGCACAGAGAAATTTCCCCCATCCCCCAGCTAGTAGAAAGCAGAGTATCTTCAAATCCAGGCAACCTGACCCCAGAGCCTGAGTTCTTATCCCCCAGGATACACAACCTGCTCTTGCTTTCCTAACCCCTAATCTGCTCCATTGTGGTTCCTCTTTCGGTGTTCACAATTAAGGAGAATGGCACCAGCATCCAGAGCCTCTCCCCTATGCCACTGCAGCAGCCTCTGAACTGGCTTCGACATGGTCACCCCTCCCTCATTCTCCCACACCACGGTTTTCTGCACTGCAGTCAGTGTGATTTTGTTCAATCCATAGCTCTGATTGTGTTACCTCCCTGTCCACTCTTCCCACCCCCATATATCCATACATCTCCTCCAAAGTTCAATCACTTCCCACTGCTCTTAAAAAACAAAAACAAAACACCTGACAAACATGAAAAACAGGGACCTTAAGCATCCAGTTTTTACCCAAGTGCTCTAGTTTCTCCTGTCTCCCTTGCTCTTAGTCTTCTGATGTACCCTGTGGATGTTCCATTTATCCCTTCTTACCCTAGTAATCTGTTACACTGAGCTCAAGTGCCATTTCCTTGGGAAATTTTTGGGGACTGGACAGACTATGGCAAATATCTTTATGTTATATTCTAGTAGTATGTGGTCTTTTTTCTTCGCAGATCTTATTCCTATTTATCATTTCTATTTTTGCATGTGATTTTTTATTAAGTTTTGTTTCTTTTTGAAGGAAGGGGCTAAAATTGTATGCTTACTGTCTGACACAGTGCCCTCCACATAGAAGCATAATAAACATTTGGTGCATAAATAAACTAACACAGCCAAAATCTCCAGATGCTAAACAGAAAAACCAACATCATATTTCACCAGGAAAGATACTTACACTCACTGATTCATCTGTTTCTGGTGTTTCTGCTGTCCCACTATCGTAGTTTCCCAACTGAGCCATTTCTAAGTTTAAAAAAGAAAGCCAGTAAAGCTTTATAAAAATATCACGATTGGATAAGAATACTAAGCTGAAACAAAAGAAAAATAATTTTTCCCATATTAAACAAACTGCTCTATACTCCAATGTGTCCATGGAAAAATCTTAAATCTAAAAAGAGGCAGCAATTGGTATTTTGAAATTGTTCATTATATACCCGTCGCTGGAAGCCCATTTCTTGCAAACACCTAGACATAGGAACTTTAGAGGCTGGGCATAGGATCTCATTGGCTGATGCAATCACCACAGCTTGGAAAGGCTTCAGTAGGTCAACATCTCTGCTTAGAATCAGGTATCTGAGACAAGCAAGTCTTTCCAGGCTCTGGCAGGCATCAAAGAAGCACTGACTACAACTAGGGAATGATTCTTAAGTTGTGGTGCTTATCTCTTGTTCCATTCCTTCATATCCACTGAGAAATACCCTGCCAAAGACACTAAGAATTTGTCAGAGAGGAAGTAATAATGGTGGTTAAGAGGGATTTGGAGGTTAAAAGACTTAGGTTACCACTACTATCTGCACTTACTGACTGACCTTTAACTTCAAGCTCTTCCCTTGTAAAATGTAAACAATGTGACTTACTTCGTAGAGCTTTTTATGAGTACTGTATGTGATAATGCATGTTAAGCTCTTAGCATACTGACTAAAAATTAAGAGCTCATTAAATGTAGATTTATGGTCTTGGAGGTCAACTAAAATGTATCCAGTTGGAAGGGCTCTCAGACAAAGGGGCAAAAATTTGTAGTGTTTAAATAAAATAGCAACAGCAGCTAACATCTATTAAACACTTACTATGCTAAGCAATTACAAAGACAAACATATAATCCTCAAAACAATCCTATAAATAAATGCTATTATTATCTCATTTTTATGGAAGAACTAAGGCACAAAGAGGTGCATCAAATTGGATGGTCAAGGTTCACATATCCAAAGCAAAACAACATTGGAGTATTACCTTTAGATAAAAATTTATAAATTCTAGATTCTGGAATTACTGGGCATTGAGCATGCAGTGCTGGCTCAGGGTGCAAACCTGGGCAGCCCAACTCCAAAACTCCCAATTCCTAACCTTCAAAAGATAGGCCTAAGGCATATTGGTTTAGATGCTTACAAGAAAGGGAGACAAATGTAGAATAATCCAAGTTTTTAATTGTTTATTTACTTATTTATTTATTTCTAGGAGTTTTGTTCCGTCGCTCAGAGTGGAGTACAGTGGCACAATCTTGGCTCCCTACAACCTCTGCCTCCCAGGCTTGAGCGATTCTTCTGCCTCAGCCTCCCAAGTAGCTGGGACTACAGCCATTCGCCACCACGCCCAGCTAATTTTTATATTTTTAGTAGAGATGGGGGTTCACCATGTCAGCCACGCTAGTCTTAACTCCCGGCCTCAGGTGATCCACTCATCTTGGTGTAATTTTTTTTTTTTTTTTTTTAGACGGAGTTTCACTCATGTTACCCAGGCTGGAGTGCAATGGCGTGATCTCGGCTCACTGCAACCTCCGCCTCCTGGGTTCAGGCAATTCTCCTGCCTCAGCCTCCTGAGTAGCTGGGACTACAGGTGTGTGCCACTATGCCCAGCTAATTTTTGTATTTTTAGTAGAGACAGGGTTTCACCATGTTGACCAGGATGGTCTTGATCTCTTGACCTCGTGATCCACCCGCCTCGGCCTCCCAAAGTGCTGGGATTACAGGCTTGAACCACCGCACCTGGCCGGTGTAATTGTTTATTAAATTACGTGGAAAAGTCATATTTCAAATGTTAACAAACAGATTAAAAACTAGCCTCAGGGCCAGGTACAGTGGCTTGAGCCTGTAATCCCAGCACTTTGGGAGGCTGAGGTGGGTGGATCATCTGAGGTTAGGATTTCAAGACCAGCCTGGCCATTATGGTGAAGCCACATTACAACTAAAAATACAAAAATTAGCTGGGCATAGTGGCACACACCTGTAGTCCCAGCTACTCAGGAGGCTGAGGCAGGAGAATCACTTGAACTCAGGAGGTGGAGGTTGCAGCAAGCTGAGATGGCACCACTGCACTCCAGCCTGGGCAACGGAGTGAGAAGTTTAAAAAAAAAAATAACAAAAGCCAAAAACTAACTTCAGATCATAAATTAAGGGTCAACAGTTAAAAAATAACACAATTCCCAGTGATTAAACTCTGAACTTGTCAAAAGTCACTATTCATTTTTTTTAGAGCCTCTATAAAGATAGTTTATACATGGGCCTCAAGTTATTCACCTACCAAACTTCAGCCTACCGTCATAGCTATTGCCAGGTAAGAAAACTAAAGAGCTCACTTGGTCTACGATTCAAGAGCTGACTCAATCTTAACTACGCCGGCGTGAAGAGTCACTGTAATCTACTTTGACAGCCTCCCCCACTCCAACTATTTTCATAAAAAAAAACAAATTAAAAGATGGCTCTGTTTTAAATAGAATTTCTGCTAAGTAACTATTATCTGAGAAATACTTATTATTTGTAAGCAGTGGGTAGTAATGGAATGGAACCAAGAGTCAGCTTTTGAAGCAGGAAGCTAAGGCATCATTTTGTAATGCCTGAAGTGATTTTTAAAACTCATCTAAATACCATTAAACATCTGCCCTTTTTATTTCATTGATTTAAACCATTTCTGAAGACTCATGATTCAAAAAGGTAAAGATGGTAATTTAAAAGCCACGGGGAAAAATCTCACCCCAGGGAACTTTTCAGAAAAGCAGCCACCAGTCTCTGATAAGTGATGAATCTGTTGTGGAATTGCTTTCAGTACAGTATAAATTTATCTGGCATTATCTCACAGTAATGCATGCATCATTTCACTGGAAGCAAAGATATGATGGCCATAGGAGCAAACAAAGCCGGGAAACTGGAGAGCAGGGCAGAGAGCAGCAGGTTTCCTGGCTTCAATGGGAAAATCTCTGTGACAACATTTACCACCATTACAAACAATTTAACAAGATAAACACTGTTTGCAAATTCAATTTAATGAACCAGGAAGACAATGTTGAATGAAGGAGTCAATGATAGTTTTGAGTCGTTTTGGGGAGTATGTAACCTAAATGTTACAAATGATAATCCTAAATCATCATGAACAGGAACAGGTTGTGGAGGGAGTGTTTTACCTATATCAGATTTTTCAAAATTCACTAGCAGGATGCTTCCTATTCTCTGTATTTAATTTAATAATTTTATTTTAAAATGTGAATCAACCATAAATCCTTTTTGTATTTATTTTTTTGAGGCGGATCTCATAGTCTCACTCTGTAGCCCAGGCTGGAGTACAGTGGTGCCATCTCGGCTCACTGCAACCTCTGCCTCCTGGGTTCAAGCAATTCTCCTGCCTCAGCCTCCCAAGTAGCTGGAATTACAGGCACACACCACGATGTCCAGCTAATTTTTGTATTTTTAGTAGAGATGGGGTTTCGCCATATTGGCCAGGCTGGTCTCAAACTCCTGACCTCGTGATCCGCCTACTTTGGTCTCCCATAGTCCTGGGATTACAGGCGTGAGCCACTGCACCCAGCCTATAAATCCTTTTATAAGTTAAAAAAACATTTTTATAGACTCTCCTCTATATAACTTTTTTATACTTTAAGTAAACAAGAATATACCTATGAATACTGTATTCAATTTAAAGTAATCTACCATCTATTACATTACTTCCAAATTAAAATGTCAGTTTAATTAATGATAATTTCTTTAGCAACATTTTAAAAATTAAAAGTACTCTCAAGAAGAGCCCAACTGAGCTCTGCAAGAGAAAAACTACTTAGTGAAGACTGAAATCGAAACCCTTCTGGGACACTCTGGCATTCTCAGGCTGACAGGCTTCTAGGATGTCAAGGCCCGAACCACACTCTAAGCAGACACAAAATGGGCCATGCTCATTCACGTCTCAGGACCCAACTTATGGCTATTTTCTTCAAATAGCAACCAGTCCCCAAATATGGACTTTTCAACAGATAGAGCCAAAGCATAAGGAAAAATAAAGATCTGCCACTTAGATTTCTTCTATGAGGCAACAGTACATAAACAAAGTCAAAGGTAGGACCAGTCCAGGGACTCACCTTCCAAGGGATCCTTATTGAGTCCTAGTTGGCTAATGATGTACCTGGGAATGTCAGTTTTAATACCCTGTCCTTCTTTGGCATGGCCTTCTGCTGCTTCCAATAGGTAGTAAAATTCTTCTGGATCAAACTCCTAACGGAAGACAAACACAGATGGATACTTCTTTCAGCCAAAATTGTCTGAAGTTTTAGTACATAAATCCCATTCACAATAAAACTGCTGGATATACACAGCTTTAGGTTACTTACACAGAAAGGAGGCAAATGGCTTTAAAAAGTATGTAATTCTCACTTCATATTTGAAGTCTATTCATATTCTAAGCCAAAACATTTATGTACTTGATAACCCAAAGATACTGATCATTTCTAATTTGTTTGTGATTCAACTATGAAGGCACTATGCTCCACTTAAGATCTATCTCATCAGAAATGAACAGGTCTGATTTTTAATTGTGCCTTTCTAGCAAAGTTATAAAATCTGGGAATTTCCATCCAGAAGATTTGAGATTCAATTTCTCTCTCCACTCAACCAGCAACAAAAGGATTGTTAGAATACATTTACTCAAAAATGCTGCAGGAAACTCTCTTAATATAGAAGTATCCAAAAACATCAGAAAGAAAAACTTCAAAGATACCATTTTTTATTAGTTACCTATAAAATTAAGTTACTACTATTCACATAATGTAAAGACCAAGAAAGAAAAATAGGAAATTAAAGCCTCTGTCTTCTATAAAATTTTGGGAATATATTTTTCCTATTTAATGTGTGTGTGTGTGTGTGTGTGTGTGTGTGTGTGTGTGTGTGTGTGTCTGTTGCTTCTAGCATGTAATAAAAATCTTCAGAATCGCCACACTCCAGAGATGAATGCTGTGATACTATCAAATGTATTTTTGGTCTTCATCCTGTTTTCTGAAATACCACTCCTGAAACCCTTGGAATATCCAAAGTAATAAGTGGCTTTGTGTACTCTAGTGACTTGACTGGTGGCTGGGCACTCCTGGGTAAGTCTCTGGAAGAGGGCAGGTTGTCTGGGGAACCTACCATAGGATTAGAGGGTTAGGAGTTGCAGCCCTATCCTCACCTCCACTTCAGAGAGGGGCTGAAAGTTAAGTGGATCAAGAAGGGCCAATGATGTCATCAAACACGCCTATGTAATGAAGCTTCCATAAAACCCAAAAGGACTACATTTGGGGAGCTTCCGGATAGCTGAACGTGTGGAGTTTTCTGGAAGGTAGCGCACCCATGGAGCTTTGCACTCCTTTCCCCAAGCTTCACCCTATGCAGCTCATCATCTGCACAGTTTTTAATGTATTTCATAATAAACTGGTAAACCTCAGTGTTTCCCTGAGTTCTGTGAGCTGCTCTAGCAAACTAATCAAACCCAAAGAGGGGGTCATGGGAGCCTGGGTTTACAGCCAGATGGTGAGAAGCACAGGTAAAACAATGTGGAGCTTGCAAATGGCACCAGAAACAGGGGCACTCTTGTGGAACTGACCCCTCAACCTGTGGGATCTGACGCTATCTCTGGGTAGACAGTGTTGGAATGGAATTGAAGGACACCCAGCTGGTGTCTGCTGCAGAACTGCTTGCTTGCTTGTTGTGTGGGGTTCTCACACAACTGGTGTCAGAATCATGTTGTGAGACTATAGCAGGAGAAACCAAGTTTGTTTTTTTCCCTCTATGACCAAAGGGCATTTGCCAAAGGGCATAGATTTATGTGTTGTAAACAATTATGCTTATAGATTTAAAGCCCAGTTATCAATGTCAGTTATATTTCTTGGAATTTTTTTCCCCCAGGATCTTTCCCATTTTGATTAATGCTGGAAATAGGCAAGTTGGGAATCTCAGCATTTCACCTGAGAATTACTCAAGAGTTTCTAAAGGCCATATTAAAAAAAAAAACTTGCTGCAAATGGAGTAAAGTCAAACCAGTATAAATACTCAGTGCCTTTTACATACATAACTACTTCAGTGACTGACACTGTCAGTCTGGGTACTGCAGGGATAAGAATGGTAGGTTGGGGGAAGCATCCCCTAACACAATGAAACTCCACTTTCATCTAAGCTTTAAAGAGTACTTTGAAAGCAGCAATATTTCTAAGCTACTTCTAAGCTCATTCGTTTCTATCTTTGAGAAGCTATATTTTTTCTCCTCTGTTTATGAGTGATTACTGTAGAAAGTTAATTTCCTCCTTTAAAGCACAATCTGCTCTTAGCATATCTGCTGTTGTCCAGAAAAACAAGTTTTAATGCTAAATGACACTTTCCCCTAAATTAAACAACTGTGGGAAGTACCAACGTGTGGTCCCTAATTCAAAAGCTACAACAGGAGAGGCAGTAAAAAGTTAACTAACTCTTCCACCTGGATTTACTAGTCACCCAGTTCTCCCTGAGGCATCCAAGATATTTTTTTTCCTTTTAGCTTTCCAGAGACATTCAGTGTCAAATAGTGTCTTTAAGTCTGTGATTCTAAGGGTCCTCACCATTGATAAAAAGCCCTTTCCTACACCCCCCAATCCCTATCTTTCTTCTCAAGATTTTCTCTCTGTGTCTTACAAGGTGTTGATATATATTTGTGGTGTTGTGACTATTTCACCATTATAAACCATTATGGATGGTAGTTAAAATAAGGGCAAGACCAAAGCACTGCAACCATATACATACTATGTATGTGTGTGTGGATTTCTGAAAAGCTGTATGGTATGTGGTGTTACAGTTACCTTAATAGCCAGTGGAACTTAAAAGTGAGTTTTGATGCTATATTGCCTTATATTCAGTTAAAACTGTGAACAAATATTAAGCTGTGGACATAAGAATTATTTTATGTCCACAGCTTAATATTTGTTCACAGTTTTAAGTGAAACCTCAAATCAGAATTTCATAAAAACTTTTAAAAAGGAAAATGATCACTGACCAAAATGTATAATTATATTCCTTTTTTATTTTTATTTTTTATTTTTTGAGACAAGAGTCTCATACTGTCACCCAGAATGGAGTGCAGTGGCGTGATCTCGGCTCACTGCAACCTCCTCCTCTGGAGTTCAAGTGATTCTCCTGCCTCTGCCTCCTGAGTAGCTGCAATTATAGGCATGTGCCATCACACCTGGATAATTTTTCTATTTTTAGTAGAGATGGAGTGTCACCATGTTGGCCAGGCTGGTCTTGAACTCCCTGACCTCAGGTAGTCCATCCATCTTGGCCTCCCAAAGTGCTGGGATTACATGCATGAGCCACTGAGCCTAGCCAAAAATATATAATTGTCAAAATAAACTAATAATCTCTAAAAGTCTCATTCCTTCAGGTCTACATGAGGCTGTACTGTATTTTCCCAAATGGGGTGTTAGCCAGCACTTATTTTCTAACTTGCCACATTTTAGAGACAAATAATAATTATAATCACAGGTCACTATTTATCTCTGCATTCATCTCTATTCCTTCTTTGCATCTTGGCAACTCCAAAAAAGTGAGATACAGCAAGCATTTTAAATAAGCTATGACATAAAGTAATTATGCTAAGGTCAAGCATATTACTTCATGATTATATTTCAAGTTTGACTAGAATATGATATGACTGTCACTTAATACAGCAAAAGTCCTAGAAGTCTCTTTAAAATCAGAAAGGACAAGTCACATATCGATGTCATCATAAACATTCACAACTTGTAGTTCCCCTTGACTCTTTCCATTTAGCTCTGGTGTTTGAAACCAAATGAAGTTGGAGCTTTCTGATGCTTACTGCTGTCCCAGTTAACAATAAATAATACGGTCACATTGAGGGGCAACTTACCAGGCATTCTAATAACCGAGCAGGGCGGGCAATAACAATTAGGATCTTTCGAACTAGTTGTTTAATAAATGCCAACTCTCCACTTTCTGAACGATCATGAGCCTATGAAAAAGCAATAAAGAGAGTGATGATGCAGTTGCTCCACTAAATGGAAAAGAAAATCAGCAAAGCATGCTAATTAGATCATTGCAAATGCTAAAAAATCGAGTGATTTAGAAAATACTGTTAAAAGACTGACAAAAAGAACAGACATTATCTGTATATAAATGAACACCGTTAAACGCCTATATCTACAAAATCTTTCTATTAGATAAACCTTAATTGCAAAGCTCTGATAGATTATCTGTGCTAAAAATCAAATCAAAGGGCGCTTAATGTGAACCACGAACGAAGGAGACATTGAAAGTTTACGACACATTAAGCACATGGTACAAGTGGAGTAGGAAGCTGATCAAGAACCTTGATTTTCCAGATAGACCATCTTGGACATAAGAATGGCTAATACAGTGAAGGACTGCTTCTGTTATCCTGGACGCTTAACACATTCTTGAAATATATTTCACATATACAATATGATTCACCTATAACTTAGTTATATCATCACACCTAAGAAGTGTGCAATGCTTTTTTCAAGTGTTAGCTGGATAAAGTTTATACCAGTTGAGTATCCTCTATCCAAAATGCTTGGGGCTGAAAGTCTTTGATTGTTTTCAAACTTTGGAATATTTGCATATTCATAATGAGAAATCTTGAGGAGGGGATCCAAGTCTCAACACAAAATTCATATGTTTCTTGTACACCTAATACATACAGCCTGAAGGTAAATTTATACAATATTTTTAAAGAATTTTGTGCACTCATCACATGAGGTCAAGTATGAGAATTTCCACTTGTGTTATCATGTTGGTGCTTAAAAAGCTTCATATTCTAGAGCATTTTGGAGTTTGGATGCTCAATCCTATACCTGGGTATGTAAATGTGAATTCAGTCTCACACATTGAATAAATAATACCTAGGCACTTAACTTGGTAAAATTTAACTAACTTAAAATCTTTTAAAATTTTATTTTATATATTGCCCAAGCAAAATAAATATTCTGAGAGCAAAGCTGTTTGTTAATAGTCATTTACATTTTCAATAATATTTTCTGGAAAAAAATCAGATAAATCTATATCAAGACAGGCATAAAACAAATTTTAGAGGTTTTAATGTAAACTTCTCTGTATGTTCACTTTTAAGCTTTCTTAATCTTTGTTTTTATGATTTACTTTCCTCTAAGGATTTAAAAATAACATATCAAGGTGAAAAGGTGATGCTGGTACAACATAATATAATTTTGCAGACACAGTAATAAATATTTACAATCATTCTTGAAGGTGCTTTACCATGGCAAGGACCAATCCCCTACTCTCATGAAAAGAACTGTCAGACAAAATTTATAAAAAATGATTGTACTCAGAAGTAATATGTCTGCTGAATTTAAGTCATCAAATCAAAAGCCATTTTCCAAAACATAGGTACACAAACCATACACAGGCAATAGTAAAACAGTTAGCCTTTGAAATTAAAAAAAAAAAAAAGGAAAAATGACCACTGGTAAATAATCATAGAATAGAATATGTTCAAAGAAAACCAACTAGTAACTATAACGACAGGTCCTACTAACCAGGAAGGATGCTACGACATATATAACGAAGTGCATACATATATGCATCTCAAATACTAAAACTGCCTTTAAATTTCTTCCCAATTTTTGCTTTGCAACAAAAATAGATTTTTGGAAGATCCACTGAATGCCAAGAAATATGGTTACATCTTCTTTATGGTTTATCATCAACCAAACTAAACACAAAACTTTAAAGATGAAGCAAAAAACTACCTAACTTCTTAGTTGACACTTTGAACAGGATATCGAACTTTCTTCTTACTATAACAATATTTGGTTTATAAATTCAGGAACATAAGGAAAATCTGAAAAGCTTAAACACATTTTGGTTGTCTCTTCAAAAAGAAAGGAGAACTTTATATCTTAATAAACTTAAAAAGTCAGTGTAAATAAATTCCAATTCAAAAAACATAAAAATAATCCATTCATTCCAACTTCTTACTTCTAAGAATGATCAGCTACAACCAGGGCTAAAACATGTAATTTACATTAACTCAAACAGTATTTTATCTACTAATTTAAGTGGGGAGAAGAAGCTCTGTTAAAACAACATAAAATAAAGACACAATTAGCCCTCAAAGAGAAACTGCTTCCTGGCTGTTATCAGCAAGCTCCAAAGGGGAAACACTAACAGATACCCTGTGTCTGCCTTTTAAGGGTTGGCCACTATAAAACACAACCATGGCCGGACGAGGTGGCTCACACCTGTAATCCCAGCACTTTGGGAGGCTGAGGCAGGCGGATCACAAGATCAGGAGATGGAGGCCATCCTGGCTAACACAGTGAAACCCCAACTCTACTAAAAGTACAAAAAATTAGCTGGGCATGGTAGCACGTGCCTGTAGTCCCAGCTACTGAGGAGGCTGAGGCAGGAGAATCACTTGAAGCCAGGAGGCGGAGGTTGCAGTGAGCGGAGATTGAGCCACTGAATTCCAGTATGGGTGACAGAGTGAGACTCCATCTCAAAAACAACAACAACAACAACATAATCATGACCCAAATTTGAGAGCGTAGGTTAGAGCTTCCTATGTATTTTATTTTATTTGGCTAAACTTCTCTAGGTATAAAAAGAATGGAGACATAAAAGCATTCATCTGGAATTGTCTAAGGCCTCAGAAATTTAACGAGACATTAAGCTGCTCAAATCTTAGGGAGATTTTACCTGGGTTATGCAAAAAACAGACAATGGGGAAAATGGCTGGGAGATAGCTCCACAGAGCACATATGTCACAGTTGGGAACTGACAGTTGCATCCTGGGGAAATGAAGGCAACTTCCACAATTTGGCTCTATCTAAAAAGGGTAAGCCCCACTGCAACGAATTAGCTCCAAGTTCTGGAAAAATACTGTAAATGTGATTATGCAAATAGTTTAAATTTTTACAAAAGGACGGAAGGAAGCTCTTTATCTATAAAGATAAACTAGAAACCATTCTTATTTATACCCAACAAGATCTTTATGCCACAAGTATACATACTTTTCTGGCCAAAAAAGAAATTTCTTTAAAAATCAATATCTTAAAAATAGTAATAGGGTCCATTCACATGATCTGTGAAACCCTAAGATTTTATTTTAATTGTCATGAAACACTGCTGGGTCTGTCATACAGAAACAAAATTAAGTAGCGGATTTCAGTGTAAATAGCTTTGGATAGCAATCCTACCCTCTCCCGGGCATGCCTGTAAAGCAATGAAAAACACAGGACTAAGCTGGTAACTATGGTAATATCCTGGGACAGAATTGTAGAATTACGAGTATCTCACAGAGGCTGACTACAGAATTCCTGTGTCTGCCTCTTCTGTTAAAAAGTACACCATTTAGCAAACATAACTTTCAAAATAGTCTCCTAAAAAGTAATATGCATAGTGTTTCCAGCATTTTCTGGACTCTAATTTGATCAAAGCAACAGCATAATTAGATTACTTGATACATTAAAATAGGTTGAATATTTTGGCATGCAGTCTTGTCTATTTTCTTCCTTCCTCCCTTCCACGGTTTCTGAGGAACCAGTAAACACCACACACTGAACCTGCCACCAGGAGTTAGAGATGACTCCTGTTCCTCAAAGAGCCTCCTGTCTGCTGGTGAAGTGAGACGGCAGAGATCAGTATAATGCATTATGGCTAAATGCATTGAGAGGAAGGGCACAGCCACGTGCCATGTTATGGTTTTACCTAAGGGCAGAATAGAGCCAACAAAGGGTTTTAGATAGATATTCTTGCAGCTGCATAAAAGTATGGATTTGAAGAGTTAAGACTGGAGGAAGGCAGACTGGTGAGGATGAAGGTCTGAGCTGGATGAGAGTTTGAGCCAGGTAGTGATTATAGAACAGGAAAGAAGGGTTGCAGAAATATTGAGGAAGTAAACTACCAAGGTCTAATGGGTTGCTTGATGAAGGGAAAGAGAGAGTCTAGTATTCTCAGTTCTAGCAGGAGACTGGGTAAATGGCAGTACCAACGATAGATGAGGAGAATTCAGGAGAAGCATGTGTGGTTGAGAAAATGCTGAGTCTAGTTTTAGATAGCTTGGGACTGCTGCTTCCGTGGGCTGTCCAGGTGGAAAGATATTCAGTAGGCAGGTGGACCCATGATTCTGAAATGTGAGACATGACTACTGGTCTAAGATAAGGATTTGAAGCCATTAGAATCTATAGGTCTTTAATTCAAGACAGCCAACAAGATCACTAGGAGAGAGGGAGGAGGAGTGGACTAAGGATGAGATCATGGGAAACCTTGTAGAAAACAGGAGTTGGAAGAGAAACCCCTGGAAGAAGCAGAGAAGAAATGGTCAGAGATGTCCCAAGAATAATAAATTAAAAGGAAGGCAGAGAAAAAGAGGGTTCTAATATTGCTGAGTGCAGTGATATTCCAGTAAAATGTCCAGTGGATATGACAGGAAGGAGCATGTCAGTGAGTTGAGCGATAACAGAAGCCATTCACTCAAAAAATACTGAATTCCTTCTACGTGTCACACACTACCCTAGGTGAACAAAACAGACAATGTCCCTGCCCACAGAGACTTTCTACTCTAGTGTAGAGCAGTCAAAGGGCAGCCTGTGGACTGGGGCCAGTCCGCGAACTGTTACCTGTACGTGACGAGGTAAGTACAATTTTAAGCATATGGCAACTCTTACAGCAATTTTACACTGTAATGTAACTCATTTAACAATTTTACGTTGCCAGGAAACCCAAATGCATAATCATTTTCCTGTACAACTCATTTTCCTTTTACTTTATGGGACAGAACAGGTCCATGCCAAGTAAGAAATTGACAAAAAAACCCCAAAATAATGTGTTCATCCCTAAGGATAGTCTAAAAGGCACTGCTTCAGTGGACTGCAGTCGGCTGCAATGTGAGAAAACGGGAAAGAGGACAGAAGGTCTAGATGGCAAAGGGGAGAAAAGCAGCAGCCAGAGAAGGATCTTATTTCACCAGCTAAATTCTGCAGGGGCAAGGACAGGTAGAGTTCTCAAAAATTAGGATGCTAATATTTTCCTTCAGTTTTCTGCAATTATTTACATATTCATGTTTAGCGGAAACTATCTATAATTATGTTTACAAAAGTATAATCTGTGGCCTGTGAGATACAGAAATACAATGTATACAAATACACAGGCTAAACAGGTTTCATTGTAGGCTGTGGCTGGTCAATTTCAGTCAGAAGAGCAGTATTACACATACATTCCATTCCCCCATACAGCCTAGCCTCTCTTCCTGTCCTGGGTGTTATCAGGTACTAGGCATGCAAGGTGTTAGATAGCTCCTGTGTTTATCTGTCATTTTGGAAATTGGATATTTTGTTAGAAGAAGAACTGACACTAATGAAAATATAAGTTGCCGTTTACTATCCAACACCACATGCCGGTTAATTAATAGAACACTCAGCCTGGAAGAAGCCAGCAATTTTCCATTTAGCTTTTTCAGATATTAGAACTAGATAGCATCATCAAATAACACACATACACTCAGGCAATTTATAACTTTATGGTTAAAGGTGGAAAAATCACTGCCTCAAAATCCTTCACAATCTACTTATCCTAGAGTCATAGATTGTTGGGTTCCAAGGTTCCTGTAAAGGTTATCACATTAATTTTCTATTACTATAAATAATGACCAGAATCAATTTATGGCAAGTAGCAATCATGAGGTTTTTTTTTTTTTTCCCCTTCTTCTTTGCTTCTCTAGAATGTGAACTCCATCTCATGGTTATAACTTCGCAAGCAAAAAAAAAAAAAAAAAAAACATTTTTTCAAGGAAAAGCCAAATAAATCAGAAAACTATATGGTGCATGATTCTTACCTCCTGTAGTAACTTATCTAATTTGTGCTGTAATTCAAGGAAGTATCGTGAGGTGATGAGGCCCTGGTGGGATTTATCCAAGCAATCTCGAGCCAGTTCAATAATCTGGTGGTGAGTGAAACTAAGCACTCCATCTGCTAGGGGTAGAACATTGTCAGGAGAGTAGCTGGTGATAATTTCCTTTAGACGTTCTTCCATCTGAGCAGTAGCCTATTTAGAGAAGACACACATACACAGATGTAATACGAGAAAACACACATGTAAACAATTCAACCATCACATTTTTATAGCATTTTCAGAGACGTCCACAAGTTGTTAAATAGGATTGCAGAAACTAAATTTAAAAGCCTCACTTCTGATAAAATAATGGCACATACATGTCGTTAGACATTTGTCCAAACCTACTGATTGTACAACACAAAGGGTGAATGAACCCTAATGCTTGTGGGGGGTGCACATGCATAGCCTTCGCAGGTACATGGGAAATCTCTGTACCTTCTGCTCAATTTTGTTGTGAAGCTAAAACTGTTCCCTAAAATAGTAGCAGCAGCCTCAGCATGTGAAATAAAAATCTGAGGATACATAAGTAAAATGAGTATTTCAGAATGATAACCTCCCTTTTCTGAGTTCTATCAAACATAAAATGGTCCCTATAAGCTTCTTCAAGTAACTCAAATGGTATCTGTGAATTGTTATGCTTTCTTTTTTTTTTTGAGACGGAGTTTCGCTCTTGTTACCCAGGCTGGAGTGCAATGGCGCGATCTCGGCTCACCGCAACCTCCGCCTCCTGGGTTCAGGCAATTATCCTGCCTCAGCCTCCTGAGTAGCTGGGATTACAGGCACGCGCCACCATGCCCAGCTAATTTTTTGTAGTTTTAGTAGAGACGGGGTTTCACCGTGTTGACCAGGATGGTCTCCATCTCTTGACCTCGTGATCCACCCGCCTCGGCCTCCCAAAGTGCTGGGATTACAGGCGTGAGCCACCGCGCCCGGCCCATGCTTTCTTTTAAGATCTTGGGCTCTTTCAGATGGACTGTCCAAAATATCAATTATTTCTTTATGTTTTTGTACTTAAACATCAGGATGTTTCTAGAGTTCTAAAACCTAAGCCAAAAATGTGTCTTTTTGGCTAGGTTTTAATGTGCTAGGAGCACACATCTTATGGCATATTCTTTTTCTGAAAAGCTACATCCTATGTAAAAGGCCCAGGGGATTCCCTTGGTAAAATAAATCTAAAATTTCCTTTTCAACTTTCATTCCATTCTCTCTGGTCACCCACTGCCTAATCCACATTCCTTGCTTACATTAATTACATATGCAGGGAGACTCCCTTTTCTTCCTCCCTCTTCCTCTCCCTCTTTAATATCCTAACCTTCATTAACTAGGTAACAGTCAGTATCTGTTTCCCTGGCGAGCAAGTGACGTGATAAATAGCTAAAACCGCTTTAATCAATGACATCAATGTTGGGTTTATTACAAATAATAAGTACTCTACTCTTGATTTATGAAACCAAAGATTTTCATTTGTTGTCCTGCTTAGGGCAACACAGGTTGTGGGGATGGATCGGAAAAAGCATGGAGAGTGGTGGTGGCCTTCTCCCAAATGTGCAGAAACGCTTTGGTGGGAAAGACGTGGAAACAAGGTGAGCTAATGAGACCATGTGAGAGCAGATCCCTGCAACCAGGCGCTTGGTAGCAACTCTTCACAATTGCTGTCTCAATTCACGTTCCTTCCACCAGTCTAACTGGGGAACACAACAGCTGTGCCTTCTCTTCTAAATTAATAGGGTTAGAAATACAATGTCTAAAGAGGTGGGAAATCACAGAAAAGTAAGGTTGGGAAAAGAAAACCAACAACTCTCATGATATAATCTACAGGCTTCTAATGGAGAAAAACAGTCTCTACTTAAAATACAGCAGCAGGCCCAGAACATGGGTACAAGATGCACGGTCTAGAGGCCTTTCAAAGTAGACCCTCCCTACGGTACCTCACCAGGCCCATCCCGTGTGTGGTGCACAAGTGGCAGGGTTCACTTTAGATCCAGCTCAGCACACAGAGACAGCACAGGTAGTTCTCAGCAGTTGTTAGCTTAACTTTTTTTTTTCGTTATTTTTTCTTTCTAAGAAGACTATGGAGGTGTTTTATACAAATCATTACCAGATTGGACCCTTACTTCCCCTAACAAAACCACCTTACAGACTCTAAACCTATGCTGCCTGTTCATTTAGATGCTAGGCATCTTCAATTCAATTCATTACCTTTGGGAACCTTTCTTTGTAGACATGGTTCATCATAATTATTTCATGGTCACAGCAGGCGGGAGAACGTCCAGGGCTGCAAGCAAAGCAAATTAGCCTTTTAAACTTGCCACAGCATGAAATGAAAATAAGCTTTTTATTTATAAACAGTCAGTTGCATCAAAAATACTATGCAATCTTTGTAAGAAAAGAATATTAGATAATAAACTACAAAATCAGTCATTAGTACACATGCACACATACATACCCACAAACACAGAGACACTCTGAATAGGACTGAAAAAGAAAGCTCAAGTGGAATGCCACAAAAATCATCACAGTTACAATACTCGTTCAGAAAATGTAAACTGAAATTATATTCTGCATGTAGTATGAGCTTGCATGACATCTGGAAAACAATTAATAAACTGCAAAATAAAACAAAATAGGGTAGCTACAAACAGCAACATCTAGGACACGTTCAACAGTGTGATTTCACACTTTTATCATACACCTGCGCTCTGCCACACACCACTGAAGAGGTCTGGGAGTCTTCCATGGCACAGGTATTATAATTGAAATCAATTTTCTAGCCTAGCAAATATTTATTTAGGATGCTGAGGTAGGCATTAGATATAATATGAAACAGAGGCATACAACTGTTGTGCATTTTTCTTTACTCTTTCAATAGTAGGTTCATCTTCCTTCCGAGTTGTATGTAGTTGTGTAATTTCAGTGTATTTATATTCCTGGGTGGATACAGCTTATACTATGCATCTTTGAAATTCCTTTAATACAACAAAAAATGGCACCAATGTAGTAAAACGCAGTGCCTGTAGATGAAGTAGTAAAACCAGTTGTTAATTCCATATCTCAGAATAATCTGACATGTCTCACAATTATCCAGTGTGGCTATATTTAGTATTAGTTTATGAGACTAAGTGAAGAGAAAACATACAAAGGGAAATTTGTTCTCATTAAGCTTTGATATTCAACTGACCACCTAATAAACAATTTTTTAATATAATCAATATATCAAAGTGCATTTTTTATTTGTTTGTTTTTTTGATACAGAGTCTTGCCCTGTTGCCCAGGCTGGAGTGCGGTGGCACAATCTCGGCTCACTGCAACCTCCACCTTCCAGTTTCAAGTGATTCTTCTGCCTCCAACTCCTGAGTAACTGGGATTACAGGCCCAGCTAATTTTTGTATTTTTAGTAGACATGGGGTTTCACCATGTTGGCGAGGCTGGTCTCAAACTCCTGACCTTGTGATCCACCCTCCTTGGCCTCCAATAGTGCTGAGATTACAGGCAGGAGCCATGGCACTAATTCTATAGCCTCAAGACCTCATATTGCAGTGGATGAGGTGATGCCCTGTCCTGATCCCTCCTTCAAAGAATGACCTGTTACCTTGCTGCTAGGAGTGCTGTCTACAGAAACCTTCAGCTGTCAGTCCCTGCAGGGATGGCATCAGCTGCAAGGAGTCATCTTGCCCAAAGCTGAGACTTTCCCCGGATGCCACATCCAATGAGGGACCAATGACTGACGTAGGAATATACAGGAAGGCACATTTGGGCCAGAGGAGCAACTCTGCTGAGTCCTGTCGTCCCTCAGCTCTCTGGGGAGTGGCTAGAGCTGCTGGACTTCTCCCTTTGCCCAATCCTGCCTCCCCCTTCCCTCCCACAGGTGCTAATTTCAAAAGCACTCCCTAAGAAACATCCTGAACAGAAAGCTCTGTTTTAGATTCTGCTTTTTGAAGAAGCAAACTCATAGTAAAACTGGCTATACTCAATGTCAGGTGGACTACATTTGGCAACCACAAACTTCAACTCCTAAAAATGTATTCATAGTCTTAGAGAAAGTAAGACTTATGATGGGAGGAGAGAATAAAAAGATCAACATTTTGTAATATGGAATCTGGAATTTTAAAAAATCCTCCTATTCTTGTTGTCCTGTTTCCACCAAGCTGTTACCTCTTAACATGATAATATTAACTGCTTTTGCGCTGCCTTGAAATTTCCAATGGCTAGGCGTTTTCACAGGTAGTCCCCTGAGACCATCATGATTCCTACTACTGCTGCAATCAGCAAATTGTGAGAATTTAAAAGGAAAATTATAAGATGCCCTTCAATGGTAATTAACAATAGTATGTGTACATGGAAACATCACACTATATTTATAGAAGTTTGCAAGTCAGTTAACACACATATGAACTAAAGGACCCAAGTCTTCACTCAAAATGTTTGAAAATAGAGAATCCAATTTAAGTAACGGTTTTCAGCCAGGCCCACACACCTCAGACTTCGGGAACGGGGGCGCATCGGCGTGTTCCTGCATCTGTTCTCAGTGGCAATGCTTTCGGTGGTACAGAAATGTTTCGATAAGAAGTGTAACTCATCTGGCGTTGGTTGGTATGGTAACTGATGCAGCTTCTCCTGGGAGGAACAGGATGACTGAAACAAACCAAAGTGAGGTCACATGACTACCTCAGAAAGAAACTCTTCAAATGAGTAGGAGAGATCAATGAGTTAAACTTGGATGATACTACCACTTTATATTGTTTCTTTTTCATGTAAAAGTTATAAGAACTACTGCCTAAATGTATACTTTGATGTTCTCTCTCAGAATTCAAAATGTTTTCCATATTTTGCTTCATTTGTTTATAATTTTCCAAATAGTTTTCTCTCTGGAGAAAACCTAGGCTCTGGAAATGGATTGGAACCAGTCAAAGCCAAAGCAAGAAAGCGACCACTTGAGTGGCGTTAGGGAGCACTGTATCACAGATTAGTTCTCAGTTGAACATGGCACCCCCAAGTTTACCAGTGCTCAAAATCAAATAACATGAAATCAATGATATGATGTGAGATCGTCAATAAGGTAATGAAACCTCTCTTTATAATGCATCAGTGTGTGCCATGGGTACAATGAGAAGGATTAAAGAATATACTTTTCACAATAAAGCTACTGTTTTCAAATTTGGAATTGAATTTTCTTTCTTCCTTTTCTTTGTGGGGCGTGGGAGGGCTGAGACTATCACTTTAAAAAAAAAAAAAAAAACCCTTTAACTGGTAGTGAGTTTTTTGTTCCATGCCTGCAGATTTGCTTTTTGAAAACCATCATTCAATATTTGAAACAAGAAAAGATAGGAAAGGTGAATAGCTAAATAACTCTGCTTTTAATCAATCTGAAACATTTAACTAAAAATCAAGGAAACTATTTATTGTTTTCATTTTTAGTTGGAGGTAAACTCTGTAATTCTAATAAAAGAGATTGAGAAATTTTTTAGTAAATGGAAACACATTAGAATAAGCATATATTGAAAGATACTACCTATTTTAAAATGTCAGCTCTAGTAAGCATTTTTTAAAAACATCATTATATTAAGAGTACACTTCATAAATACTGAAGCACTGCATTGCAGCAAAACTAGAAATTCATGCCTAAAGCTTAAAAATTATTCCTATAACTTGAAATTATAAAACAACTTACCAAGTACATATTGAGACAAAGAAGGATTTCTATAATGTAACGCGATTATTTTATAAGCCATAAAAAATGAGAACACTACTAGAAAGACTTATGAGACAAATCAAAGCTCCATTCAGTAAGTATAGTCATGGCCTTAAACACTTTTCACTAGGAAAAAAGAAATGAAACACAGAAACTAAGTCAAGTCAAGAAATCAGGAAAAAAAATAAACTCAATGCAAGCAGGAGTTAAGCAGTGGTGATAAGAGGAAAGATAAAGAAATTAGCAAATAGAAAAACAGAACTAAGAATCTATAGTTCTTTGGGAGGCTGAGGATCACGAGGTCAAGAGATCAAGACCATCCTGGCCAACATAGTGAAACCCCATCTCTACTAAAAATACAAAAATTAGCTGGGCGTGGTGGCACGCTCCTGTAGTCCCAGCTACGCGGGAGGCTGAGGCAGGAGAACTGCTTGAAACCGGGAGGCGGAGGTTGCAGTGAGCTGAGATCACGCCATTGCACTCCAGCAGCCTGGCACCTGGCGACAGAGCAAGACTCTGTCTCAAAAAAAAAAAAAAAAAAAAAAGTCTCAAAGGTGAATCAATGTCCACAATCCTATATACAAGATTTCAAAACCCACAAACTCAGAAGTTTGTTCCTAAGTTTACAGTAATCTGTTTTGGTGGCAAAGCACCAACTGAACTGATGGGAAGCTGTTTAAAATATTTATTTAATCTACTTAGTGTGAATGTTGATTCAAGCTGCTATAAAAATATTAAAATATTTGATTATGAGTGGCTGGCCCCACTGTTGCTGGTCTGTTATATACAGAACAGGGATGTTACCATTTTAAAAGTGAAAATTAATTCCAAAACACACCAGGCTCAAGAGTCTCACATAAGATACCATGCAACTGTACTTGCACGGGAACAGTATCTATGACTTCAGAGAGAGGTCCAAAGAATGGAGTCACACAAAAAATTATGCTGCTAGCTGTTAAGACAGTTAGAGTTCCAAAACCGTGTTCTGAGTCATGATATCACTCAAATAGCATTTAATTTCTCAAGATAACCATTTTGCAAAGGATAATATTCATATGCACATTCAAGTTTCTACTTTTTATTAAAATCATGTCATTTTATAGACATACCTCATATTTTTATGAGTATTTATATTCTTATTTCTGTACTTTCACTGAGCAGAAAATAATTTATCTGGTAAGAAACATATGGGAGAGTGTCTTCCTACTGCTACAATTCTATAATGCTTATTTCAAATTAAGAATTATTATCTGAATATATTAGAAAAGGTCCACATTAATTTTAACTGAAAACTGTGAAGTTACAAGAAATTCAACACTGAATACTCTCTGGGAGGACTGATTTACTTCATCAGGCCAAATCTTTCCAATTTTGGAATATAGCATTTTTAACATTTAGCAATTTTGTAGTTTCAATAATAGCCAAAGGATACAGATATTACAATGGTTACATTTCAGTCCGGCATTCAGTCAACAGCTGAAATTATCTGTAAAGTTTAAACTATATTTTCAAAGTGCTTGCAATTTTAATTGCATATATTCTACATTTTGATTTTTTAAATAGCTAAAGTACATTTCTGATTGGCTAAATGACTGACGGTTAACCCAGGGAAATGAGAATCTAACAGTTATTCAGATTAGATTTGGAAAAGAAAAAACTGCAACTGCTAAGAAGTTTTGCACTTTTTGCCCTAATATTTAAAGAATAAGAACACAAAGAAATTGAGAAAAATAGGTAGCTTTTCTAGTTTTCACTCATCACTTTTCTCAACAACCAATAAGGGGAAAAATTAATTGAACTTTCACACTACAGCACCTGCAGTCCATAATCTAAACAGTCCCTTCTGTCTTTTGGCAAAAGGAGTAATTCTGGAAGCTACAATTTAATTTTGGAGGAAAAACAGGAATATTGAGCCCAATAATTATATGATACTAATGCCTTTAATAAAATAAACACTTCAGAGCAGAGCTGTTAGAAACACAATTGTGTATGACTAAAAACGGTCTCAGGGGTGTCTTCCCTAGGCACATAAAGAATTTAGAGATCGCAATGATTCCATTTTGACTGATGACCAGGTCAGCTTCATTAATAAACAAGGTTAACTTTAAGAAATGCCAGAGTAAACAAGGTTTACTTTAAGAAATGTCATGTAAATTCCTTTAAAAGAGCCAAGAGACTGGGGTCTAAAACTGCTTACTGTATACTTACTGAGAAAATAAGGGAACAGTAAACAGTCTCTCAGTTAAACAGTCTCTCTGTGCCTCAGATTTCTGGCCCATACAATGAAAACAGCAGCAGTGATTACATCATAGGGGACATGTTGATAGGATTAAATGAGCCAATGCAGTTTAACAAGTCATACCAGGGCCTGGCATATAAAAGTATTATAAACAAAACTATTTTTTAATTTATTTGTAGCAAACAGGGTCCAATTTTATGTAGCTCACCTTTTTTTATGGATTCACTATTAAAAATGGTAAATGACTTACTAAAGATGGAAAGAATACAAATCTTGAACTCTACCCTATTTTTCTCACAAAAGAGAGATTTCTATGTCCAAGTTATAATAAAACTTGACTGAAGGCAATGCAAGGTGATATCATTGAAATAAAAAAAAATTGGAATTAAGAGACATGTCTAAAATATTGGCCAATAACCAATGATAGTTACTGCCAGAGAATCAAGGATAACTTCAGTATTATTTACTGACTTTTTTTTTTTTTTTTTTTTTTTTTTTTTTTTTTTTTTT